>NW_006921794.1:2542452-2544162 GCF_000298275.1 Orycteropus afer afer
TTCTCCCATGATTGTTCTCTTCAGGGCATGTGTCTACTTGAGGTAAATGTTTAACTCACATGCCTGTACTTTGTTTGGCTGGAAACCACAGGTGTGGGTTCAATTCCAGACCTGAAGGGCAGCTAGGGGCCATAGTCTCAGTGGTTCCACCAGGCCCCCATTGGGTTTCTGAGGTACTAAATCTTTATAGAAGTAGATTGCCCCATCTTCCTTCTGTGGAGTGGCCAGTGAGTTTGAACCTCCAACCTTCTGGTTAGCAGTCAAATGCTTTAGGCACTGTGCCACCAAAGCTCCTGATTAAAGAAAGTAATATAGAAATATATGTGACGACTCCACGCACATAACAACAACAACAACAACATGAAAAGAAAGTGGAAGTTAAGTATAGGACACTGATTTGTGTTAACCATATAGAAATCCTTTATAGCTTGTAAGATTAATTACCTTACCTGATAAATTAAGAGCTCTTGTTGTTGTATAGTAGGGATTGTGAGGCTGGCACAGGACAGGGCTGTGTTCATTTTATTGTACATAGGGTTTCTATGAGTTGGAGATGACTTGACGGCACATAACAACAATGTTGCTGTTGTTAGGTTGTTAGATACGGTCAAGTCATTTCTGACTCCTAGTGACCATATGTACAACAGGAAGAAATACTGCCTGATCCTGCACCAATCTCACAATCATTGCTATGCTGGAGCCCATTGTTTCATCCACTGTGTCAATCCATCTCATTAAGGGTCTTCCTCTTTTTCACTGACCCTCTACTTTACCAAGCAGGGACTGGTTCTTTCTGATAACATGACCAAAGTACACAAGATAGCATCTTACCATCCTCATTTCTAAGAAGCATTTTGTCTGTACTTCTTCCAAGACAGATTTTTCATTCTTCTGTAGTCCATGGTATATTCAATCTTCTTTGCCAACACCATAATTCAAATGTGTCAGTTCTTCTTTGGTTTTCTTTATTCATTGTGTAGCTTTCACATGCGTATGAAGCAATTGAAAGTACCCTGGCTTAGGTTAGGCTTACCTGATTCCTAAAAGTGATATCTTCATTTTTAAACACTTAAAGAGGTCTTTTGTAGCAAATTTAGCCAATGCAATGTCATTTGATTTCTTGACTGCTGCTTGTAGGGTCATTAGTTGTGGATCTAAGTAAAATGAAATACTTTATTCTTTTCTCCATTTATCATGATGTTGCTTACTGGTCCAGTTGTAAGGATTTTTGTTTTCTTTATGCTGAGGTGTAATCCATAGGCTGTAGTCTTCTATCATCAGCAGTAAGTGTGTTAAGTCTTTGTTTTGGTTATCTGGTGCCACTCTGACAGAAATACCATGGATGGGATGGCTTTAACAAACAGGAGTTTATTCTCTTACAATTCTGGAGGCTGGAATACCAAGTTCATCATGCCAGGTTCTAGGGGCTCAGTGAAAGCCCCTCAACCTTGAGTTTCAGCTCTCCCTCCTGCTCCTGGCACACTGAAGCTGGAGGCTTTTTTTCACTCAGGCAGTTGCTGACTGCTGACGCTGACAAACCCAAGGTTGACAAGTAAAAAGGTACAATCCCAATATTACCAAACACAGCAGGCTAATAATTCAAGTCCAGAAAAAATTCCGACTACATGCAAGGTTCAAGCATGCCAAAAAGCTAGAGACCTTCCTCAAAGTTACTTCTTATATACTGGAAGCAGACCACATCCCTAAAGC
>NW_006921794.1:2544577-2558020 GCF_000298275.1 Orycteropus afer afer
AAAAAATTTAAGCCTCAAGTTGCAATATTGAAAGATTCCATGGGCAATATGTTGAATGATGCAGGAAACATCAAAAGAAGATGGATGGAATACACAAAGTCACTGTACCAAAAAGAATTGGTAGTTGATCATCCATCTCAGGAGGTGGCATATGATCAAGGACCAATAATGATGAAGGAAGAAGTCAAAGCTGCACTGAAGGAAATGGTGAAAAACAAGGCTCCAGGAATTGATGAAATACCCATTGAGAAGTTTCAACAAACGGATGCTGTGCTGGAGGCACTAATTCGGCTATGCCAAGAGATTTAGCAGACAGCTACCTGGCCAACTGACTGGAAGAGATTCATATTTGTACCCATGCCAAAGAAAGGTGAACGCACAGAATGTGGAAATTATCGAACAATATCATTGATATCACACACAAGTAAAATGTTACTGAAGATAATTCAGAAATAGTTGCAGCAGTATATTGACAGATAACTTCCAGAAATGCAAGCTGGATTCAGAAGGGGGCATGGAGCAAGAGATATTATAGCTGATGTTAGATGGATCTTGGCTGGCAGCAAAAAATACCAGAAAGATGTTTATTTGTGTTCTATTGACTATGCAAAAGCATTTGATTGTGTGGATCATAACAAATTATGGATAACATTGAGAAGACTAGAATTCCAGACCAGTTAATTGTACTCATGAGGAACCTATCCTGGAAGAATGTAGCTGGAATGCTCCTTGGAAGCAAGAATGGCCAGACTTCGTCTCATCTACTTTAGTCATATTGTCAGAAGGGACCATTCTCTAGAGAAGGATGCATTCTTGGTACAGTGGAGGGTCAACGAAAGAGGGGAAAGCACTCAACAAGATGGATTGACACAGTGGCTGCAGTGATGGGCTCAGGTATAGTAGGGTTTGTGAGGCTGGCACAGGACTAGGCAGTGTTTCATTCTGTTGTACATAGGTTGCTATGAGTTGGAGATGACTTGATGGCACATAACAGTAACAACAGCAAAGGAGTTTATTACACTTAGTAACATTTCAATAGCATTATCAAAAGCAACTAAATTATTATAAATTTAATATGACTTCCTTAAGCTAATACCCAATAGTTTACAAAATCTTGTAACAAATAATATCCTCAGTAGTGAAAAGTATTCCTTTTACTATTAGGAATAAAACAAGGATACGCATTATCATCACTTCTATTAAATATTATACTGAGTCTCTTTTATGGTACAGTAAATCAAGAACAAAGAAAAACTTTAAGCTATAGGTATTAAAAAGAAAAAGAAGAAATAAGGATGATAAGATTGAAAACACTATGAGAGAATTTAGTAAATTTGTGGGATTAATATCAATATACAACAGTCATTGGATAGGATCTGCAAGTAAGGTGGAATAGGCATTATTCAGTAAACACAAGTATAAAACTTAGGCAGCATACAGGGAACAGCTCTCTGAAAAGTAAATAGTAGCAAGTAAATTGGGGAAAAAGAACAGAATTCAAAGTACCACCAAACTTCAGGGATTATAGCTTTTTTTCCTTTTCCTGTGTTGAACCCTGGCCTGAACACAACACAGGAAGTGAGCACCAGGAAGGACTGATAGAACTCTGGGAGAAATCTTCTAGTTCTAGGTGAAGGACCAGGAAAGGAATTCCTAATGGTCAGAGAAATGTGGAAATCCTCCAGAAACCAAAATAAAAAGCAAATAAATAACCAAACACACTGCCATCAAGTCAGTTCTGACTCATAGCAACCCTATAAGACAGAACTACTCCATAGGATTTCCATGGCTGTAAATCTTTATGGAAGCGACTGCTCTGTGGAGCAGCTGGTAGGTTTGTACCAGCGACCTTTTAGTTAGCAGCCAGATGTTTTAACTGGTACACCACTGGTTTCTTCTCTCCATTCTCTGACACCCAAGCACCCAAACAATCCCATGGTGTTGGTGGTAGAGACACAAAAGAGTAGGAGTCTTGCAAATCACAATTAAAAAAAAAAAAAATTGGAGTCTACAGAAGCCAAAAGGGAATTATCATGGTGAACCTATGATCCCAAGAGGGTGGAACAAACCCCCATTGCTCACCCTCTCTCTCTTTCTCCTCTCTCTCTCTCTCTCTCTCTCTCTCTCACACACACACACACACATACTTTCTCTTCTCCCGCTCTTTAACTTTATATGCAGGCACACTCACAGAATTGTATACTAGAGTGGACTAAGTAAAATCCCAGGTTTCTGGACGGAGAACTGGAAAGAGTAGCCCCAAGCAATCAAAAAGTACCAATGAGAGTGTGGAAAGGAAGAGCTAGGGAAAGTGACCATAAAGTTATTGATGAACTCCCACACTCACCCTTGAGCTGCACAGGTATGGGTCTGATGCTAATCAGCATATCAGTGACATTGAGAATTGAACTAACAAATAAATTGCCACCCGGCCCCAGACTGGCTACTGGGTGGCACACACACAAGACAGAGACAGATCTGAAGAGTAATGCAAAGTCTTTAAAACCTGAGCTGACATTAGAACCACAGCTCACAGAAGGCAGGTTGGAACTTGAAGACTGAACCTAACAGATGAGTTGTCTGCTAATATGTGTGTGTGCATATATATGTATATGTACATATCTATATGTGTGTGTATATATATATTGTCTACAAAATTTCTAAAAGATCTAGAGGATCCTGATGTAATATACAAAATAGCCAGTTATAATCCAAAATAGCAAATGAAGAACAGGAAAATCTCGACTTGCATGGGAAAATCTCATCCTACATAAGAAAACAAGATGACACAGATACTGAAATGGTCTGATGAGTACTTTAAAGTAGGCACATGCCCTAAGAAGCAGTTGTGAATACTCTTGAAACAAATGGAAAAATAGGAAGTTTAAGCAAAGAAATTGAAGATGTAAAGAAGAAAGCATTGGAAAGTTTAGAAATGAAAACTACCAAAACCAAAATAAAAATCTCATCTCATAGGTTTAACAGTAGATTTTAGATGACAGAGGAAAGCCCGTGAACTTGAAGATAGACTAGTAGAAATGATCCAATCTGAATGAGAAAGAAAAAAGACTTTTTTTTTTTTTTTTAAAAAAGAACAGTCTCAAAGACTTGTGGCACAATACTAAAAGATGTAATATTGTGTCATCAGAATCGCAGAAAGAGAGGAAGAAGAAAATGTGGTGCTAAAAACATTATTGTAAGAAATAATAAGTGAGAACTAAGCAAGTTTGGTGAAAAACATGAATCTGCAGATTCAAAAAGCTCAGAGAGCACCAAATAAGATCAACCCAAAGACATCCATGATAAGATGTATCATGAACTGAATACAAATAAAACTAAAGATGAAAATATTTTGAAGGTAGTCTGAAAATCATGAAAGAAATGTATTACCTGTAACGGGAAGAATGGTTCAAATCACTGGATATTGCTCATCAGAAACCACGGAGACAAGCAGAAAGGGGCACAAAATTTTTGAAGTACTGAAAAAAAACCAAAATTGTCAACCCTTAAGTCTATATCTTTGAAATATATTCTTCAGGAATGAAACTGAAATGAAGATGTTCTCAAATGAAGGAACACTAAGAGCATTCATTGACAATAAACCAGCTGTAAAATAATTTCTAAGAATTTATTCAGATATAAGGGAAGTAATGTTCCAGAAAGAAATCTAAAACACTAGGAATGTGAAACCTAGCAACAAAAATGGTAAATATCTGGGTAAATATTGCCTAACCTTCCTTCCGAGGAATGGCTGGGTTTGAACTGCCAGCCTGGTAAATATACTAGACTATTTTTATCTTGAGTTATTTAAATATATTTGATCATTGAAAGCAAGAGGTATAACATTGATGTGATTTTCAATATACATAGCTGTAATATTTAAGAGAACTATAATGTAAGAGGGGAAGGTAACAGGACCAATATAGTTGTAAGGTTTCTATCTTTTACTTGAAGTAAATAAAATATTAAAATATTGGTTCTGTTACAATAGCATCTAAGAGAATAAAATACCTAGGAATACATCTAATGACGAATGAAAGCACTTATACAATGAAAACTATAAAACATTGCTGAATGAGATTAGAGGAGACTTAGATAAATTGAAAAAGGTACCACATTCGTGGGTTGGAAGACTTAATATTGTTAAGATGTCAATACCACCAAAGTGATCTATAGGTTCAATGCAATTGTGATCAAAATTCCAACAGCCTCTTTTATAGAAATAGAAAAATGAATCCTCGACTTTGGCAAGAGGCCCCAAACAGCTAAAGCAATGTCGAAAGAGAAGAACAAAGTAGGAGGACTCATACTTCCTTATATTAATACATACTATGCAGCTACAGTAATCAAAACAGCCTGGTACTCTAGCCTTTCTGGAGTTGTGGAGGGTGGATAAACCCCTGAAACTGTTGCCCTGAGATAATCTTTAAACCTTAAACCAAAAATATTCCCCAAAAGTCTTCTTACAACTGACCAATAGTTTAATTTTTTTTAACAACAACAACAAAAGTCTGCCTTGAGCATTATACTGTTTTAAGAACTATCTACATGGGATCAAACTGACAACAGCAACTTGAAAGATTAGATAGGCACCTTAGGGGGCAGAGAGTTGATGTTAATGATGAAGGAACAGCTTGGAAAAGAAGGATGACAATGAATGTAACCAGTGTCACTAAATTGTAGATGTAGGAAAAAAATGTATTCTAAGTATGATATTACTTAGAATATCATTAAGACACTTGCCTGCTAACCAGACGGCTGGCGGTTCAAACCCACCAGCCACTCCTCGGAAGGAAGGTTGGGCAATCCTACTTCCGTAGTGATACTGCCTCGGAAACCCAAGGAGGGGTCGCTATGAGTCAGGGCTGACTCGACGGCACATAACAACAACAACAAGAAGTATGATAGGAAAATTTAGGAACATATATTGTAATCTCTAGAGCATCCACTTAATAAATAAATAAACCTATGCATAAAGTCAAAATCACAGTAGAGAAATTAAAATATAATAACCAAAAACATTGAAATAATGTAAAAAATGGCAGGAAAGGGAGCAAAAAAAACCCAAACCATATGCCATCTGCAAAATAGTAATTTCAAATATAAAATTATAGATAGGTTAAAAGTAAAAAGATGGTGTTATGGGGTTGAATTGTATCCCCCTCAAAATATGTTTTAAATCCTAACTTCTATGCCTGTGATTATTATTGCATTTGGGAATGGGTTGTCTTTGTTACATTAGTATACAGTGTGTCTTTCAGTCTCTTTGGGGATATAAAAGAGACTAAACAAACACGCTGGAAAGAAGAGATGGGGGAATACAGATGGCAAGCTGTGTGAAGGTCACACAGGTGCAGAAGCTCAAAGGGACAAGGACCTTCCTCTAGAGCTAGCAGAGAGAGGAAATCTTCCCCTAGAACCAGCACCCTGAATTCAGACTTCAAGCCTCCTAAACTGTGAGAAAATAAATCTCTACCTGTTAAATCCATCCACTTGGGGTATTTCTGTTTTAGCAGCACAGGAAAACCAAAACAGATTGAATAGTATATTCCTTGGAAACACCAATCAGAGTAAGACTGGAGTAGCCATATTATCTGACAAAGTAGACTTCAGAGCAAAGACAATTACCAGAAATTGAGGCATTAAATAATGTTCAAAAGTTTAATTCTGTAAGAAAACATAACAGTTCTAAATGTGTATGTAACTAAAACAGAGCTTTAAAATACATGAAGCAAAGTCTAACAGAACTGAAAGGAGAAATAGATAAATCTGCAATTATAGGTGGAAACTTCAATACTCCTTTGTAAGTAGTAGATAGGATTAGAAGACAGGAATAAGGCAAGAATGACTACTTACACCACTCTAATTCAACATTAAATTGGAAGCTATAGCTTATAAAGCAATAACAACAAAGAAAAAGACTACAGATTGAAAAAGATTATCTGTCCTTATCACAGATAATATGGTTGTCTATATAAGAAATTGCAAGGAATCTACCAAAAAAGACACTAATCAGTGAATTTAGCAAGATCATGGAATATGATTATCACACAAAAACAGTCACATTCCTATATGTCAACATAGAACATGTAGAAATAGAGATTTTTTAAAAAAAAATGCCATTTACAATTCCTCTGGGGAAAAAAATACTTATAGAGATAAGTCTAACAAAATATGTACAGGATTTGTATGCTGAAAACTTAAAAAAAAAAAATTGATAAAATAATCAAAAAAGACCTAAATAAAACAATAGATAAATTGGGTTTATGGATTGCAAGATTCAACATAATAATGTTGTGAATTTCTTACATGCTGATCTATGGATTTAATGCAATTCCAATGAAAATTTCAGCAGAATTTTTTTTCATAGTTTTAAACGAGTTGATCCTAAAATTATATGAAAAGGTAGTTAGAATAGCTAAAAAAAAATGAAAAGAAGAACAAAGAGGAATCACACTTCTCAGTTTTAAGACTTATTATGATATTGGTAAATGGAGAGATCAATAAAACAGAAAAAAAGAGTCCATAAATAGATATACACAAATATGGCCAATTCATTTTTGACCAAAATACAAAAGCAATTCAATGGTAAAGTGTGGATTTTTTTAATCAATTATGCTGAAACAATTGGACACGCATGGGAGGAGGGAACCTTCAGTGAACTGCTTGATGTGGCCCTTCTAGCCATTGTCCTCCATTCTGTGATGTTTTGTAAATGTCATTGTTGTTGTTGTTAAGTGCCATCGAGTCGTTTCCAACTCATAGCGACCCCATGCACAGCAGAACGAAACACTGCCCTATCCCACGCCAGCCCCAAAATTCCTGCTATACTTGAGCCCATCATCACAGCCACCGTGTCAATCCATCTCGTTGAAGGCCTCCCCCTCTTTCGTCGACCCTCCACCCTACCAAGCATGACATCCTTCTCCAGGGAATGGTCCCTTCTGACAACATGACCAAAATAGGGGAGATGAAGTCTGGCCATTCTTGCTTCCAAGGAGCATTCTGGCTGCACTTCCTCCAGGACAGATCTGTTAGTTCTTTTAGCAGTCCATGGTACTTTCAGCATTCTCCGCCAGCACCACAACTCAAAAGCATCAACTCTTCTTTGGCCTTCCTTATTCATTGTCCAGCTCTCACATGCATACGAGGCGATTGGAAATATCATGGCTCGTGTCAGGCGCACCTTAGTCCTCAAGGAAATATACTTGCTCCTCAGCACTTGAAACAGTTCCTTCACAGTTGACTTTCCCAACGCTACACGTTGGTAAATGTCATTATCCATGTCTATTTGGGGTAGTGTGGTAGTTAAGGTCAGGTATCAACTTGGCTGGGCAGCTGGTAGTAGTCATTCCCTATAATGACTGGCAATCAACTCTGTCATGGGATTTAGGTTAATTCTGTTGGGGCAACACAGGTGGAATGTATCTTGAGTCCTGCCTTGCTGGAGGGTATAATTCAAATCACCACCCTTAGCTTCCCTGAGGGTATACCTATGAATCTCCTGGGAAGATTCGCTCTCCTCTTGCTCCGGCTTTGTGTCTTGGATCATCCTCATCTCACCCCTGGATTTGGGACAGCAGCCGACATCTGATCTGCTGATTGAGGTTCATCAAACCCTGAGAGTTGGGAGGATCCTCCAGACCTACTCACGGACCCGGGACTCGCCAGCCTGCCAGCCTCCACCACTACTACATGAGATGAACCCTTGGGTATCTGTGAGTTCTGTGATGTGTTACAGCAAAATACAGAACCCTAAGACTGGGAGCTCTGGTAGCATAGTGGCTAAGACACTTGCCTGCTAACCAGACGGCTGGCGGTTCAAACCCACCAGCCACTCCTCGGAAGGAAGGTGGGGCAATCCTATTTCCGTAGTGATACTGCCTCGGAAACCCAAGGAGGGGTCGCTATGAGTCGGGTTTGACTTGATGGCACATAACAACAACAACAACAACAAGACTGGGGAAATTACTGGGAGGAGGAGGAGGAGGAGGAATTAATGTCTGAAATGATGGAGTGGCATGGTAGTTTGGACATTTGGGACATCTTTGACCTCTGCCTCATGGGGACTGGCCTTGTGCTGATCTTTCTAAGAGAAATTGTTCAAGCAGAACCCTATACCTTGCTGTACAATTTATAGAGAAATTAAAATGAATCATAGGTATAAATATAAAACAATATTATAAAACTCAAAAGAAAACACCCATGATCTGGGGATAGGTTCTTAAACATGATACCCAAAGCACAATTTACAAAAGAAAACTTTGATTAGTTGTGCTGCATCAACATTTAAAAGTCCAGCTCTGTAAAAGACACCGTTAAGAGACTGAAAAGGTGAGGTACCAGCTGGGAAAGAGTATTTTCAAATCATATATCTGACAGAAAACTTGTATCCAGACTGTATAAAGAATTCTCAAAACTCAACTGTAAGAAAACAAATAACCCATTTTTAAAAATGGGCAAAAGCCTTGAATAGACACTTCACCAAAAAGGAAATAGGGATGGTAAATAAGCGCATAAAAGGATGTTCAAAATCATTCCAAAAAAACAAAAAACCAACCCACTGTCATAGAGTCAACTCTGATTCATTGCGAACCCCATTGGGTTTCTGAGTCTACTCGACTCATAGCAACCCCTCCTTGGGTTTCCTAGGCGGTATCACTACAGAAGTAGATTGCCCAGCCTTCCTTCAGAGAGTGGCTGGTGGGTTTAAACCGCCAGCCTTTTGGATAGCAGTCAAATGCCTTAGGCACTACACCACCAGAGCTTCTACATTAGTCATTAGGAAAATGCAAATGAAAACCACAACAGCAAAAATAAAAATTACTGACAATACCAAGTACTGTCAAGGATGCACTCTTAAGTATTTACCCTAGAGAAATGAAAACTTACGGTCACACAAAAATCTGTATGCAAATATTTATAGCTACTTTATGCATAATGGCCCAAATCTGAAAACTCCCAAATGTCCTGCAGCTAAGGAATGGACAAGCAAACTGGTGCATCCATACAATGAAATACTGCTCAGTTGTTAAAAGCAACAAACTACTGATAGTCACAACAGCTTAGATAAAGCTCAAGGCTATTATGCTGAGTGAAAAAAAAGACAATTTCTAAAGGTTACATAGTGCCTGGCTGTATTTGCATAACATTTACAAAAAGTGAAAGCAGTTGAAACAGAATAAATCAGTAGCTGCAGGACTGATGGGTAGAGGTGCCAGGACTCCTTACAGGTAGGCATAGGGAGTGTTTCTGAAAAATAGCAAGATGGAATTTTTCTGAATCGTAATCATATTGATGGTTACATGAATGTAAACATGCATCAAAACTTATAGAACTAATATATAAGTCCAGAAAAATTCAATTTTACTATATTAAATTTTTTTAAAAAATAAAGTTTTAAAAGTATATTGTATTTCTTATAAGCTGTGAGAAATGCAGTTTTTAAAATACACTATTTACAATAGCAATAAAAATATAAAATGACTTAGAAATAAATCTGTCAAAATCTGTGCCTGACCCTTCTAGAGAGAAAATGGTGAAATCTTATTGCTAGACATGGAAGAAGTCCTAAATAAATGGAAAGACATTCCATGTTCATAGGTAGGAAGATATCCCTTCTTCTCCAAATAGTCCTAAATATTCAATGTCATTCCAGTAAAAATCCCCTAAGTTTCTTTACTTTTCTTTTTTTAAAAAATTTGATAAGCTGACTCTGAAATGTTCATAGAAGAACAAAGGACAAAAAATAACCAAGATATTCCTGAAAGTATTTGCCCTCGTAAATGTCAAGGCTTATTATGAAGAGAGCAAAGATGTAAATATGTATTTCACACAAGAGAAAACGGAAATGCCAAGTAAACCTAAGAAAAGATATTCAACTTCACAAGCATAAAGTTGAGTGTGGGGGATGGGAAGCAAGTCTTACTTGAACATGAAAAAAAAAAAGGTCCTACTGGAATACACTATAACCAAAGGGGGATAAACCCCACTGCTTTAATGTCAGTTTTGACTGATAGCAACTCTATAGGACAGACTGGAACTGTCCCATATGATTTTCAAAGCTGCAAATCTTTATAGAAGCAGACTGCCATATCTTTTGCCCACTCAGCAGCTGGTGGTTTGAACTATAGACCTTTTGGTCAGCAGCCAAGAACTTTAACAACTGTGCTGCCAGATCTTCTCCTATAACCAAAAAAGAAATACAAATGGCCAACAGGCACATGAAAAAATATTCAATGTCATTAGCCATTATACCCCATTGCCATCAAATGGACTCTGATTCAACAATCCAGTAGGACAGAGTGAAACTGCCCCATAAGGTTTCCAAGGCTGTAATCTTTATGGAAGCAGACTGCCACATCTGTCTACCATGGACCAGCTGGTGGATTCGAACCACTGACCTTTCTTTTAGCAGACAAGCTCTTTTTTTTTCCCCATATTTTTTTTTGTTATTTATTTTGTAGTTGAGAAGATACATAGCAGAATATAGACCAATTCAACAATTTCTACATGTACAATTGTAGAATGATTACATTTTTAGAGTTGTGCAACCATTCTGATGCTCCTTTTCTAAGTTTTTCTTCCTACATTAATATAAACTAACTGCTCCCTAAGATTCCTATCTAGTGTTTTGAGTTGCTTTTGCCGATTTGATCCCATATGGATAGATCCTAAGAGTGCAGTGTTCAAAGCAGCCATGCTCTTAACCACTGTGCCACCAGGGCTCCTTTCCATTAGCAATTAGGGAAATACAAATTAAAACCACAATGAGATAGCACTTCACACCCACTAAAATGGGTATGATTGAGAAAAAAGACTTTAACAGGTGTTGGTAAAGAGGCAGAGAAATTGGAAGTCTTACCTGTTACTGGTAGGATTTTGAAATCGTGTAACAGCTGTGGAAAACAGTTTGGTGGTCCTTAAAAAGTTAAACATAGAATTACCATATGATGCAGCAATTCCACTCCTACATATGGACCCAAAAGAATAGAAAGCAAGAACACAAACAGCAAGAAGATATAACCATAATAAATATTTATGGACCCAATGAAAGAGCCCCAAAATACATAAATCAAACTTTACCAGAATTGAAAAGACAAATAGATGACTCCACAGTCATAGTAAGAGACTTTAATACACCACTTTCATCAGAGATAGAGCAACTGGAAAAAAACTCAACAAAGATGCAGTAGAACTAAACAATACAATCCATTAACTTGAACTTACAGACATCTACAGAACAGTTCACCCAAAAACAGAACAATATACATTCTTTTCCAGGGCACATGGAACATTCTACATGATAGATCATATGTTAGGCCATAAAGCAAGCCTTAATAAATTTAAAACATTGAAATACTGCAACACATCTTCTCAGATCACAATGCTATAAAATTAGAAATCAATGATAGGAAGTAAGATCAATGGAAAAAGAGCAAACACATGGAAACTGAACAACACCTTCATTAAGAGCGACTGGGTAATAGAAGTAATTAAAAATGAACTTAAAATATTCCTTGAATCAAACAAGAATGAAAATACCACATACCAAAATCTTTGGGACACAGCAAAACAGCGATTAGAGGCCAATTTATAGCAATAAATACACACATGAAAAAAGAAAGAGCCAAAATCAACACCGAAACTCAACATCTCCAACAATTACAAAAGAAGAACAAGAAAAACCTACAGTCACCAGAAGAACGGAAAATAATAAAGATTCAAGCAGAAATAAATGAAACAAAATAGAAGACAATACAAAAAATCAACAAGACTAGAAGTTAGTTTTTTGAAAAGATTAATAAAATTGACAAACCACTGGCAAATTTAACAAAGGAAAAGAGGGAGAGAATACAAATAACACTAATAAATGAATTGGGCGACATCACAGCAGAACTAACTGAAATAAAAAAGATAATGTCAGGATACTATGAAAACTGTACTCCAGCAAATTTCAACATCTAGAAGACATGAACAGATTTCTAGAAGCACACTACTTACCTAAACTAACACAGACTGAGGTGGAAAACTTGAACAGACCCAAACAAAAGAAGAAAGTGAACAGTTCATGAAAAAAATTACCAACAACAAAAAAAGTCTTGGCCCAGATGGTTTCACCAGAGAATTCTACCAAACATTCAGAGAACTGACGCCAATCCTACGCAAACTATTCCAGAACGTAGAAAAGGATGGAATCCTCTCAAATTCATTTTATGGAGCAAGCATACCAAAACCAGGCAAAGACATCACTAAAAAGGAAAACTACAGACCAATATCCCTCATGAATATAGGTGCAAAAATCTTCAACAGAATCCTAGCCAATAGACTCCAACAGCATATCCAAAAAATAATATATGACCAAGGGGGGTTCATATCAGATATGCAAGGATGGTTCAACATTAGAAAAACAATCCATGTCATCTATCACATAAATAAAGGAAAAGAACCACATGATCATATCAATCAGTGCAGAAAAGGCATTTTATAGAATCCAACACCCATTCCTGATAAAAACTCAGCAAAATAGGAATAGAAGGGATATTCCTCAACATAATAAAGGGTATATTGCATATAAAGCATAAATGCACAGCCAATATTATTCTCAATGGAAAGAGACTGAAACCATTCCCCTTGTGAACAGAAACCAGACAAGGATGCCCTCTATCACCACTTTTATTCAACATTATATTGGAAGTCCTAGCCAGGGCAATAAGGCAAGAAAGGGAAATCAAAGACATTCAAATTGGTAAGGAAGAAGTCAAACTATCCCTATTTGCTGATGATATGATCCTATACCTAGAAAACCCAAGAGACTCAGACTCAGTCAAAAAACTACTGGACTAATTGAGAGATTTAGCATAGTGGCAGGATACAAGATAAACATACAAAAATCAGTTGGATTCCTCTACACCAGCAAAGAGATTGCTGAAAAAGAAATAAGGAAATCAATACCATTTACAATAGCTACCAAAAAAAAAAAAAAAACCTGGGAATAAATCTTATCAGGGACACAAAAGATCTGTAAAAAGAAAACTACAAAAGACTATTTCAAGAAACCATAAGAGATCTACATAAATGGAAAAACATACCATGCCCATGGATAGGTAGATTGAACATTGTGAAAATATCTGTTCTACCAGGCAATTTATACAGTCAATGCAATCCCAATCCAGATCCCAGCAACATTCTTTAAGGATATGGAGAAACCTATCACTAACTTTATATGGAAAAGGAAGAGACCGCAGATAAACAAAGTACTATTGAAGAAGAAGAACAGAGTAGGAGGTCTCACACAACTGGATCTCAAAACTTATTATACAGCCACAGTAGTCAAAACTGCCTAGTACTGGAAAAATGACAGACACATAGACCAATGGAATAAAACTGAGAACCCAGAAATAGATCCATTGACCTATGGTCAGCTGATCTTTGACAAAGGGC
>NW_006921794.1:2558591-2568107 GCF_000298275.1 Orycteropus afer afer
GGTACAACCATTGTGGGAAGCAGTATGATGATTCCTTCAAAAGTTGGAATTAGAAATACCATTTGACCCAGCCATTCCATTACTAGGTATATATCTTAAAGAAGTGAGAGCCATGACAAGAACAGACATATGCACACCCATGTTCATCGCAGCATTATTTACCATAGCCAAAAGATGGAAACAACCTAGTTGTCCATCAACTGAGGAATTGATAGGCAAACTATGGTACATACACACAACGGAATACTATGCAACCCTAAAGAATAATGTAGAATCTGCGAAACACTACATAACATGGATGACCTTGGAGGACATTATACTAAGTGAAATAAATCAATCACAGAAGGATAAATATTGTATTAGTCTGTTATTATAAAAAGTCAAGGAAAGGTCTGTATACGGAAGGAAGTTTTCTTTGTTGGTTACTAGGGGCAAGAGGGGAGAAGAGGGAATGCTGCTAGATAGGTAGAGACAAGTATTGATTTGTGTGAAGTAAAGGGCAATGTACCAATGTGAGTGATCAACATGGTAGCAATGAGGAAGAGGAAGACACAGAGAAGTGCATGGGAGGTACAGGCAATAAAGATGAACACTTTTGCACATACAGTACTGTGTTGTCAGTGAAGGCAAACATGGGTATATGGATGGATAGATGGGTGGACAGGGTAAATGATTAGGTATGTCTGTGAAATGGGGAGTGTATCCAAGAACATATATATATATACTTGTATGCCAGTATTCATTGCAGCATTATTCACAATAGCCAAAAAGGTATATATAGCCTAAAAGTCCATTGACGGAAGAATGGATAAATAAAATATGCTGTATGAATTAAATGAAATAAAACTCAGCCATAAAGAGAAGTGAAGTCTTGATATATGCTACAACCTTGGTATGTTGTACTGAGTGAAATAAATCAGTCACAAAGGGATAAATATTGCAATTCCACTTGTATGAAATATCTAGGATAGGCAAGTTTACAGAGACCAAAATTTTTTAATGGTTACAAGGGGTGGGTAACATGAAGAGCAAAGGTGGGGTTAGGGGACACTGAGCTTCACTTAAGTGTGATGGGAAAATTTGGAAATTGATCATTGTAAAGGTTGAACAACATGATAGACATAATTCATGTCACTGAATTGTATATTTGAAGAATGTTGAGGAGACAAACTTTAGTGTATATGTTTATCGCAATAAAATGTTTGTATTGGAAAAAAAAAAAAAGTACTAGAAGAAACATAAAATGTGATTCCATATAAAAGCAGTTGAAAAAGTGACAAAATAATGTATTGTATTGCTTAGTGATAAATACATATGTGGTAAAATTTTAAAGTAAAGCAAGAGAATAATTAACACAAAATTCCAGAAAGATATATGATTGGATAGGGGCACTCGGGACTTCAGAAGGACTGGCAATGCACTCTTACTTATGCCAGATGGTGGATAGATAGCTGTTCATTTTATTATTTTTAAACAAACCATATTGTTATAATCTCTCTTTTTGGTTATGATTTCTTTCAAAATCAAAAATTTAAGTTATTTATTTTGCACATGTCTGAAAATTGTGATTATTGGTGAGGTAGCTATCTCCTGTATCAAATTCAAAAAGCTAAGGAATAATTTGATTTTCCTGTATCTTTGAAACATAAGATTTCCACTGGTATCCGCTTTAAAAGCTGCATTATAAAAGTTCTGGTGAATGTAGTGTACAGTCCTTCTGGACTCTAATCTCGCTCTTTCTTTCTTTCTTTTTTTTTCTTCCAGTCACCCAGTGAAGTTTATTCTTGGAAAAGACAATCATCTTTGAGTAAACCAAATGTCACTGTTAGAGGGTTCTATGGAGGAAGGAAGAAAAGAGGTGCTCCAAAACAGACGAATTGTGTGACTCTCTTAGATGCTAATCAGATCGTCAGGATTTTGCCTCCAGGAGAAGTCCCTCTAAAAGATGTCTACCCAAAAGGTAAGAAACTTATCAATTACTAACTTACCAAGGTGGGTAAGTATAGTTTGCTTTTGATAGGTAATATTTAATTTATTATTATCATTCTATATTTATAAGTGGGCATAGTGCCTAAGGCATTTGACTGCTAACCTGAAGGGTGGCAGCTCAAACCCACCAGCCACTCCTCAGAAGGAAGGCTGGGAAATTTACTTCTGTAGTGATACTGCCTCGGAAACCCGAGGAGGGGTCACTATTAGTTGAATTCTACTCCATGGCAGTAAGTTTGTTTGCTCTTTTAAAAAAAGTACAAATGCATGCCTCATATGCGTGTGAAAGCTAGGCAGTGAATTAAGAAGATTGAAGAAGAGTTGATGGCTTTGAGTTGAGGTGTTGGTGAAAAATACTGAAAGTACCATGGACTGCCAGAAGAACGAACAAATCTGTCCTGGAAGAAGTGTAGCCAGAAAGCTCGATAGAAATGAGAATGGCCAGACATCATCTCACCTACTTTGGTCATGTTGTAAGAAGGGGCTGGTCCCTGGAGAAGGATATCATGGTTAGTAAAATAGAGGGTCAGTGAAAAAGGAAAAGATCCTAAATGACATGGATTGACACAGTGGCTGCAGCGATGGGCTGAAGCATAGCAAGGATTGTGAGGATGGTGCTGGACCAGGCAGTGTTTCATTCTGTTGTACACAGGGTTGCTGTGAGTCAGAGCTGACTCGATGGCACCTAACAACAACAACAACATGTTTATAAATGAGGCAGTCATGGTTCAGTGGCAAAATTCTCACCTTTCATGCAGGAGAGCCAGGTTCAGTTCCTAAACTATGCACCTCATGTACAAACACCACCTGTCTATCAGTGGAAGCTTGTGTGTTGCTGTGATGTTAAGCAGAGTTTCAGCAGAGCTTGCAGACTAAGATAGACTAGGAAGAAAGGCCTGGTGATCTTCTGAAAATTAGCTGATGAAAATCCTATGGATCAAAATGGCTGAACCACAACCGATCATGGGGACAGCACAGGACCAGGCAGCATTTTGTTCCATTGTGCACAGGGTTGCCATGAGTTGAGCCAGACTCAATGGTAGCTAACAACCACAACAGCATGTGTATAAACATAGATAATGCCAAAAAGACATATTAAAAAAAAAAAAAAAGCCCATTGCTGTCAAGTCGATTCCAACTACATAATGACATTGTTGTTGTTGTTGTTGTTGTTGTTATGTGCCGTCGAGTCAGCCCCGACTCATAGCGACCCCTCCTTGGGTTTCCGAGGCAGTATCACTACGGAAGTAGGATTGCCCAACCTTCCTTCCGAGGAGTAGCTGGTGGGTTTGAACCGCCAGCCTTCTGGTTAGCAGTTAAGTGCTTTAGCCACTATGCTACCAGAGCTCCTATAATGACATTAGAGGACAGAATAGCACTGCCCCCATAGGGTTTCCAAAGCTGTAATCTTTACAGAAGCAGACTGCTACATCTTTCTCCCACAGAGCAGCTGGTGGTTTCAAACCATCAAACTTTAAGTTAGCAGGTAATCACTTAACCACCATGCTCCAAGGGGTCCTTCAATAGGGTATAAAAGTGGCTAAAAAATTCATGTGTACTCAGAAAGTTCTCCCTCATATTCCCCCAATGTGTGGTTATAGCTATTACTATTAGAACTCATTTTAGTTTGTATTACAACCTGTACAATAACTTTACTTACTAAGTTTTCAAAAGATATTTTTAAAAATAAGTTGGATATTAGGCATAGACATGGGGGGCCTAACTTTTGTCTTCAACTCCCTGCAACAGAAGGCCAGGGAGATAGGCAGACTGATTCAGTTCTCAATGCTCTCAAAGTCAATTAGATCTGTTACTACATAAGAAATGCCAGGTTCTGTGCTGATCACTTATATAAATTCATTTAATCTTCAAGACTCCATGGTTTAATTAGTATACTCTCTAATTTATGTGAGGATACTGACACAGAAAGATAAAATAACTTGACCATTCCTCAAAAAACTAGAAATAGAAATACCTTATGATCCAACAATCCTATTGCTAGGTATATACAACTAGAGTTCTAGTAAAAGATACATGTACAGATATATGCACACCTATGTTCATTACAGCATCATTAATAATAGCAAAAAATAGAAACAGCCTAAGTATACTTCATGAATGGATTAGCAAATGGAATACTACACAGCCATAAAGAATAGTGATGAATTCTTGGAACATCATATAACACAGATGAATCCAGAGGAGATTATGCTGAGTGAACTAAGTCAATCACCTAATCATAAATATTATATGATCCCACTTTTATAAGAAGATAATAATAGATATATATACAAAGACCAGTGTTCTTTGGTGGTTACCAGGAATGAGGGGGAGGGAAATCACACTTTAAGTTGTAGATACTTACTATTTTTGGTGATGGGAAAAGTAGCACCAAGTGTGGGTATAATAAACACAGCTTGATCAAAGTAAACAATGCCACAAGAGGCACTCAAGAGAAAAGGTTGTTTGTGCTGAAGAGTATAACAAGCAATTTAGCAACAACACCAATAATAACCAAAAGCAAGTGTATAGTCACATATGTATGTGTATAGGCATATATGTATGTGGGTAGGTACAGGTATGTACATATGTGTGCATGGAAAGAAGTAACTAGATGACCTCTAAGAGGTCTGGTTGCATTGTGGTTAAGGCATTGGGCTGCTAAGCAAAAGTTAGGCAGTTCAAACCCACCAGCCGCTCCTTGAGAGGAAGATGAGTTGAACTACTTCCATAAAGATTTATAGCCTTGGAAACCCAATGGGGGTTGCCATGAGTCGGAATCAACTTGATGGCAGCAGTCTTGGTGGGCCTACGTATGTCTACATACAATATGTGTGTGCATACATATATGTTCATAGAAGACACAGATATAGATACTTCTCAGATATAACCAAACACCTTGTGATTGTAGTTTTCTGGACTTGAAGGCTTAGGACCTTAGTATTAAGGGACGACTCAGTCAATTGACATAATATAATTCACAAAGTTCATGTCCTGCATCCTGGTGAGGTGAGTCACATCTAGGGTATTAAAAGCTTGTGAGCAGCCATCTAAGATACAAGTATTTATTTCTATTCATCAGGAACAAAGAGAAATAAGGAAACCAGTCTCAGAGAAGAAACTAATCTACAGAAAATGTCCTTCATGAGCCATCTACCTCGAGAATCAGAGGACTAGATGGTACCCGGTAGCAATACCAACCGTTCTGATCAGGGCCACAATAGATGAACCCTGATAAATGGGAGAAAACGCAGAACAGAAAAAAAAAATTTTTAAAAAGTCCAGACTTACTGGACCAGTTGAGACTGGAGACTCTTTGAGACTATTGCCCTGAGATACTCTTTAGACCTTGATTAGAAATTATCCCCTGAGGTCACTATTTAGTTAAAGTTTCGCACACAAAATCAAAGATATTACTTGTAAGTATGGTGCTCCATTGAAAACCATCTATATGAGACCAAAAGGTCAACAATGATTCTAAGTCACAGATGAGAAGGAGACTGGGAAACTAGAGTATAGGAAATGAAACAATCAGAACACAGTTAAAGAGAATATTGACAGATTGTGAAAAATGTAACTAATATCACTGAACAATTTGTTGAGAAACTGTTAAATAAGACCCTAAGTGCTATGTGAACTTAAACTGAAAACACAAAAAGTATTATTAAACAAAAAAACATAATAACAGAGCCTAGATTTGTGCCAAAGTCTTCCAATCCTAAATCTAGATCTATTCTTGTAGAACCATACTGGCTTTCATCATAATTTATAAATTTTTAACAATTTTGATCATTGGATCATTTATTATTATTTGCAACATATAGTGATAATAATGTCTTATCCTGTGTTTACATTCAACATACTGTGAACTTTACGTATATCGTGTTAGATATATTATAATCTGTTACTCGACGGCACTTAACAACAACAACAACAGGTTTAAGGGAGCCCTGGTGGCACAATGGTTAAGCACTTGGCTGCCAACCAAAAAGTCAACAGTATGAACCTACCAGCCACTCTGCAGGAGAAAAGACCTGGAGATCTGCTCCTTTAAAGATGACAGCCTAGGAAACCTGGATGGCAGTTCTACTGTGTCCTACAGGGCTGCTATGAGTCAGAATTGACTTAACAACACATAACAACAACAATTAGTAGGTTTGAAAAATCCTGATTATATGATACTGTTTAGAATGAATTCCTTCCAACTGAAAACTATGTAAAATAAATCATTATTTCCCTGAAATGTTTATTTTTCATTAAACAAACATTTACTGGGCTTCCACTGTGTGAAGTGCTGGGGATGGAGTACAAACAGTCTCTTCTTCATGGAGCTTTTCTGGCTGCTAGGGCAGGCAGAGGAATAAACTGACAGTACATTGCAGTACAGTGTAATTAATAAGTGTATGATATGTGATATGTAAACACAAACGAGATGATTACAAGCCAGGCTGGTGATCATGAGCTGATTCCTGAAAGATGATTAGCAGTTAATCAGCTAGAAGTATTGTTCTAGGCAGAGGGTGAAGCATGTGAAGGGACAGGGCGTTGGCAGAGCATTCCTGCAATTACAGGACGTGTTGCACCAGGGCTTAGTGCACTTTCATCTATCAGAAACCTGGGGTCATTCTGACACTTCTTCTCCCTTATCCTCCACATCTAATTCATCATCAGTCACCGTGTCCTTTTGATAGTTGCTGTTGAGTCAGCTCCAACTTCTGGTGACCCCAGGGACAACATAACAAAACATGACCCAGTCCTACACAATAGGTGGTTTGTTCAAGGCCGTTGTTTTTAGCCACCATGTACTTTGAGTGCCTCCCAACCTGGAGGGCTCATCTTCCAGCACTACCATCAGACAAGTTGTGATCGGTATACAGGGTTTTCATTTTGGCTGATTTTCAGAAGTAGATTACCAGGCCTTTCTTCCTAGTTTGTCTTAGTCTGGAAGCACCACTAAAACCTGTCCACCATGGGTGACCATGATAGTATCATAGTAACATGAAGCCACGGTAGTGTGACAAACTGACAGATGAGTGGTATGTCCTTTTAATAGCACCTTGCTAATATATTTTGTATAAACTCATTTGTTTCCATTCTATTGCCAACATCCTATTTAAATCACCATCATTTTACACTGCAGTATTTCTATAGCCTCCTGACACTTTCCCTCTTGATCGTCCCCTGCTTCTATCCTTTTCCCACATATCAGAAAGAGTGATCTTTTTAAAGTATATATTTCTTTTTATTAAGGCCCAATTTCCATTCAGCAAAATGCTCCCTTTTTAGGACCATGGTCACAGGGGACATCAAGCTCAATTGGCATAACATGCTATGCAAAAACATTGTTCTCCATCCTGTTTTGGTGAGTAGCAACCGGTATCTCAAAACCTTGCAAACGGCTATCTAGATGCAACAGTGGGTCTCTCCTCATCCAGAGCAAAGAAGAACAAAGAAAACCAAAGACACATGGAAACAATTAGTCCAAGGAACATGTAGACCATGTGATCCATAGCCTATACAACCGTGAGACCAGAAGAACTAGGTGGTACCCAGCTACCACTGTCAAAAACTCGGAGGGGGATCAGTGTAGGAGATCCTGCATAGAACGGGAGAACAATGTAGAACAAAAGTCAAAATCATAAAAAAAAAAAAAAAGACCGGGTTTGCTGGTCAGATAGAGTCTGCTGAGACCCAGGAGACTACGGCCCCTGGTTACGCTTCCGGCCTGGAACTGAACTCACTCCTGTGGCTTCCAGCCAAACAATAGACAGACATATGGGGCTAACATTTACATTAGGTAGATACACTTCTTGATGCAATTATGTAATGGGAGAATAGATAGGCAGTGTTTGCACAGAGACAGCTCAGGGAGTGGGAATACATGGGAGGGAAGGACACAAGGAAGAGGTAACTACAGAGAAGTGGGAAGAGAACTGTTACATTGTGGGGAATTGCAGCCAATGTCATGAGACAAAATGTGTATCAACTCAACTGCTGTATGGAAAAACTTTCACCTAAATCATAATAAAATTTTTTTAAAAAATGCTCCCATTTTAGTGGGTAGTTCTGTAGATTTTAACAAAAATGTACAGCTGTGTAACCAGCATCACAATCAAGTTATAGAGCAGTTCCACTGTCCAAATAATTCCCCCATGCTCCTTTTGTGGTCAGTCCCTCTGCCCACCACCAATCAAGCACTAATCTGATTTCTGTCCTTGTAATGATAGGCTCAGTATAGCAAAGATTGTGAGGCTGGCACAAGACCTGGCAGTGTTTCATTCTGTTGTTCATAGGGTCGCTATGAGTCAGAGGTGACTTGATGGCACCTAACAACAACAAACAGTGTTGCCTGTTCCACAGTGTCATGTAAATGGAATCATGCAGCATACAATCTTCTGAATCTGCTTTTCTTTCACTGAACATTGCATTTGAGATGCATTTATGTTGTTGTATGTACCAGTAGTTCCTATTTATGGCTGAGTAGTATTATAGCTGTACCACAATTTGTTTCCCCATACATAAGCTGATGGATATTTGGGCTGTTTCTACTTCCGGGCAATAGTGAATAAGGCTACTATTAACATGTACACACAGATTTTTGAATGAACAAATGTTTTTGCTTCACTTGGGTAAATACCTAGGAGTGGCAACTTTTAGGTCATATGGTAAATACATAGTTAGCTTTATATGTGACCAAACTGTTCTCCAAAGTAGCAATACCATTTTTCATTGCTATCAGCAATGAATGCAGTCAGCCACAGGGATCCAGGTGAGGAAGGGGAACCCAGGCATGCCCAAAGCAGCAGGGGGGGAGAGTGGGAGAAAAGGGTTAAAAGGCCCAAGAACAGAGACAGAGGAGCAGTCAGCCCCAGGGATCCAGGTGAGGATAGGGAACCCAGGCACCCCCAAAGCAGCAGGGCCTGAGAGCAGGAGAAAGGGTATTAAAAGACCCAGGAACCAGGACAGAGGAGGAGTCAGCCTCAGGGACCCAGGTAAGGGTGGTACGAGAGGTTTCCAACAGGGAGACAAACTTGTCTGTCGGATTGTCCTACCATGGTGACGTGTTGATGTGAGTTTTGAGGCTGAGCCACTGGTGTTTCAAACCCAGCAGGATGCACATGGTGCACAGGTATCCACCCAGCTTACAGACTGAGAGACTAGGAAGAAGGAAGAGGCCATCCACTTGTCAAAGAATTGGCCAGGGAAAACCTTATGAATAGCAAAGAAACACTGTCTGATACATTAGTGCACAACTTTATGAATAGTCCAGTTAGATTAGAAGGCTCTCAAAATAGGATTGGAAAGAGGTGCATCATCAGAGTAAACCCAGCCTTACTCATAGGGATAAGTAAAGCTTTCAAGATCTCCATTTGCTGATGTGGCACCACTCAAATTGAGGAGAAACAGCCGCAGACATCCATTAATCATCAGAATATGGAATGTACAAAGTATGAATCTAGGAAAATTGGAAGTTGTCAAAAATGAAATGGAACGCATAAAGATTGATATCCTCGGCACTCATGAGCT
>NW_006921794.1:2571812-2595165 GCF_000298275.1 Orycteropus afer afer
GGGATCAGGCAGTGTTTCGTTCTGCTGTGCATAGGGTTGCTATGAGTCAGAAATGACTCAATGGCATCTAACAACAAACAACAACATCAACAATGAATGAGTTTTCCAGCTGTCGTACATCCTTATCAAGATTAGGAATTGTCAGTTATATTGTTGTTGCTATTTTTTTAGCCATTCTAATTTATGTGTAATTATAGCTCATTGTGGTTTTAATTTGCATTTTCCCTAGTACCTAATGATGTTGAGCATGTTTTCATGTTCTTATTTGCCATTCATTTATCTTCTTTAGTGAAATGCCTCTTCAAATCTTTTGCCAATTTTTAATTGTTTTGTTTGTTTTACTAGCTTTGATTGTTCTTTATATATTCCAGGTATATACTGTACTTTAGGTACAGGATCAGACATATGCTTTCCAAACATTTTCTCCCAGTCTGTTGTTTTGTTTTGTTTTCTGTCTTAGTAGGTTAAAGAGCAGAAGTTCTTCATTTTGATGAAGGCCAAATCTCTGTTTTCCTCTGGAAGTTATATAGTTTTAGGCTTTATATTTAGGTTTATTATCCATTTTGCATTATTTTTTTAATGTGCTACTAAGTATGGATTGAGGATCTGTTTTGTTTTGTTTCTGGCCTGGGGATATCCAGTTGTTCTAGCATCATTTGCAAAAAGAATTATCCTTTTTCTTTGAATTGCCTTTGGACATCTGGTGAAAATCAGTAGACTACACTGTGTAGGTTTATCTCTGGATTCTCCATTGTGTTCCATTGATAAATGTGTCTACCCCTTTGCCAATACCTACTCTCTCGATTATTTTCTAACTTTACAAAAAGTCTTGAAATCAGGTAACATAGATCCTCCATCTTTGGCCTTCATTTTCAGAATTGTTGTCAAAGAGTAAATATTTTTAAAATATAACTCATGCCTTGTTGCTTTTAGGATAAAGTTTAGAATTTTTAACTTGGCAAAATGAAACATCCAGCATGGTGTGTCTATCACGTATCTCTCTGGCTTTCTTTCAGTTAGCTTCAATTAAAAAGATCTTTCCCAATGTCCTGCTGTATCTTCCCCACCACCATCCAGCTTCTTCTCACCCTTCAGGTCTCAGCTTACATGTCACTTCCTTAGAAGGCTTTGTCCAAATCTAGGTTAGATGTCCTTGTTGTTGTTGTTGTTATATGCCTTCGAGTTGGACCCACTCATAGCAACCCCTCCTTGGGTCTCTGACGCATTATCACTACGGAAGTAGATTGCCCCATCTTCCTTCCGAGGAGTGGCTGGTGGGTTTGAACCGCCAGCCTTCTGGTTAGCAGTCAAGTGCCTTAGCCACTACGCTACCAAAAAACCCTAAGCACGTCTTTTGTTGTCGGGTCATATTTGACTCATAACAACCCTATAGGGCACAGTAGAACTGCCCCATAGAGTTTCCAAGGGTATAATCTTTATGGAAGCAGACTGCCTAATCTTTCCCCCATAGAGAAGCTAGTGGGTTCAAACTGCAGACCTTTCAGTTAGTAATGAGTACTTAACCACTGTGCCACTAGGGCTTCTTAGTCTTTAATACCCACCGTGTATCATGATTGTGACTCATAGCAACCTCCATTGGGTTTCTGAGGAGGTAAGTCTTTGCAGAAGTAGGTTGCCCCTTCTTCCTTCTGCAGAGTGCCTGGTAGGTTTGAACTGCCAACCTTCTGGTTGGCAGGCATTTGCCTTGGCCACTGCACCACCAGAGCTCCTTCAGTCTGTAATAGCATCTCCTATTTAGGGATGGAAAAGATGTGCTTATGTTGCTTTGGCAGTTTAAAAGTTTAATAAGGAGCCCTCATGGCACAACAGTTAAGCACTTGGCTGCTAACCGAAAAGTTGGTGATCCTGCCCAGCAGTTCCGTGGTAGAAAGGCCTGGCAATCTGCTTTTGTAAAGATTACAGCCAAGAAAACCCTGCTGGGCAGTTCTACTCTGTCAGTGGGGTTGCTGTGAGTTATAATTGACTCTGCAGCACCCAACAACATAAAAGTTTAAAGAAAAATATAATGAACATGCTTGTACCCACCATATATATTAGTAAGTCATTACCAGTATGGTCAAAGACCCCTGTGTACTCCACTTTTAACAAACTGGAAATCACCTCAGTTCTGAATTTGAATTTGGTATCATTCACAAAACCACCTCCAGCATTCTTTTGTATGTGTTTAAACTTTAAATAAATGGTCTCATTTATCTAAATTATCTTAGTAAATTATCTTAGTAGCGCATTAACGTTATCTTCCATAACTTGTTTTTGTTGTTGTTGTCCAACATTATGTTTGTAACATTCATCCACATTAGACTTCTCCCTTATTCATTTTCACTGCTCTATATACCATAATATATTCATCTATTCTTTGTTGATGTGCACTTAGGTTTTTCCAATTTTTTTTCTGTTATAGGTTATAAAAATGGTGTATGTGAGGGGGTGGCGTCTGACCACCTCTAACTTCACAGGTAGGGAGGAAGATAAAGATCAACAGCCCAAGGCTGATTCCTGTGAGGTGGAGGTCATGCCTCTACCCTCCAACCCTTTTATCAATTCTGACACCAATCATCACTCCCACAGTGCTCTCTGCTTCTCTGCTGTGTTAGATGATTCATTGCAGTGGCCATACATAAGTCACAGATAATACTAACAATTGTGGGGGGTTTTAGGGAAATAACATTATCAAAAATGACTCAGGATACAGTCCTTTGATGAGAATAGCTTCTTCTCAGCTGGGTCAATAAAATTAGCTCCACCAAGTGCCTGAAGGCACCTCATTCCACCAGCAAGCCTCCTGCCCAAAGGTACTCAGCTTTCTTGCTCCTTGGGCCAGGAATCCCATTGCTCTGTCTTCTGCGAGGTCTCTGGTTCTGCTGCCACCATTTCTCTACTGCTGTTTCTCGCTATACCTCGCTATGTCAGCAAAGGGTTACAGCTCTCCCTCTGTTTCCTGGGTTGAGAAGATTCAGTACAGGTATCTCAGGCCCAAAGGACGTGCTGCCATTCTTTCATGGAGTTAGTGAGATTTCCCCCCTCCCTGTCTCTGGGATGGCTCATTTTAAGCCTAGCATGATGGCAGACTAACCAATCCCCGTGTTAGGGTTCCATACACCTTTGCATGGTGCCACACTGGAGAAGGATGTCATCCTTGGAAAAGCAGACGGTCAGTGAAAAGGGAAAGACCTTCAAAGAGATGGACTGACACAGTCGCTATGACAGTGGGCTCAAGCATGGCAACAGTTGTGAGAATGGCTCAAGACCAGGCAATGTTTCATTCTTTTGTACACTGGGTCACTGTGGGTCGGAACCGACTCGATGCCACCTAACACCTGGCCCCTCAAGGGTGCCATGCACCTTGTTTTCATTATTAACAAGCTGTCCAATCCACTTGGTGGGCCATAAGCATCTCACATTTGCATAGTCCCATTCACTCATTAGGTGGGAGTTACAAACACTATGGCTAGAAGGGCCATATTAAGTAATTCTCTGCACCACACAAGTAGTCTTTAAAAAAAAAACAAAAAAAACACTGCCATCAAGTCGGACCCGATTCATACTTATCCCTCCTTGGGTTTCCAAGGCAATATCACTAAGGAAGGTTGGGCAGTCTACTTCCGTAGTGATACTGCCTCGGAATCCCAAGGAGCAGTCGCTATGAGTCGGGTCCGACTCGATGGCACATCACAACAACAACATCACTATGGAAGTAGATTGCCCAACCTTACTATGAATATTGTTGCACTTGTCTCCTTGTGCATGTGTTGAGAATCTGTAGAATATATATCTAGAAGTAGAATTACCGAATTATTTCCCAAAGTTTTTGTGGCAGTAGCATATCAGAGTCCCAGTGCTCTCTATCTTCATCCACTCTTGGAGGAGTGTTTATATTGTGGTTTCACTTGACCTTTTTCTGATTACTAGTAAGGTTGAGCATCTTTTTATATGTTTTGCTTTACTCTTCTGAGAGTTGCCTCTTTATATCTTCTGCCATTTTTCTCTTGGTTGCTAGGAGATTTTTCCCCTTCATTTGTTTAAGTAGTGTTCCTTAAATATACCAAATATATATAAAGTACTTGAGACAGTGCCTTACAGAAAGAAAAAATACATATATATAAATACTATATGTACCTTAAAAAGAAAAATTCTTGAGAGAGAGGATGTAAGGGAGCACACCCACTTGCAGATAGAGATTTGGTTATTAATATTTCTATATAATTTTAGGTGCCACATATATATTAATATAGACTATAGGGCACACAGGGACACAGTCATGGGAATTTCTCAGCCATAACCAAACCTTCATGAGGTGACGTTCCCAGGCTTAAAGGCAAAGGACCGTAGATCAGTGGACACTGACATCAGTTGACAAAACATAGTTCATAAAGAGAGTGCTCTGCATCTTACTTTGGTGATGAGCATCTGGGACCTTAAAAGCTTTCAAGTGGCCTCCTAAGATACAACTATTGGTCTCTTCCACTGGAGCAAAGAAGAGTGAAGAAAACCAAAGACTCAAAGGAGCAATTAGTCCAAGAGTAATGGACTACATCTACCACAACTTACATGAGCTTGAGACCAGAAGAACTAGATGGTGCCTAGCTACTACTATTGACCACTCTGGTTGAGATTACAACAGAGGGTCCCAGAGAGAGCAGAAAAAAAGATGCAGAAGAAAAAATCAAATTTACAAAAAATACCAGACTGAGGGGTCTGACAGATATTGGAGGAACCCCTAAAACTATGGCCCTAAGACACCCTTCTGACCTGGAGCTGAAGCCACTCACAGAGACCACCTTTAAGTCAAACAATAGACAGGCCCATAAAATAAACAATAACAGCCAAGAGGAACATGTTCCTTAGAGCAATAAATTATACAAGGATCGAAAGGACAACATTTACCCAAAAACAAAGATGAGAAGCCTAGAAGGGGTAGAAAATCCAGATGAAAGGAAATGAAGAAACCAGGTCAGAAATGGGAAAAGTGCTGACACATTGTGGGGAATGCAACCAATACCATGGAACACTTTATATACAAACTATTGAATGAGAAGGAGCTCTGGTGGCATAGTACTTAAGGCATTTGACTGCTAACCAGAAGGCTGGAAGTTCAAACCCACCAGCCACTCTTCAGAAGGAAGACTAGGCAATCTACTTCCATAGAGATACTGCCTTGGAAACCCAAGGAGGGATCACTATGAGTTGGAACTTACTGAATGATGGCAGTGAGTTTGGGGTGTTTTTTTGTTTTTGTTTTTGTTTTTAGTTTTATTGAATGGGAAATTAATTTGCTTTCTAAATCTTCACCTAAAGTTCAATAAAAAAAAGTTTTTTTAAGTGCACTCAACCTTCAAAAAAAAAGTTCTACACTCCATAAAGCATTTGACCCTAATTTAGACAAATTCTTTGCCACTGCATAAAAAGTATCACCCTTTCTCCATTGTCCAATCACATCAATTCCTTTTAAAGCCACATCAGAAGCACGTTTAACATCCACATTTTTAGTAATATTCTGTTGATGGTGCCAGATGTATTGTGTGAGACAATAGAGACTTTCTCTTTGGCTTTCCTCACTTCCTTTTGAACCCTCACCAGAATTGCTTGTGATGTCCATAATTCTACCAACAGTCTCTTCAAGGCAATCTAGGCTTTTACTGTTAAACACCTTTAAACTCTTCCTGTCTCTACCCATTACCCAATTTTACATTTTAGGTATTGTTAGAGCATCACCACTACAATAAAAAAATAAAATAAAATTCCCTGAAGGGAATGAAGGGAGATCCCAGGATGGGAGCTATGCACAGGCCTAGGGAGCAAGCAGCTCAGTTAGAACAGATGAGATTTCAGATAAGACATCTCTGAGATAAACCCGACACATTTGAACATATTTAAAGATTTTGATAGGAGCTCTGGTAGCGTAGTGCCTAAGGCACTTGACTACTAACCAGAAGGCTGGCAGTTCAAGCCCACCAGCTACTCCTCGGAAGGAAGATGGGGCAATCTACTTTTGTAGTGATACTGCCTCAGAAACTCAAGGAGGAGTCACTATGAGTCGGGTCCAATTCGATGGTACATAACAACAACAACATATGGGATTAAGGGAGCGCTGGTAACGTAGTGCCTAAGGCACTTGACTGCTAACCAGAAGGCTGGCGGTTCAAACCCACCAGCCATTCCTCGGAAGGAAGGTAGGGCAATCTACTTCTTTAGTAATACTGCCTTGGAAACCCCAGGAGGGGTCACTATGAGTCAGGTCTGACTCCATGGCACATAACAACAACAACAACAAAGATCTTGATAGTAGGGAGCACTTTGTGGATGAATTTGTGCTACATATATGAAAAACTGAAAGAAAAAAAAATTGTGATGATTATTAACTCCAAGGGAAGCAAAAAGCCATGCAGGAAAGAAAAAAGTAATTATGATTATAAGATATAATTCAGCTGTGAATGGCATTATATAATTATAGTAATATAAGCACTGTTGTTGTTGTTGTTGTTATGTGCCGTCGAGTCAAACCCTACTCATAGCGACCCCTCCTTGGGTTTCCGAGGCAGTATCACTGTGGAAGTAGGATTGCCCAACCTTCCTTCCGAGGAGTGGCTGGTGGGTTTGAACCACCAGCTATCTGGTTAGCAGGCAAGTGTCTTAGCCACTATGCTACCAGAGCTCCTAATATAAGCACTAGATATTAATATAAACAAAATTACATCGGAGATGTAGTCCCTGGGTTGTCCACTCGACTGCTAACCGAAAGGTTGGAGGCTCAAGTCTACCCAGAGGCACCTTTTAAACTACTGATGAACTACTTCCAAAAAACCAACCATTGAAAACTCTATGGAGCATTAATTACTTCTATTCTGACACACATGGGATTGCCATGAGTCAGAGTGAGAGAATGAGGTGTGGGTGTACAGGATGAAAAAGAGGTAAACCTTTTTCATGGTGAGAAGTCAAGAGATAATGCCTAAAATGAAAGCATCAAGATAACACAAGAATAATGGTAAACACCAAAGAAGCAGCTTAAAAAGTTGGCAGTGTTGTCCCTGGGAAACAGGAAATGAGGAGTGAGAGGGGTGAAGCAGGGCTGACTTCTTTCTTCTAAGCCAATTTGAATTTTTAATTTATTTGCATGCCAGTCTCTTATAAAATTTGAAACTAAATTACTTTTTTAAAGTAAATAGAATTCAACTAACTGGTCAGCCAGAAATTAATGCCTATCAGCCTTTTATTAAACAATCTGTAGCAACTGTAAAGGTTACTCTCCTGCTGGCTATCACAAAGATGGTGTAACTTTGTTTAATTAAGCACAAGGGGAGATATTTACTGCTTTCTTCCAATTGTTTTTATTCTACTGAAACATTAGCTCTTTTTTTTGCTTTTCTTTAACACAGGTCTCAGTTCATTTAACATAAAATAATGATCCTTCATTGAAAACAGTACACTGTTTTTTGAACTTTGGTTAAAACCAAAGAAAGTTCCAGATTTAAGGGAGAGACACGATTACAAAGCATGCGTCACTGTATTAAACTATTAACCCAGATAGAAATGCCTTAAACCTAGTAGTTAACAGGTGAACGTCAAAGTTCATTTCCAGAAGGAGTATATTTTTATTATAATTTTATTCCCTCTGAAAATATTTGTGCTTGTTTTGACTGAATTCACAGTTTTCCTATCTCTTCCTAACTTTAGCATTGTGCGTCTAAACTGTCCCCTCTGTTTGTGGGAACTGTGTGGTAAGCACTGCAGCAATGACTTCCTTTTAATACTTAGTGAACTAATCCCTAAATATAGTTTATACTCACCTTTGAAATCCACCTGGATTATAAATGTAATGGGAACTTCCTGAGCTACCATCTCTCTGCACTATGTTGAAACATTTAAAAAGGATGGGCAAGGACTTGTTTACATTTGGAAGTGAATCTGGTGTATTCTTACTTCCTTAATTCAATCATACATTCTATCTGAGGGTAGCCATCAGGCTCTTTTCTGTAAATATTTGTGTCTTCTGAGTTGATATATTTTCAAATCCGTAAACATTAATTTTCCAAATGTTTGCTACCGCCCCTACCACCACCAACACCTTTACTTATCTCTGATATGCTTTGTAGCCACAAGGTTCCTATTTCCTTTCCTAATACGTGAAAATATTCTTTAGTATCAGGAATGTAATTCTTCCTTTCTCTTTCTTGACATAGTGGAAACAATCACTGTTGCTTTTTTTTTTTTTTTTTTCCAACCACTTTTTGCCAGGAAATTAAATTTGCACAGTGAATGAAAAAAAAAAAAAAAAAGATACTTTAAAATACATCGACTAACTTTGCTTTCACAGACACGCTAAAAGTGCTAGTGGCAGAAGCTCAACTTAATACTAGTACTTAGGAAAGAAGAAAATGCTAGAAGTGGCAAGGCAAAATGTGAGTTGGTTAGCAGGGCAGCTCTAGTCATCCCCACTGCTTCAGGAAATGGCCATTTTTGGCAAATAACCCAGGTCTATAAATAATTCAGCCTACTTCAGCTGGGTCCTAGCAGTAGGAATTGTCAAAAATGATATATCATGCAAAACTTTATCCAAGATTGACCTAATATCCCTGGCAGCACTTTCCAAAGCAGGCGGTGCATGACTTAAGATAAGCATGTTCGTTTTATACAAATGGCCCTCTGGGACAGCCAATCCAGCAGGTGATGAGATTACCATAGTGACTCTCTTTTGCCCAGTGCCATTCTTCAACATCACTTCCCTTCCTCCTGAGCCCTTTGCCCCTTGGGACCACCCCTTGCCTAGATCTGCAGTTCATACCTGGCCCAGGGCCGTGATTTCCACCATGGAGTCCCTTCCAAGGCCCTCCGGGTCCACAATGGTTAACACCTATGAAAAGGGAACTTCCCTGTCTAGTCTGTGAGCATCCCAATGCCTGGGACCCAAAGGCAGGGACTTTCCTCTCTGTGTTCTCAATGCTTAGTACCATGCCTGACGCAAAATAAGTTTAAACATATTTGTTGAATAAATGAGAGATATTTTGAGTTCTTCAGATGACCTGTTAGAAATAATACATTGACTACAAACATGAAGTACAAATGCCACACCTCCTGTTTTGTTTTTAACTACATTCAATAAATTCGATGTGAAATCCTAGATATCTCATTCTAATAAGAAGTGGTTATAAGATATACACATACACACATATGCATATACATGTACATATTATAAATACACAGAAGTCTTTAAAAGCATGGGTTCTGTGTGGGGGGAGTTTTGTTTTTGTTTGTTTGCTTTGGTTCTGGTTTGAAAGAAGTCCTCAGTGGACAAGATTCAGTGCTATCTCGAGGGCCAGACCAGGTGGGGGTAATGTGGGAAAGGGAAAGAACATAGAGTTCCCAGCCTGACAGGCTTGGTTTGAAAACCATCTCCTTTACTCTCCAGCTGTGTCACCTGAAGTGAGTCACAATACATGGCCTCTATAAGCCTCAGCTTCTTCATCGTAGTTCTTTGTTGTTTCTGTATTAAAAATACTGTCTAAAGAACCAAGCATAGTTCCTGGCACACAGTTGTGATGGTGGTGCTCAGGACTGTGCAAAACAAGTCGGTACACCCCTGAAATTTTCTGGGAAACCAATTCTACAATTGTGCTCGGTGGCTATAGTTCCCCTATCTCTTCCCCTTCTTCTTCTTCCCAACTTTCCATGTTCCTCACAATGCAGAGTGCTCATCCCATCCTCACCCCACCTTTTCTTCTCTTAGAAGGGGGACTCTACTAATAATACCTACTTTGTAGTGAGCAACTGATGAATTTTAATTGATGCCTTTGAATTGCGGTGTTCACGAAGAATATTGAATACCATGGACTGCCAGAAGAACAAACAAATCTGTCTTGGAAGAAGTACAGCCAGAATGCTCCTTAGAAGCCAATACATCTCACATACTTTGGACATGTTATCAGTAGAGAATAATTCCTGGAGCAGGACATCATGCTTGGTAAAGTAGAGGGTCAGTGAAAAAGAAGATGACGCTTAATGAGATGGATAGACACAGTGGCTGCAACCACAGGCTCAAACATAGCAAGGATTGTGAGGATGGCACGGGACCGGGCAGTGTTTCATTCTGTTGTACAAGGATTGCTAGGAGTCAGAGCTGACTCAACAGCACCTAACACCAACAACAACGTTGAGAAATTAGTGATTTGGGTGTTTTGCATTATTCATTAATTTCATTTAATCCTCAAAATAATCTTATAATGCCCAGATGCTGTTGCTATCCCCATTTTCCAAGTGAGAAAAACAGGTCTCAGGGAGGTAAATAACTTGACCAGTGTTTGCAGCTAGGAATTGTCAGAGCCAGGATTTCACATCAGGTCAGTCTGACAATTCTTTGAACTAAACTGCTAAGGACTGTTGCAACTTCCTAAGGAGGAAAAACAGAATTCAGATGATGAAGTGTTTTTAAGTAAACTGTAAGTGCTACAATTTTGACTTATCTTGGGAAGCTTTAAAAAAACAATGAAAAGATGAGACTAAACTGTCAACTTTTACCTAAAAACAAAGATGAGAAGGCAAGGGGGGGAAGGGAAACTAGATCAATGGAAATAGAATGAAGAGAATAGAAATAATGAAAATGCTGACATATTGTGAAAATTGTAACCAATATTATGGGACAAAAGTTATTAAATGGAAACCTAATTTGCTATGTAAATTTTCATCTAAAAAAGAATAAAATATTAACAAAAAAAAAAGAACTTAGGTTATTTTCTGGCAATAAAGAATCATGATCTAATCTGCTTCTATTTGACAATCTTTGTCTTTTCCTGAGGGAAAAATAACTGAGTTTAGCCTTGAGGCTGGACTTGGCCTAGTATCTTGTCATGTGGGTCCCAGAGTACTACCCAAGGCTACTGATAACTTCATTCCACTTTTAGCAGCATCCAAGCATTCTTTTTGGTCCTATTTTGGTATCATGTGATAATTTAATACTTGGTTTATATCATTACTTGTTTGCAGATGTTAACCCTCCACAAACAGCTGGTTATATAGAAGTTACTGACCTCCAATCAAAGAAACTCCGATACATCCCTATTCCCAGGTAATCCATCTTCTGCGTTCTTAGTTTGGTATGTCAGATTAAAAAAATAAAGAAAGAGAGAATGAATTCTAACGAGTACTCTGATGGGTGCTTTTTGCTTCCTTAAATAGAAAGCTTTGTTTTGGGTAGAGTTATAATTGTTTTATAACCTACTGTTTTTCCCCATATTTCACTCACATTCTTATTTTCCTTTTAGAAAAATGTTCAAATGCTGCATAGGTGTAAGTCTAACAGCTTTGATTTCAAACTTCACTCTCTTTTATTTTATTAGTTCTAAGGATAAGTTTTTCTGTATCTGAAACAGGAGCTCTGGTGGTATAGTACCTAAGGCATTTGACTGCTCACCATTAGGCTGGCGGTTCAAACCCACGAGCCACTCCTCGGAAGGAAGGTTGGGCAGTCTACTTCCATAGAGATACTGCCTCGGAAACCCAAGGAGGGGTCGCTATGAGTTGAATCAACTCAACAGTAGTGAATTTGGTTTGGTTTTGGTATGTGAAACAGCATTTTTAGTATTGTAGAAAATTCAATACTTACAATTTTATATATTAGTTTTCTGAGGTAACTGTTAAAAATATCAAAGGAATTTTTTTAAAAAAACTGTTTGTTTAGCATCGTTTTTAAATATGTTACTATGTGCCCACAGTCACGAAGGCCATAACAAAAGAGTTTCAGAGATTTAGAATGGAACTCATTATCATTCATTGTTCTCATTACTGCCCAGCGGTGGAACAGCATTCTGTCTAACTAGATCCAAGGTAAAAGCAGGTACTCCCTGCCCTTTTCATTCCATTTCCCTCTCCCTTGAGGAATACAGGTGTCCTCATCTGTGGTCAGTCCCTATCTGGGTGCATCCATCTTTTGTCTCCTTCTCACAGCCTAGGCATACACCTGCTTGGTTTACTTAGCCTAAACCCATTGCTGTTGAGTTGACTCTGACTCATGGTGACTCTGTATGTGTCAGAATAGTACTGTGCTCCACAGGGTCTTTGAAGGCTGATTTTTCAGAAGTAGATCACCAGGAATCTCTGGGTGAACACCAACCTCCAACCTTTCCATTAGCAGCAGGGCACATTTGTACCCTACTTAACCTAGGTTCTTTTTCACTCTTTCTTTGCCCTCCAAGCCAAAGCCCCCTTCCTATAATCTTCTACTCTGCTTTCATCCAGACTGAGATCATATCCCCTTTTTCCATATAGTTCTTCACAAGAAAAGTGACCCCTCAAACACACTTATAAGCAGAGTAGCCTAGAGCCTTCCGATATCAGTGGAAGGCCAGGGACACCAAAAACGTCAGCAGGTCTCCTTTCCTCCCTCTCCTCCAACCCCCAAAATAGCTCAATAAGAAAGAGTTTCATTTCTTAGGTCCCTTTAATAGGTTCAAGAAATATGAAAACATTATTCAAAGAAATAGATACATATGGAGCTCTGGTGGCATAGTGCCTAAGGCATTTGACTGCTAACCAGAAGGCTGATAGTTCAAACCCACCAGCCACTCTTCGGAAGGAAGGTTGGGCAATCCTACTTCTGTAGTGATACTGCCTCAGCAACCCAAGGAGGGGTCACTATGAGTCAAAATTGACTCGACGGCAGTGAGTATGTATACACACACACACACACACACACACACATATAACAGTGAATAAAGACAATGAATAAGGAAGACCAAAGAAGAGTTGATGCTTTTGAGTTGCAGTGCTGCTGAAGAATACTGAGAGTACCATGGACTACTGAAAGAATTAACAACTCTGTCCTGGAAGAAGTGCAGCTGGAATGCTCCTTGGAAGCGAGAAAGGCCAAACTTTTTGTCACCAACTTTGGTCATGTTGTCAGAAGGGACCATTCCCTGGAGAAGAATATCATGCTTGGTAAAGTGGAGGGTCAATGAAAAAGGGGAAGGCCCTAAATGAGATGGATTGACACAGCGGCTGCAACAATGGGCTCAGGTATAGCAGGGGTCGTGAGGCTGACACAGGACCGGGCAGTGTTTCGTTCTGTTATACATGAGGTCCCTATGAATCACAGATGACTCGACAGCACCTAACAACAAATATATATATATATTTCATATGTGAGATATGTGGTAAAATGGAGTGTCAGAGAAAGAGAGGAAGACTCTCAACAAGATGGACTGACACAGTGGCTGTGGTTGACGGGCTCAAGCAAAGCAAGGATTGTGAGGATGGTGCAGGACTGGGCAGTGTTTCTTTCTGTTGTCCACAGGGTTGCTGTGAGTCAGTATTGACTCAAAGGCACCTAACAACAAACAACAACATATAAGAAATACATAATAAAAGGTATCAGTGTATTAAATATGTAATGCAAAAAACTCATAAATTTCTTGTTACAGATTCATAAACGTTTCTAAGTTAGGAAAGCAAAATATTGAGTACAGATGCAGTTGAAGCACGTAAATGAGACCTCAGGTGCCGCACTGACAGTGAGCCTCCTAGAGTGAGCCCAGTGCTGCAGGTGTGTGAGGGGTGAGTTGGTGAGCGCTCCTTTCTTCCCAGCAGTGACTACTAGTATCATCTGGGCTCTACACATACAGGAAGATGTAAACAACCAAGAAATAATTGTGATATTTGTCCTTTACAGATTGATCTCTTGGTATCTTACCTTTTAGCATACTTACTGTTAGAAATCTTTACAGCAAGTTTAATGAACCTACATCAGTTTAAACTAGTTTTGTTAACTGGACTACCAATAGGTTGTACACTATAAAAAATACCATAAACAATCTTAAAATATTCAGTTTTTCTTGTTATTGTCCTACCACATGTCTGCAAACTCCACTATGTCCTTACATCCCATTGTAGCACATAACATGTAACCTGTGCTATGAGATAAATAGAATCAGGTATAAAAGAATGAATACTGCTTAAGAAAATATTTATTAAACAGTAAGCAACATGACAAACGTAAGTTCCAGCATTCCACTTTATTTTTATGATCTGTTATCTTCCCTTTTGACCCCTATTTCAGATCAGAATCTCTCTCACCCTATACTTCATGGCTCTCAAATATTTCGGACACGGATGCACTGCTAGCTGAGTGGGGCAAAGGAGGCATTGTTACTGTTGACATGGGAGGTTGCGTCAGGCTTTGGGAAACTGGACTCGAACATCTGCAACGTTCACTCATGGAATGGAGAAACATGATTGGACAAGAGGGTGACAGACCTATGCAGGTACCACTTGAACTGACCTTACCTCTTTGGGTGCACGTTCAGCTGGAAATTTTGTTCTAAGGGTTGTAATAGTGAAAACTTCTGGCCCAACAACTCAAATCTAATTACTTAAAAGATTAGAATATTTCCTGGACTCATTCTAAAAGATACAACCATCTACCCATCTAGATAGTGAAAAGGTTAAAAATGTGCTTTTTTTTTTTTTTAATCAATGCTTAAATATACAGGCTGCTCAGATCACAACATGTGGGGAAAAAAAATCATCTTATATTTTTTAACCTTAAGTATAAGCCCATTTCCAGCACTGGCTTTGTGTTCTCACTTTTACTACCACTGTTGTCAGCATCTCTACATGCTACCTAGGCAACAGAAACTCTGACATTCTAAAATGCAGATTATTTCTAAGACCAGAACCTTTAATGTAGAAGAGGGAGGGAAGCAGAATTGTGCATCTAATGTTGTTGTGAGGTGCTGTCAAGTAGATTTCAACTTATAGTGACCTCATATGGTTTTCTAGACTGTAATCTTTACAGCAGTAGATTGCTGAGTTTTTCTTTTAGGGAGCCCCTTAGTGGGTTTGAAACCACTAATCTCTCAGTTAGCAGCCAAGGGCTTAACTATTACTTCACCAGGGCTCCAATGCATCTGATAAATATATGGGTTTTTTTTTTTTACCAGCTCTATTATTTCTAGGTAGTCCAAGTTTAGCAGTCACAGTCAGTAGACCCAACCATATTCTGCAAAGAAATATAGGAACAGGACCACCAAAATGAAAGGAAACGAACTACCCCAGAGATGATTCGGTCATCACCTCATCTAGTTGCTATCTGGAAGAATGAGGAAGGCTGTGTACCTATCTATATTACCGCATATCATAAAAGGATTTATTTGCAACATATTTTCATCAGTCTTTAGAACAGAACTTCTTTTACATTTCATTTCCATCCAGCAAAAAGAAAGGTAGGTTCCCGCCAGCTGTTGTTCTGCAGAGAGCCAATTAGAAGAGAAGAAATTTCCACACACTGTTCTATTGATCCCTGATTAATAATTACTATTTCATGTGATTAGTTTTGTGCTTTTCCTTAAAGGAGAAATAGGTGTTTTTATGAATAATACATATTTCTCTTAGATTCTCACAAGTTTATAGGAACATTTTGTAAATTGCAAACAAAAGTAGGCAAAAAAAAAAAAAAAAAAAAACCAAACTCACTGCCATGGAGTCAGATCAGACTTATAGCAACCCTTCCTTGGGTTTCTGAGGTGGTGTCTCTATGGAAGTACATTTCCCCAGTCTTCCTTCCGAGGAGTGGCTGGTGGCTTTGAAGCCACCTCAAATCCTTTTGGAAGGATATGAGTATATTAATTTAATTAAGATAAAACAAATGCATTACTCTAAAATAAACATGTCAGTAATGGATCTGTCACAGCAACAGACTGCATGTGAGTCACTAAACATAACAACATTTAGAAAATTAATTATGGTTCTGTATCTTTTATATTCTAAACATTAGTTTCTTCTCTCTTTGAATTACCCTCCTTGTTGCTTAATAGTAAGTACTACTTCATTTGAATTGCCTACATTTTATTTAAATTTCTCAAAAGTTGTTGAGATCAAAGGTCATGTTTTTCACATACCAAAGCCTATGGCAAGGATATACGGACTAAATTAAGTTTGTCTTTAACAAGGGGATTTTCAAAAGGATGTTGATTCATGATTTTGGTAACTGCTCTTGATTGCTGCAAAAATTAACCCCTATTTGTGTTTTAACCATGTGGCTCTTCTCATCCCAGAGAACTCTCTACAGTGCACCTTTGTAGTCACAGTTCCTGACATAATGGTTGGTGCACAATAGGCAATTACAATAGGAAGTTACCAACGTCATGAATCACCTTCCTTTTGAAAATTCCATTTTGGATGCTCATATGTAGGGAGCTGTGGTGGCGTAGTGGTTAAAGCAGCTGGCTGCTAACCGTAAGGTTGGTGGTTTGAACCCACGAATGACTCCGTGGCAGAATGATGAGGCAGTCTGCTCCTATAAAGATTTACAGCCTTGGAAACTCTAAAAGGAAGTTCTACTCTGTCCTAAAGGGTCTCTATGAGGCACAATCTAACTTGATGGTAGTGAGTTTGTTTTGATTTACACCCATATGTACTAAATTACACAGGTAATGGAAGCTATTTGATAACAAATAGAATTCTTCTTTTAAATTACCACAAATTATCAATTTGCTTTCACATAACTGAATAAATATTTACTGAGTAGATCAATGTAGTTATTTAGTTAGAAGTGAACAGAATAATAGTATCTAACTACTCCAAAACAATTAAAATATTCAGCTGTATTGTACAGTGCCATATTTGAGTCTCCCTCAGTCTAAACAATTTCTGGAAAATATATAACTTTATGTCTCCAGTTTGAAATTTAGCTCCAACAGAAGTAAATTTATTTAAGAAGTAAAATCACCTAGTTCAGAATTGAATAATAGTTTCATTTGGGAAAGTAGAAGAGATATTATCTAGCATTCTCCTTCCAACTTTAAGAGTCCTTGACTATTCTGATTGGTTTTGAACGTGTGTGCTTGTGCACATACTCAAACTGAGGGATGAGTTGTGAACATGTATCTTCATGTTTAAACAGAATTAATTGTGCAGATAGTCTGCCATTGTTTTAACATTTTGTCATATCCCTCCTCTTCCTTCCTGCAGTTTGGTAAATGAGATGGCGCATTTAATTGCTCTTATTTAGACCTGTTTGTGTTATTATTTACAAGGGGTTTGGGCAACTAAATCTAAATAGGAATTATTCCAGGGAAAACAGTTATAAAATAAATAAATAAACTGTAAAAAACTCACTGCTGTCAAGTCAGATCTGACTCCTAGCGACCCCTCCTTGGTTTTCCGAGGTGGTATCACTACGGAAGTAGATTGCACAATCTTCCCTCCAAGGAGTGGCTGATGGATTTGAACCACCAGCCTCTGGTTAGCTGTCAAATGCCTTAGGCACTACGCTACCAGAGCTCCCCCCAAAATAGTTATAATAAGCAAAAATTTGTTGTTTATAGTTCCCTTACTGTTTGATCCTTTAAGGTATTCTTTATTCATGGACTCTTTATTCAGATCTACTTCTCATTTAGGAGCTTGGAAAATGCCTTCATGAAAATAACTGAGAAAAGAGGCTAGGTTCTCAATACCATAACTAACTTACTGGCTGACAATGGTGCCCCTTTTCTCTGGCAGAGTAGCCCAGTCGCCATCTACTGGCCAAATGGACTTACTACATAGTGTAAATAAAAGGCAGTTCGAGTTAGCCCAAAGCCTGCTAGAATGGGAGGTTTTCACACTCCAGTCTGGTGTGGTTTCTCTTGGTCATGAGATGTTGCTTTAGGTCAGCAGCAAGCCAAGCTATCCGCCTCATGCTGACCCCTGTCTTCTCTTGATTCCTTTGCATGGTAGCGAAAGAACAGTTTGTATGCAGATACACGATGACCTATGTGCTTTACACTGTACTAGATGTCCTTGCTACACTTCAGCCTTCTGGAGTTACTAACTTTGAAGCCACTGTTGATTTGAATTTTTATTTTTGTTTTATTAATTCATTGGTATTTTGCTTTAATGAGTACAGCTTACATGAGAATATTTACTGAACTCTGCATATAAAGTATGTTCATTAACTTCACATGCTTTGATAACCAAAAACCAAACTCACTGCCGTCAAGTTGGTCCCGACTCATAGAGACCCCTTCTTGGGTTTCTGAGGCTGTATCTCTACGGAAGTAGATTGCCCAGATAGGATCATGTTTTTCCCGTAGTAAACAACTGTAACAACAAACTCAGAGTTTTACTATAGCTGTAGTTCTAAAAGGTCATTATTAAGAATTCCTATTTATTACTTTTAGACTCCATATTTTCAGAAGCATGGGTTAATTATCAGCCAGAATTCTTCTGACTATACTTATGGTATTCTCTTTAAAATACATTTTTCTTATGTTGATTTAGTTATATTTGAATTTCTCCCAAGAGGTTTGTTAAGGCTACACCACAGTTTCCTCCTCAGAAATCCAGTTATCTTCTCTAAAAGTCTCCTGGTGACTATTATTTTTGTTGTTGTTGTTGTTCATGTATATCTTTATTTTGCCCCCCCCCCCCTTTTAATTGTGTCTTAGATGCAAATTTACAGAGTAGAATTTGGTTTACATTCAACAGTTCATATACTTTTGGTTTACCATCCCCAACCCTAACCCACTCTCCTCCTCTCCCTTCCCTGTGACCCCCCCATCCCTGTGGCCTTCTTAGTTATGACTCCTGTGTGTCCTGCTTTTCCTCCATGATAATGCTGCCCCTCTGGTGCCCCATGGCTGATTGTTCCAAGGGATGTACCTTTGTAGAGTAGGTGGGTTCATCACCCTGACTGGGTGTTCTGCATGTAAGTCTTATTACTGTTAGGCTGAGAGCCAGTCCTTGGGAGTGAGTCTTATCCCAGGCCCAAAGTATATCCCAAGGCCATAGTCTTGGGGGTCCTACCAAACTCCATCCCACTAGTAATTCTGGTTATTACTGTGTTTTTGGATTTTGTTCTACATTTTTCCTCCCACTCTGTCCAGGATCTCCAGTTTTGATCCCTTCCCAAGTGGTTGGCATTGGTCACCGGGCACCATTCTAGTTCTTCTGGTCTTGAGGTCCATCATGTCCTAGGACTGATTGCTTCCAAATGCCTTTGGTTTTCTTCACTTTTCTTTGCTTCAGATGAGAGGAGACCATTAGCTGCACCTTAGATGGCCGTTAGAAAGCTTTTAAGACTCCAGTTGCTACTCACCAAAGTAGATTGTGGAACAAGATTTTTATGTATTATGTTGTGCCAGGTGAGCCTGGTGTCCCTTAACCATGGTCCTGAGTCAGCAGATCTGGTGGTTCTCTCTCCCAAGGTGTTTGGCTGTCTCTGACAGATTACTCCAAGTCTGTCTTCTGTTGTTTCTGTAATGATTGTGGTTATTTTGTATCACTAGTATCTGTGCAAGATTATCCTCAGCTGAATCGATCATTGGTCCAGAGTATATTCCTATTCTCCTAGTGACTGTTCTTGTGGAATCAGAAAGATTAAAAGGTTATAGCTTTCAAATGTTGTTTTCTAACTACAGTAAGTTAATCAGAAAATCAATCCCCATATAATACTGATAGAATCACTTTAAGGCCTTTGAATAGTACTTCCTTCTCTATCTACTTTAATAATGGACAGAATCTTCTAAAACAACAGAGTAGGAGTGGAACTTATTCATCCTTGTAGTTAAGACAGTGACTGGAGGACTTCCAGTAAGATGGCAGAATAGACAGACGAGCTGTGCAGACCCTTTTCACCAAAGAAAAGAGAAACCGATTGACAGGGATACAGAAGATAATCCTAGAGCCCTGAGCTTTGAAAGGAAGTATACAGAAGTGGATTAGGCACCAACTAGTGGAAAAACCTGAATGAAAACTGTGAGTACGGAGACAGTCGGAGCAGTGGACTGTCAACTACTCTGAAGGAACCAACAGCCTGAATATTTCCAAGTCATGTTGGGACTGGAGAATTGACCCAAACATCAGCCCTGGTCACCAAGAGCTGCAGGAATGATGATGCTGGAGGCCTGTGACTAGGAAGGGAAACAGCAAGGAGGGAGACAACCTGAGCTGTGGACTTTCAGCAGCTGAAGAGCACAGCCACTTTGATTGTTTACAAGCAGTGGCCATTTTGGATATTTAAAGTGACCAAGGGTGCAGCCATTTTGAATTTTTACAGGCGGTGGCCATATTGGATATTTAAAGTGACTGAGGGTGCAGCCGTTTTGAATGTTTACAAGTAGTGGCCAGATTGGATTTCAAAGTGACAGCATTCTCATTCAGATTCCAAGGACATAAGAGTAGGCTCTGTTTGCCAAGAACAACAGGGACATACAGGAGGCTGACAGTGGGAAAGGAGATAGGTAATGAGTGTATAAGTGACGCCAAGTAGTGAATACAGGAGCACTGTACCCTGCTTTCATAGATAAAATCCAAACAAAACAAAGAAAATGAAAATCATGGGCAAGTCACTTCAACATACAATCACCAACTAAATATAAACACAAAAATGTCACAATGCCTTGGAGACAACAAGACATCACAGTCCACACAAAGAAGCAAGAGAAAGAAGGGACCAGGATACAGATCCAAAATATATCCCTGAGGAAGAAGCAGCATTGGAACTCCCTGATAAGGAATTCAAAAGAATTATATTTAGGTACCTATAGTGGGTGAAGAGACAGATCAAGGAAAACACAAAGAAAACCCTAGAACAATTTCAAAAGACAATGCAAGAACAAAATGATAAAATAAATGAAAAATTAGAAATGATACAAAATCGACAGCTAAAAATCCAGAAGATGAATACTAAATTTTCAGAAATAGATAATATATTGATTGGGAAAAGGAGTAGAATTGAATCAATGGGAAACAGAATTAGTGAGATTGAAGACAAATACCTCAATACTTCTTTGGAAAAGGATCAATCAGAAAAAAGATCAAAACAAAATTAAGAAAGCCTAGGTTTATGTGGAATACCATCAAAAGGAATAATCTACATGTAATTGGAATTCCAGAACAGGAAGAGACAAATAAAACCACAGAAAAAATTGTTGAAGATTTGTTGGAAGATAATTTTCCTGGTGTGATAAAAGATGAGAATATATCTGTGGTAGTTCAGTTTGTGTGTCAGCTTGGCTGGGCCTGGTTGAATGGCTGGGCAGCTGGATATAGTATTCCCCATGATCAGACTGGTAACCAACTCCATGGTAGAATCTACTGTGAGCAGTTGAATAGCTGCCTTAGGGAATGTGATCTGCTTCCTGCATATAAGCAGAAGCCTTGGGGAATGATCTCTAGCTTATGGCACACTTGAACCCTGAATGTAGCCATGTCATTGTTCAGCAGCCTGCCATGCTCTGCTGACCTTAGGACTTACAATGGACTTAAATTAATGGCCTGCTGAGTGGTTTGGTAACATCAGAACTGTGCCATTTTATTTGTCAACCTTGGGTTGTTCACTTCAGCAGCCACTAGCTCCCTGAGTGAAGAGATGCCTCTAGCTCCAGTGGGCTGGGAGCAAGAGGCAGAGCTGAAGCCCAAGGCTGATGGGCTTTTACCCAACCCCTAGAGCCTGGCACTTTGAACTTAGACTTAAAGCCTCCAAACTGTGAGAGAATAAACTCCTGTTTGTTAAGGTCATCCTATTTGTGGTATATTTTTGTCAGAGCGGCACTAGGTAACCAGAACAATATCCATTCAAGAAGTCCAACGAACCCCAAACAGGATAGACCCCAAAAGAAAATCACCAAGACATATCATCATCAGACTCACCAAAACCAAAGACAAAGAAAGAATCCTGAAAGCAGCATGGGAAAAACAAAAAGTTACCTGCAAGGGGCAACCAGTAGGACTAAACTTGGATTTCTCGGCAGAAACAATGCAGGTGAAAAGATAATGGGACAGTATATACAAAACCCTGAAAGAGAAAAATTTCCAACCAAGCAAGAATTGTATACCCAGCAAAATTGTCCCTCAAATATGATGGTGAAATTAGGACATTTCCAGATAAGCACAAATTGGGGGAATTTGTTAAAATAAGACCAACCTTAGAAGAAATGCTAAGGTGAGTCCTTTGGACAGAGAGCCATCAACAGCAAACAACAACCAACCATTAACACACATGATGGCATAACCCAGAAACCAACCAATTATGGAAGTATCCAAAGTAAATAAGTCTGTAAGATTGTAAACAGGGAACCAGAGACATCAACTGACAAATGGGGACAACTACAAACCAAAAAGAGGGGAAAAATTGTGTAGTTACAGAACTTCTAAATGGTAGGGAAGTCAAGATAACTGCAAGATAGAACAGACTGTTCTGAACTTGGGAAGATCATTATAAATCACAGGGTAACCTCAAAGAAAAATGATAGACCTTCACTTCAAAATAAAAAAGAGGACCAGCACAAATATTTGTTTTTGTTGTTGTATGTGCTGTTGAGTCAGACCCAACTCATAGCGACCCCCCTTTGGGTTTCTGAGGTGGTATCACTACAGAAGTGGATTGCCCAACCTTCCTTTCGAGGAATGGCTGGTGGGTTTGACCTGCCAGCCTCCTGGTTAGCAGTGAAGTGCCTTAGGCACTACGCTACCAAAGCTCCTGCACAAATATTTAGCAAATACTAAAACAACAGCCACAAAGGAAGTGATAACATGATTCATAAACAAAATGAGCTCAGCACAAAAAATTATATAGGACAGAGAAATAAGGAACACTACAAAAAAAGAACATAACAAAATGACAGCAACACATTCATACTTGTCAATAATTACATATCTGACAAGGGACTTATCTCCAGAATTTAAAGAAAGCTTCAATACCTCAACAACAAAAAGACTAAGAATCCAATGAAAAAATGGGCAGAAGATATGAATAGACACTTCACCAAAGAGGATATTCCAGTGGCCAGCAAATACCTGAAGAAATGCTCCATCAGAGAGATGGAAGTCAAAACAACAATGAAATATCATCTCACCCCAACACTAATGGCAAAGTTCAACAAGACAGAAAATGACAAATGCTGGTGAGGATGGGGAAAGATTGGGACTCTCATACACTGCTGGTGGGACTGTAAAATGATACAACCACTATGGAAAACAGTATGCTGATTCCATAAAATGCTGGAATTAGAAATACCATTTGACCCAACAATCCTATTAATAGCTATATATCCTAAAGAATTGAGAGACAGGACAAGAACAGATACATGTACAACCATATTCATCACAACACTATTTTCCACAGCAAAAAGATGGAAACAACTAGGTTCCCATCAACAGAAGAGTAGATAACCAAACTTTGGTACATACACACAATGGAATACTATGCAGCACTGAAGAATAATGTAGAATCTGTAAAACACCACATAACATGGATGAACTTGGAGGACATTATGCTGGGTGAAATAAGTCAATCATAGAGGGACATACAGTATTAATTCATTATTGTAAAAACTCAAGGAGAGCACAATGGAATACTATGCAA
>NW_006921794.1:2601350-2609544 GCF_000298275.1 Orycteropus afer afer
GCCATCTTGCCGGAACTCTCTGGATTATAGAGTTTTAAACTAATTAAAAATAGAGATATTATCTAGGTTTCATACTTTAGAAAAGGTCTAACTTTAGGAGATTGTTTTTTAAATAATCAACAAAAATATTTCAACTCCTTTTTCTCATAACAGGCTTTAGGATTATTATTTTATGTGGTACTGTAGCCCCAGTAATAAAGGATTTGGCTATTAACTAAAAGGTTGACATTTCATATTCACCAGCCTCTCTGCAAGAGAAAGATGTGACAGTCTGCTCTGTAAAGATTTACAGCCTTGGAAACCCTATGAGGCAGTTCTACTCTGTCCTATAGGGTCACTATGAATTGGAATTGACACTATGGCCATGGTTATATAAAAGTTTGGTGATTTGAACCCACCAACTGCTCCACAGGAGAAAGATGAGGCAAGCTGTTTCTGTGAAGATGTACAGCCTTGAAAACCCGATGGGGTAGTTTTACTGTGTCCTGCAGGGTCACTATGAGTTGGAATCGACTTGATGGCAGTGGTTTGGTTTTGGGTATAGTCCCAATGCATGTTATTTATCAGTGTAACCAGGAAGTAAAGAGGCAATCTTAGCAACATTTATTAAAAGTATAAGATAAGCAAATATCAGTTATATAAATGGGATGTCAAATGCAATGAATATGTTGAAAGGCTTGGATCTAGAATTTTTATGGTTGTGAGCTCATTAGGTATATAACTATATATAATGAACACATCACAATGACTGTAAACATAAAACCTTTTGTCATTGTACTTATAGATAAAATTATATAGTACACTTATTTGTATGTGTGTGTGTTAACCTTTTTCTTAACTTTTTATAATAGTGATCTCATATAATAATTGTCCTTTTGTGATTGACTAATTTCACTCAGCATAATGTCTTCTAGGTTCATCCATGTTATGAAGTGTTTTGTAGATTCACTGTCATTCTTTAACATATAATATTCTATTTGTGTATGACTGTTGTTTGTTTATCCATTCATCTGCTGATAGGCACTTGGGTTGTTTCCATCTTTTTCCTATTGTGAATAATGCTATAATGAACATGAGTGTGCATCTATCTGTTCATGTCATGGCTCTTAGTTCTCTAGAATACATATCTAGTAGTGATATTGTTGGGTCACATGGTATTTCTATTTCCAGCTTCTTAAGGAAGCACCATACTGCTTTCCACGGCAGTTGTTCAGTTTTACAATCCCATCAGCAGTATATGAGGGTTCCAGTCTCTCCACACCCTTGACAGCATTTGTTATTTTCTGCCTTGTTGAACTTTGCTATTAGTGCTGGAGTGAGATGATACCTCATTGTTGTTTTTATTTACATCTGTCTAATGGCTAATGATTGCAAGCATTTCTTCATTGTTTGTTCACAGCTTATTTTTCACAAACATGAAATTTGGAGTGGTTAAACCTGAGTTTAGCTCCTAATCACATGTGTACATTCTTTGGCAAATAATACTATTATACTTTACAAAATTGTAGCAAAAATAAAATGCATTAAATGTAGGTAAATCACTTAGCACAATGACTGGCACAAAGTCAGTTCTCCGTAAACAGATAAAAGAAGCACAGAATTAAAATAATATTGGGTTACATAATTCTTCCAGGCTTCTATGGAGATGAAGCTAAATTCAAATGAAACAGTGTTACCCAACACCTAATATTAAATCGTGGCCCAATGAGTTACATAATTCCTCATCTATCCTAGTGTTAAAATGTGGGCTTTATTTATAATCCTGTTTGGAAAAAGTTTTATCAGGCCCAAAAAAGGAATTGAAGAAATGGTCTCTGCCTAAACTTGTCAGCTTGAAGAAAAGCAGGAAATCAATGATGGGACAATTGTCAGCAGAGGATTATAGTGTTTAGCCTTATAACAAAGACAAATTAGAACAGGACCAAAAAACACACAGCAAAGTATACATAATTGTTTAGCCTGAATCCTGAGGGCAATAACTCTCAAGTTAAATTCAGAGCTTCTTAGCTTTTCTGTTTGCAATAGTCTTCTGTCGCTCCTGGTAAAATTCTAAAAATTTATCTCTTTCTAATTTTTATTTTCTTACAAGGTCAGACCTTAGTTGCCCAGGCAGCATGATTAACTTCCACTGTTTAATAAGGGGTCCTGTATGCTAGAAGCTTTCCTCCTGCCCAAATCTGAAAATGCCAGTTGTTGTTGTTGTTATGTGCCGTCGAGTCAGACCTGACTCATTGCGACCCCTCCTTGGGTTTCCGAGGCAGTATCACTACAGAAGTAGATTGCCCAACCTTCTTCCGAGGAGTGGCTGATGGGTTTGAACCGCCAGCCTTCTGGTTAGCAGTCAAGTGCCTTAGGCACTATGCTACCAGAGCTCCTAGGAAAATGCCAGTAGAGTTTAAAAAAAAAAAAAAAAACTTTGTATTTATCTTTGCATAACCCCATCATAGCATGTTAAGTCTTAGATAAGTCAGTGTTTCTGATGTGCAAGTTATATTATACAGCAAACAGTAATAGGATCCTTTAACATTAATGATAGAAAACAGAATTCTCAAATAGTGATTCTTATGAACTAGTTACTATTGGACTTGTTTTAAAACAAATCCAGGAGAGCCAGAATATGACCTTGAGAATATTCCACCTGAGTTTAAAGACCTTTTGAAGATTAGATTTGATGCATTGAACACCAATAGCTGGGGACCAGATGCGTTGGGTGGCATCAAGAACAGCACACTTGAAGAAAGTAAAAGGTCATTAAAAATACAGGAAAGAAAAAAGAAATGAATGTTCGGAGAGACTTTGAAACTTGCCCTTGAATTAAGAGTAGCTAAAGCAAATGGAAGAAATGACAAGTAAAAGAGCTAAACAGAAGATTTCAAAGGGCAGGTCCAGAAGACAAAGTAAAGTATTATAATGAAGTGTGCAAAGACCTGGAGTTAGAAAATCAGAAGGGAGAACACATCCACCATTTCTCAAGCTGAAAGAACTGAAAAAAAATTCAAGTTTTGAGTTGCAATACTGAAGGATTCTGTGGACAAAATATTGAACAATGCAGGAGACATCAAAAGAAGATGGAAGGAATACATGGTCACTGTACCAAAAAGAACTAGTTGGCATTCAGCCATTTCAGGAGGTAGCATCTGATCAAGAACCAATAGTATTGAAGGAAGAAGTCCAAGATGCACTGAAGGAATTGGCTGAAAACAAGGCTCCAGGAAGTGATGGAATACCCATTCAGATGTTTCAACAAACAGATGCAACACTAGCAGCACTTACTCATTTATGCCAAGAAATTTGGAAGACAGTTACTTGGCCAACCACCTGGAAGAGATCCATATTTATGGATACAAATTAAAAAAAAAAGTGATCCAACAAAATACAGAAATTATTAAACAATATCATTAATATCATACACAAATAAAATTTTGCTGGAAATAATTAAAACCGTTGCAGCCGCATATTGACAGGGAACTTCCCGAAATTTGGGCTGGATTCAGAAGAGGATATGGAATGAGGGATATCATTGCTGATGTCCAGTGGTTCTGAGGTGATAGCAGAAAGCTGTTTTCTTAACTATGTAAAGGCATTTGACTGTATGGGTCATAACAAATTATAGATAACATTGAGGAGAATAGGAATGCCAGAATACTTAATTGTGTTCATAGGGAACCTATGCATAGTCCAAGAGGCTGTCGTACAAACAGAACAAGGGGATACTGCATGGATTAACATCAGGAAAGGTGTACAACAAGGTGATATCTGTTGACATACTTATTCAGTCTGTATATTGAGCAAATAATCTGAGAAGCTTGACTATATGAAGAATGTGGCATCAGGATTGGAGGAAGACTCATGAGCAACCTGCAAAATGCAGATGAAACAACCCTGCTTGCTAATACTCTTGTGAAGAGTACTTGACATACTTACTGATGAAGATCAAAGACTACAGCCTTCAGTATGAATTACATCTCCACACAAAGGAAACATAACTCCTCACATCTGGACTAATAAGCAACATCATGATAAATGGAGAAAAGATTGAAGTTGTCAAAGATGTCATTTTATTTGGATCCATAATCAACACCCAGGGAAGCAGGAGTCAAGAAATCAAAAGACGTATTGCACTAGGCAAATCTACTGCAAAAGACCTCTTTAAAGTGTTAAAGACCAAAGAAGTCACTTTGAAGACTAAGGTGCTCCTGACCCAAGGCATGGTATTTTCAATAGCCTCACATTTATGTGAAAAGTGAACAGCGAATAAGGAAGACTACAGATGGATTAAGGCATTTGAATTGTGGCATTGGCAAACAATATTGAATATACCATGGACTGCTAGAAGAATGAGCAAATGTGCCTTGGAAGAGTTCCAGCTGGAATGCTCCTTAGAGAATGGCCAGACTTTGTCTCTCATGCTTTGGTTGCGTTATCAGGAGGGACCAGCCCCTGGAGAAGGACATCATGCTTGGTAAAGTGGAGGATTAACAGAAAAAGGGGAAGACCCTCAACAAGATCAATAGACACAGTGGTTTTGATGATGGGCTGAACGACAATGATAGTGAGGATGGTGCAAAACCTGGCAGTATTTTGTTCTGTAGCACATATGAGTCAGAACTGACTTGACTGCACCTAACAACAACAACAAGTTGCTACTGAGTCAGTTCCAACTCCTAGTCACCCCTCCTGTGTGTCAGAGTACAGCTGTGCTTCATACGGTTTTCTTACCTACTTTATTTATCTATATTAATTAATTATGGTTTAGGTGAAAGTTTATAGAGCAAATTAGTTTTCCATTCAACAATTCATACACATTTTGTTTTGTGACATTCATTGCAATCTTCACAATATGACAGCACTCCTCCCACTTCTCTGTGTTTACAATTTCCCTTCATATTCCTTTCTTATCCCTTCCTGCCTGCTGAGCTTTTTTCTTGGGAAAATGCCACCCTGTTGATCTCATATGGTTGATTGTTCTAAAGGATGTGTACTTCCCTGGTACTATTTTTCACCTTATAGTCCTGTCTGTTGTTTGATTGAAAGTTGGGCCAGGGAGGTGAGTACAGTCCAGGTTTGAAGAGTGTCTAAGGGCCACAGTCTCAGGAGTTCCACTAGTCTCTACCACACCAGTAAGCCTGGTCTTTTTTTTTAATAATTGTAGAGCTTTGTTCCACATTTGTCTCCCACTCTATCCAGGACCTACTATTGTGATCCCTTTCAGAGCTGTCAGCAGTGGCATCCTGGTACCATCTAGTTCTTTTTATTTTTTTTATTTTTTTATTTATTGTGATTTGGGTGAAGATTTACAGAGCAAATTCACTTTCTATACAGCAGTTCACATATACTTTGTCTCATGTCATTGACCACAGTTTACCACCATCTAGTTCTTTTTAGTTTCAGGGTTGTGGAGGCTGGACTTAACTTGGCCCATTAGTCCTTTGGACTAATCGTTTCTTTGAGTCTTTGATTTTCTTTACTCTTCTTCGCTTTGGGTGGGGAGAGACCAATGGTTGCACCTTAGATGGCCACTCACAAGCTTTTAAGACTCAGGTCGATACTCACCAAATAGGACGTGGAACATTGTCTTTGTGAACTATGTTAGCTCCATAGGGTTTTCAATGGCTGATTTTTCGGAAGTAGATCACCAGGCCTTTCTTACAAAAATAGATCCTCCAACCATTTGCACCACCCAGTGATTCTTATGTCATTTCATAAATCCCTGAGATTCTTTCCTTGATAAGTAAGTAAGTAAAAATATGGCCAAATTTCCATGCCGTTCAAGTGAGTAAGGAAGCAAGATCTTAACTTTCTCTCCAGAAGAGGGAGCCTGCTGAAATGGAAGGGGTAACAACTAGCATAGTTGTGGTGGGGCTAACTACATAAGTAGAAGAGAGGGTTGATTAGCTGTGCCTTCACGGCCACTAAACAGCTGTTTGCCTGTGTAATTCTGATCTCATCAATCTTTCCTTCCCCAGAACTAATGAGTGGTTAACTCTGGGAGCCCTTAATTCCTACTTAAGAAACATCCCATTGAAAGAGAGCACCTACACATGAACACTGTTTTTCCTGGGTATCTAGTTTAATCTCTGTGGAATGTGTTTGTAGGAAAACCAGTGCCTCTCAGATTTAAGTATGGTGATAATTAGTTCCAGTCCCCAGTGGAAACAGTGATTGTGAGAAGGCTACATCCTAATCTTTTTCCTATCTCTGTACCATTTTTTTAAAGTATTTATGATAAAGCAAAGAAACATCAAAAAAGCAGAGGTCAAGTTGACCCAGAGAAAAGTAGAGAAAGCCCATCATTGCTTGTTTGACAGGTAAGTTAGGTTAACTCTGTGGTCATTTCATACGCTAGTTCTTTGCGTAACTAGGACCCCCATCAACTTTCAGAGCTGCATTAGTTCAGTATGTTTTTCCATATCTCTATGAGACATTTAAAGTTTCTAATGAGTTATGAAAGCATTTCCAGAGGTCATGATTTGACAATGTTTTAGAATTCTAACACAAAGCTTTCTTTGCAATTGTTATTTTCTACTTTTGGGCATTCCTTTATCGATGTTGACATCAGAATTCTATTACTAGTAAAAACAAACAAACAAACCTCCTCATAGGGTTTCCAAAGCTGACAGTCTTAATAGAGGGGACTGCCACATCTGTCTCCCATGGAGAAGCTAGTGGGCTCAAATGCTGAACTTTTGGTTAGCAGTCAAATACTTTAACTACTGCGCCACCAGAGCTCCTTCTGTTACTAAACCAAACTCTCTGCCATGGAGTCAATTCCAACTCATAGTGACCTCCTTTGGGTTTCCAAGGCAGTAAACTTCTAGGGAAGTAGATTGCCCAACCTTCCTTCAGAGGAGTGGCTGGTGGGTTTGAACCGCCAGCCTTCTGGTTAACAGTCAAGTGCCTTAGGCACTATGCTACCAGGGGAAATTTGGTGGCATAGTGCCCAAGGCATTTGACTGCTAACCAGAACGCTAGTGGTTCAAACCCACCAACCATTCCTCAGAAGTATGATTGGGCAATCTATTTCCATAGTGATACCACCTCAGAAACCCAAGGAGGGGTCGCTATGAGTCTGACACAACTCGAAGGCACATAACAACAACAGAAACACCAGGCAGATAATCTATTTGAAAAGTCCTGGAGGCACAGATCATAGAAGAAAAGTGAAGGAGGAAGACTGACACCCTGACACTAATGCCAGTCATGGATGGTGTTTTAATAGATATCATTCCTATAGGTTAAAAAGAAGGAAAAATAACCTTGATTGTAGTAGTAATAGTAATAGCTAATATTTACATGTAATCATGTACCAGTGCTATTCTGTTTACATATTTTGCTTCATTTCTTCATCACAACAACCCTTTGAGGTAAGTACTATTGTTACACCAATTTGCAAATGAGGAACCTGAGCTACAGAGAAGTTAAGTTACTTTCTTTGTAATTAAGTGGAAATAAATGAATGGTCTTCTTATGAGACTCTCTAGTTGCTAAGTTTCTGAAATTTGTCAAATCGTCCTCGACAGTATTATGATGGCATTCAGTGACTTTTTATTCCTTCCAAAGAAAAAGCTTATTAATGTTAACGCATTGCTGTCAAGTCAATTGCAACTCATAGCAACCCTATAGCACAGAGTAGGACTGCTCCGTAGGGTTTCCAAGGCTGTAATCTTCAGGGAAGCAGACAATCACATCTTTTCCTGTCCTGTCAGGTCACCATGAGTCGGAATTGACTTGATGGCAATGGGTTTTAATCCTTTAAATTACAATATTTTCCCTTTCACTGTAAATCGATTCTGATTTATAGCAACCCTGTAGGGAAAAGTAGAGCCTCCATTGAGTTTCCTAGGTTGTAATTTTCATGCGAGCAGATCACCAGGTCTTTGTTGAGCTGCTGGTGAGTTCCAGACTTTCGGTTAGCAGCTGAACACCACCAGCGCTCTTTCCTTCCTCTATATCCATGATTGTTTAGCACCTAAGAATTCAGCTGCACATCTCTTTTTTTTTATTATTAATTTTTTTTTGTGTGTGTGATTTGGGTGAAGATTTACGAGCAAATTCACTTTTCACACAGCAGTTCACATATACTTTGTCTCATGTCATTGAGCACAGTTTACCACAATGCAACAGCTCCCCTCCCACTTCCTCCCCATAGTTACCTCTTCCCAGTGTCCATCCCTCCATACACTCCTGCCCGCTG
>NW_006921794.1:2611684-2658408 GCF_000298275.1 Orycteropus afer afer
TCCGCCATCTTGCCGGATCTCCTGCACATCTCTCTTATGGCTCTGGTTTGATGGCAGAAGTAAGGTTTTGGCTAATCTCTAGATAAAACAGAAACAGATTTTAAGGTTTTGAATATAACTTTTCTTCTCACCCAGGTCCAGCTCAAGAAATATTTAGACAGACAGACAGATAGATATTACATGTGTGTGTTGTATATATTCTGTTGCAACTTTGGGAAGGTGATATGATACACTTTCCTTTACAAAATATGTCTTCATTCTTCAACTTTTCAGTTGTTTACTGTATCTTATATCTGCGTAACTTTGGGAGTCAAGAAGAAGTATATGTTCACCAAGGGCAACTGCTGATTTAAAAAAAAAAAAAGCAAAACAAATAAAAACTAAAAAAAAAAAAGCATTCCCTTTTCAAAGCCTTAAGTCTAAGCTCTGCTTTTAATTTCTGTCCTCATGTTTAGACAAATAATTTAATCTTTTTTCTTTGCCAAATCTGATCACATTCTTTACAACTTTTTTCTCTCTCTCTGTATAGTTTTTTCCTGACCCACTTGAATGTAAGTTGTAGACGTGGTGCCCATTACTTCTAAACAGTTCAGTGCATACTTTCCAAAACAGGAGCACTCTGCTATACAGGCACAGTACACAGTTCAAAATCAGTAAGTGAACACTGAGACAGCATTAATGTCTGATCCATAGGCCTTATCTAGATTCCACATGTCCTAATAACATCCTTCATAGCAAAAGAAAGCAATCTAAGATCACCTGTTACATGTAGTTATCAGGCATCTGTGCTTTCTTTCAGTAAATACTAGTTCTTCACTCTTCCCTTGCCTTTCATGACCTTGACATTTTTGAAGAATGTAGCACATTTATTTTGGAGATTACCTCATGATTTGGGTTTGTCTGATGTTTTCTCATTTTAGATTCAGTCTTTGCATATTTGGCAGGAATATCACAGAAGTGATACCATGTTTTTCTCAGTGTACCCTATTAGGTGACACACAATGTCGATTTGTCTCATTACTGGTGATGTTAACTTTGAACATTTGGTGAAAGTTTTGTCTCTACTGGATTTCTCTACTTCAAAGTTGCAATGTTTTTTCCCTTTATAATTAATGGATGTGTTTTATGGTGACATATTTCAAGACTATCTAAGTATCCTGTTTCTCATATCCTGTTTCACCCATTAGTTTTATTATCCATTGATGATTCTTGCTTGAATCAATTATTACTAATCTGGCTACCAACTGGTGATTTTCTAATTACATTATTCCCCTTGCATTTGTTGTTGATATTCTCCCTTTGACTGTTTTTATTAGTTTGGACTCATAGATTTCTATTTTATTAAATGGGTTATAGTGCACTGTTGAAGGAGCTGTGGTGGTACAGTGATTAAGACATTTGTCTGCTAATCCAAAGATCAGCAGTTCAAACCCACCAGCCAGTCCATGGGAGAAAGATGAGACAAATCTGCTTCCATAAAGTTTGACAGCCTTGGAAACCCTATGAGCCAGTTCTACTCTGTCCTTTAGGGTCTCTGTGAGGAAGAATTGACTCTCAATGGCAGTGGGTTGAGTTTGCTGTTGGTGTCTTTATTAATTCTGATGCTCAGATTGTTCCAGATTTGGCCACTGGGAGCCTCTTCAAGCCAGTTTCCTTGGCCTTTTGACGTGCCTTATCATTTTTTTGAGCACTTTCTTACTTTGTGACACAAAAAGTAGATTTAATTACTTTTATCATTGATTTTCTGGTACTAACATAAGTACTATTAGTTTTTGGGTTTGTTTTTCTTTTTGCAATTTCTTGTTTTAACTGCTGTCAAGTCAACTCTGACTCATTGTGGCTTCAAGTACAACAGAATGAAATATTGCTCGGTCCTGAATCACCCTAACGATTGCTGGCATATTGGAGCCCATTGCTCTTGAGTTACTATGTCAATCCATCTCACCAAGGGTTTTCTTCTACCTCACTGGCTCTCTGCTACACTAAATATGCTCTCTCTTTTAGTCATTGATCTCTCCTGGTGATGTGTCCCAAACAAGACAGTCAGTGTTCTGTTGTGATCCACAATGCTTTCATTGGCTGATTCTTCAGAAATAGGTCAGTAGGCCTTTCTTCCTAGTTGTCTTAATCTGGAAGCTCTGTTGAAACCTGTCTACCATGGGTGACCCGGCTTTTATTTGAAATACCAGTGGCATAGCTTCCAGGATTATGGCAACATGCATACCATCATAGTATGACAAACTGATGGCTGGCTGGTGGAATTTAGTTCCACTTATCAATTTAGGTCAAACTGTTAATACAAAAGAAATGTTCTAACCAACTTCCATTTAACCAGCTCACAAATTAACCCACTCTCTTGAACAGATGGCCAGAGTACCATGACTGTTTGCATTTCATCAACTTCTTTTTAACATGCCCTCATCCTTCTGCTTCCACCAGTTGAGTTATATGCTTACCAAGCATATGTTTGTCAGGAGTCTTTTCAGAGGAAATTTCAGGTTTAACTGTCCTCAACTCCTATGCCCTACATATGCTTTTTGCACTTAGAAATTCCAAGAATGCCCTATAATTCATATTCATGAACTAGAGGAAATCTATAAATATATAAAGTAATATAGCCACCCCATATGCTGAATATCTTTCTTCATTGTAATAAGTGTTGTGCGCAAGGCCTAAGAAGAACATCTCTTATGACCTATCAGTCTCATTAAAGGTTTGGTCAGAGGTAAATAATTTTTCCTCAGACCATTAGTCAAGGGTTAAAATAATATAATTATAGCAGCTTCTCATTATTATGTTATTTGACACTTATCTCCCTACCTTGTTATGTTTAATCATTAACTTCAACTTTATATAGCTCCAGGTTTTTCTTGTTCGTTTGACTGGAACTGTGATTTTCTGCTGACCACAGGAGGGTGTCAGTGAGCTTAGAACAGGAATATGCAGATAAATAAGTATCAAAATTTCAACAACTAATAACTATTTGCATCATTTGTCTGTATTTGGAAGTTATTTAAAAACATCATTAGGTTACTGGAGGATTTGAGTCAATATTCTTTACATTAGAAGTCCTGCGATCATTAAATGAAAGATTTTCATTGAAAAGAAGTCAGAGAAATTTCCTGAGACCAAGAATTAAGAGATCCAGGTCTTCTTCCTGGTGCCACCCCTGATGAATGGCTTTGGGCAGTCACTTCACCTCTCTGGGCCTTAATTTCTTTATAAGATGAGACTTGATTATAAGATTGTAAACTCATCCTTCAGACCCTTACACAGACCATAGCAATTAAGACAGGGTCTAAAATGAAAGAATATACATCAAAGAACTTCCTCATCATAAAAACTACCTGCCGTCGAGTCAGATCTGACTCATAGTGATCCTTCCTTGAGTTTCCAAGGTAATATCTCTACGGAAGTAGATTGCCCAACCTTCCTTCCCAGGAGTGGCTGGTGGGTTTGAACCACCAGCCTTCTGGTTAGCAGTCTGGTTAGCAGCCTTAGGCATTATGCTATTTTTTTTTTTTTCTTTCTTTGAATGGTTACTGTGGTATCCTAACTGCTTTCACTACATCTCTCATATAATCATTACAGGCACTATTTCAGGCATAAGTATCATCGTTCCTATTTTGAGGTTGGGGTTAAGTAATTTGCCTAGGGTCATTCTGATAATAATGAACAAAGCTGAGATGTCAGGCCAGGTCCCTAACTCAGAAGCCCATTATTTCCTTGAGCCAAAAGTCTAGTTTTAATGGAATTTGTGCCCTTAAAGAAGAAAACAGATCATTTGTTTGTTTGTTTGTTATCAAACTCAAAAAACCCACTGCCATCAAGTCTATTCCAGCTCACAGTGACCCTATATAACAGGGTAGAATGACCCCATAGTGTTTCCAAAACTATAAATCTTTATGGAAACAGACTACCACATCTTTCTCCTGTGGAGCAGCTAGTGGGTTCAATCTGCCAGCCTTTTGGTTAGCAGCCCAGTGCTGTAACCACTGTACCACCAGACCTCCTCTGATTCTGTGCTCTGTAGAGTTTAAATGAAATGCATATTGACACCAGGTAGGTAATGTGGATAGGGGAACCGGGCTAGGAGGGACTAAGATGAACAGGAAACCATGAAGCACTTTGGAGCTCCGTTTCTATATAGCTGTTGCCACATGGAAATGTGAGCCCATTTTGGCCTTATCCAGCCATTTTTGAGAGATCAAAGTCCTTATTTTTAAAGAAATCTCATGAGGTTTTGGCAACCAATTCAGAATGACAGGGGATCATCCTTCTGAGATGTGGCACTGAGCAATCTGGTGTTTTCCTCCCAGCTCTAATGTTCTGTGGTTGATGTCTGGTTATTAGAAACGAATTCTCTTTGCCACTAATAGATCTTATAAAGTTGAGGGTACATTTTAATAGAAAAAGATAGTATCCCCTTTGGATATTATACAATGAAGGGAAAAAACAATAACCTATGATTAGATAGTAACATACTAAAAAAAAAGAAAATTAACAATACTTGAAATATTGACAGAAAAACTCTCCTCTGTTTATACAAAGTAAAAATCTCCCACCATAGATACAGACAATGATGATCTGACTATAACTCATACATTGTTAACCCAGCACAAATATTCATTTATTCCTTTGCATTTTATTATAGCATTCTTGAGTAACCAAAGATAAATGTAATTTACTCAAAACATTTAAATTTCCAGTCCTTGCTTATCCTTGGAAGTTTGCCTGAGGTGCAGTGTCTTCCTGTTGTAATCCATTCTGTATAAACTGCTGAATTAAAACTCCCTAAAGATGTGGCAGTCTGCTTCTAGAAAGATTTAAAGCCTTGGAAACACTATGGGGGTAATTCTACTCTCTCCTACGGGGTCGCTATGAGTTAGAATCGACAATGACAACTGTTGTTTTGTTTTTGTTCAAATAGGAGCTCTGCACATGTCACTCTTGGTCAGATACCTTCAGAAATTATGCCATGGTCAACATGAAATACAACCAGCTCTTCCTGGCACTCAGGGCCTCCACAGCTAGCCCCCGCCTGCCCACCCTCACCTTGCCCTCTGTGGTTGTTGTGTAGCATTGGATCGATTCACTCATAGCAACCCTATAGGACAGAGCAGAACTGTCCCATAGGGTTTCCCAGGCTGTAGTCTTTCTGGGAGCAGATCACCAGGTCTTTTCTCCCATGGAGCCGCTGGTGGTTCTAACCTCTTTCCTTTTGGTTAACAGCAGAGTGCTTAATTGTTGAGTCAAGTCTCCTTGTCTTCACTGCATGTTTGCTCATGCTGCTTGCCATCTGTGGTCATTCCCTTCAGCCACTCCCTTGCTCCTGTTTCTGCCCATCACAGCCATGCACAATCTCAAAATCAAAAATAAATAAATAAATAAACCAAACCATCCAAACCCACTGTCACTGAGTCAATTCCAACTCATAGCAATCTGCATTGTGTTTCCAAGGCTGTAAATCTTTACAGAAGTAGAGTGCCCCATATTCCTTCCATAGAGCACCTGGTGGGTTGAACCACCAACCTTCTGGTTAGCAGTCAAATGCCTTAGGCACTGTGCCACTAGAGCTCCTTTAAAAAAACCAACCCCACTGCCATCAAGTTGGTTCTGACTCATAGCAAGCCCCATTGGGTTTCCGAGGTGGTAAATCTGTATAGACATAGATTGCCCAGTCTTGCTTCTGCAGAGTGGCTGATGGGTTTGAACTGCCAACCTTCTGGTTAGTAGTCAGATGCTTTAGGCACTGTGCTACCAGAATTCCTAGAGCTCCTTTGCAAAAAAAAAAAAAAAAAAAAATGCAACCATTGCTGTGGAGTTGGACCTGACCCATAGTGACCTCTCCTTGGGTTTCCGAGGCAGTATCAGTACGGAAGTAGATTGCCCAACCTTCCTTCCGGGGAGTGGCTGGTGGATTTGAACCACCAGCCTTCTGGTTAGAAGTCAAGTGCCTTAGGCACTATGCTGCCAGAGCTCCCAGAGCTCCTTTAGTCCTTGTCAAATACCCCACCCTATTGCCAAGCTAGGTGTTCTACTCCTTCTGACACCCCCTACCCCCCACCATACCAACCAACCAACCTCACTGCCATGCAGTCTGAGGAAGGAATGACTGGTGGGTTTGAACCACCAGCCTTCTGATTAGCAGTCAGATGCCCTAGGCACTACCCCACCTGAGCTCCTTTGTTTTTTACTTTTCTTGTGGTACTTATCACAACCTACCTTGAATTACTTGTGCAACAAACTGTCTTATTCTCCTTTATAAGATCTGAAAGTATTTGAAGCCAGGGACTATGTTTACCTCATGCTTACTTTTCCTAGGTCCTAGTATGTATGAAACTTAACAAATCATCAATATATCTTTAAAATTAAACCATTTAGTATCCATGAGAACCATATGGGGCAGTTCTATTCTGCCCTATAGAATCACTATGAGTTGGAGTCAACTCCACAGCAGCGAGTTTAATGTCTACCAGTGGTTGGTGTTAGGGGTTCAAGCTGAGATGTTTCTTTTTAATAGCAGTTTTATTGAGATATAATTCACATACCATACAATTCACCCAATTAAAGTGTATAATTCAATGGTTTTCGTTATATTCACAGATATATCAACTGTTGCCAGTAATTCCAGGACATTTTCAGCATCCCCAAAAGACATGCTATGCTCATTAGCAGTCATTAATCATTTCCCTCTACCTATACCTATTAATACCCCACCCCCAATATCCCTAGACAGGCACCAACCTATTTTCTATCTCTGTGATTTGCCTATTCTGGACATTTCATGTAAATGGAATCATACAATAATTGGTCCTTTGCAACTAACTGACTGGGATCCTTCACTTACCATAATGTTTTCAAGGTTCTTCCATGCTGTAGCATGTATAAATATTTTATTTCTTTTTATAGCCGATAATATTGTATGGATATACTATGTTTTATTTGTCTATTTATCAGTTGATGGATATTTGGATTGTTTCTACTCTGGGGCCATTAAGATTGGTGTTGATATGAACATTTATCTACACGTTTTTGTATGGACATGTTTTCATTTCTCCTGAGTATGTATCTAAGAGTGGATCATGTGGTAACTTATGTTTAACTTTTTGAGGAACTGTTGTTCTTATTGCTAGATGTTGTCAAGTTGGTTCTGACCCACAGCAACCCTATGTACAAAGACCCTAGGTACAACATAATGAAACCCTACCCAGTCCTGCACCATTTTCACAGTTGTTGCCATGCTGGACTTCATCGTCATGGCCATTGTGTCAATCCATTTCATAGGTTGACCCTCTACTTTACCAAACATGATGTCTTCTCCAGGTCCCTCCTGATAACATGACCAAAGTACAGGAGACAAAGTCCCACCATCCCCACCTCTAAGGAGCATTCCAGATGCACTTCTTCCAAGACATATTTGTTCGTTCTTCTGGCTGGCCATGGTATATTCATTATTCTTCACTAACACCATAGTTCAAATGCATCCATTTTTCTTTGATCTTCCTTATTCATTCTCCAGCTTTCATGTGCATATGAGGCGATTGAAAATACCATGACTTGGGTCAGGCACACCTTAGTCTTCAGAGTGACATCTTGGCTCTTTAACATTTTAAAGAAGTCTTTTGCAGCAGATTTGCCCATTGCAGTGTATCATTTGATTTCTTGATGAAATCAAGAACATTGATTGTGGGTCCAAATAATATGAAATCCTTAATGTTTTGAGGAATTGCCAGATTTGTTTTCCAAAGCAGTTGCACCATTTTTCATTCCCACCAGCAATGTATGAAGGTTCCAATTTTTCTACATCCCCACCAATATTTGTCTATCTTTTTTACTCTAGCTATCCTAGTAGGTGTGATGCGGTATCTCATTTGTGGTGTTTCCCTAATGAGCATCTTTGCATGTGTTTATTGGCCATTTCTTTATCTTCTTTGGAGAAATTCCTGTTCAAATCCTTTGCATGTTTTTTATGTGGGCTTTTTCATTGTTCTAAGAGTTCTTTACGTATCCTTGATACAAGTGTCTTAGAAGACATATGATTTTCAAATAATTTCTCCAATTATATGAACTGCCTTATCACTTTCTGGATGATGTCTTTGAAAGGACAAAAGTTTTTTAATTTACTAACAAGGTCAAAAATATATATATCTACTTTTTTCTTTTGTTACTTGTGCTTTTGATGACCTATCTAAGAAGCCATTTGCTGATCTAAGGTCATGAAGATTCACCTCTATGTTTTCTTCTAAGAATTTTGTAGCTTTTAGCTCTTCCATTTAGGTCTTTGATCCATTTCGAACTATTTTTGTGTATATGGTATGAGGTAGGAGTCCAAATTCATTCTTTTGTGTGTGGAAATATAGTTGTGCCAACACCATTTGCTGAAGAAACTACTGTTTCCCCATTGAATAGTCCTGGCACCTTATCAAATATGAATTGACTATAAATGTTAGAGTTATTTCTGTACTCTCAGATGTATTCTATAGATTGATATGTCTACCTTTATGCCAATGCCACACAGTCTTGATTATTGTAGCTTTGTTTTAAGTTTTGAAATCTAAAAGTGTGAGTCCTCCAATTATTTTTGAGGATTTTTTATTATAATTATTATTTTGGGATCCTTGCATTTTATATTTATGTTTATATATATTGAATTTAAGGATCAGTTTTTCCATTTCTACAGAGAAGGTGGCTGGGATTTGATAGGATTTTGAAACTGTAGATCTGTTTAGAGAATTTTGTCATCTTAACAATATTAAGGCTTATGATACACAAACATGAGATAGCCTTCCATTTATTTTAAGTCTTCTTTAATTTCCTTCAACAATGTTTTATAGTTTATAGATTATAAGTTTTATACTTCTTTTATTAAATGTATTCTTAAGTATTTTATTCTAAGTATTTTTTGCTATTGTAAGTAGAATTATTTTCTTAATTTTTTTGATTGTTCATTGCTAGTGTAAAAAGTACAGTTGATTTTTTATAAATTGATCTTGTATCCTAAAACCTTGCTGAACTTGTTTAATAATTCTGATTATATCTAGTGAATTCATTAGGATTTCCTGTTTGCAATATCATATCATCTGCAAATAAAGGCAGTTTTACTTCTTCCTTTCTAATCTAGATGTCTTTTATTTCATATTCTTGCCTATTCCCTGGATACAGCCTCCAGTACAATGCTGAGTCAAAGTAACATGGACACCCTTGTCTTGTTCATTATCAGTAGAGGGGGAAGCATTCAGTCTTTCATCATTAAGTATGATTATAGCTGTGGGGTTTTCAAAGATGCCCTTTATCACGTTGAGGAAGCTCCCTTATATTCCTAATTTGTTGAGTTTTTTTTTTTATCATAAAGGGGTGTTGAATTTTGTCATATTGTTTCTTCTGTATCTATTGAGATGATCATGTGTTTGTTGGGTTTTTGTCCTCTATTAATATGGTATATTACATTAAATGATTTTTATATGTTAAACCAACCTTGCATTCCTCGAATAAATCCCACTTGGGGATTCATTTACAATCCTTTTAATCTGTTGTTGGATGTGGTTGACTGTTATTTTGTTGAGGATGTTTGCGTCCATATTCATAAGAGATTGGTTGGTGCTTTTGTTTTCTTGTAGTATCTTTTTCTGGTTATGCTATCAGAGTAGTACTAGCCTCATAGAATCAGTTAGAAAGTGTTCCTTTATCTTCTTTGTTTTGAAAGAGTTTGTGATTAATCGTTATCATTCTCTTTTTAACATTTGTTGTAATTCCTCAGTGAAGCCATCTTTGCCTCACTGGGCTTTTCTTTATGGGTAGTTTTTAATGACTAATTCAATCTCTTTACTTGTTTTAGGCAAACTGACGATTTGAGGGTATTAGATGATGATAGTCTAAGACTAGTAATGTCCTATCTACCTTATACCTTCTCCTTTCAGGAATCTAAACCAACAAACTTCTGTAAATTCAAGAAATATAGCCAAAGTACCCATGTATTATTGTTGTTGTTGTTGTTATGTGCTGTCGAGTCGGACCCAACTCATAGCAACTCCTCCTTGGGTTGCCAAGGCAGTATCACTATGGAACTAGATTGCCCTACCTTTCTTCTGAGGAGTGGCTGGTTTGAACCACCAGCCTTCTGGTTAGCATTCAGATGCCTTAGGCACTATGCTACCAGAGCTCCTACCCATGTATTAATATCAATTATTAATAAATGGAACAGTAGGGTCAGTGAAAACAAAGAAAGCAGAACTTGAACCTGAAGGCTGAAGATGGGCTTCCTGCTATCCTCCCCTAGACATAAACCAGGTCTACAGAATCCCTGCTCTGACCTCCCTTCTCAGGTACAAACACAGAAGAGGCAGAGAGAAAGACTGGCTATATCTACCCCAAAGGAGGTCAGTCATATATAGGTCAGGTCCCTCACCAAGGTAGGAAGTAACCGGGAGCCTATCATACCTTAAAGGCACAATGATTCTGCTGACTTATAAAATGTACCCCAGTGGTTATCCCAGTGTTTGCCCATTCCAGTTAACAGCTCTTCCCTGCCAGGTGCTAGGAGGAGAGATGCGGAAGAGAAAAGGATCCAATTTCCATCCCCACATGGAGCAAAACTATATACTGTGTAGTTCATTCTTTAGTACCAAACTAATAATTCATGTGTTCACAATTGACTCAAACCAAACCACCTGTTGCCATTGAGTTGATTCTGACTCATAGAGACCCTATAAGACAGAGTATAACTGTTCCATAGGGTTTCCAAGCCTGTAATCTTTACAGAAGGAGCTCTGGTGGCATAGTACCTAAAGCATTTGACTTAACCCAAAGGTCAGCAGTTCAAACCCACCGGCTGCTCCATGGGAGAAAGATGAGGCAGTTTACTCCTGTAAAGATTTGTTATTGTTGTTATGTGCCATCGAGTTGGACCCAACTCATAGCAACTCCTCCTTGGGTTTCCAAGACAGTATCACTATGGAAGTAGATTGCCCCATCTTCCTTCCAAGGAGTGGCTGATGGGTTTCAACTGCCAGCCTTCTAGTTAGCAGGCAAGTGCCTTAGGCACTACGCTACAGCCTTGGAAACCCTATGGAACAATCGTACTCTGCCCTGTAGGGTTACTATGAGTCAGAATCAATTCAATGGCAGTGAGTTTGTTTTTTTGGTTTTAGTCTTTATGGAACCAACTGTCACATCTTTCTCCCACGGAGCCACTGGTGGATTCAAACTGCCAGTCTTTCAGTCTGCAGCCAAACGCTTTAGCACTGTATAACTAGGGAAACTTTACAAATGATTCCAGAACCAAACTCACTGCCATCAAGTTGGTTCTGACTCATAGCGACCCCTTGTTGGGTTTTCAAAGCAGTATCTCTATGGAAGTAGATTGTCCAGTCTTCCTTCCAACTGGTTTGAACTTCCAGCCTTCTGGTTAGCAGTCAAATGCCTTAGGCCTTATGCCACCAGAGCTCCTTACAAATGATTGACACCTGTTTCTTATTACAAAAATCATGAAATGAAGGAAGTATGTTAAAACTCATAAAAGAACCAGCTCCGGAGTCAGACAAACCAATGTTTGAATTCTTGCTTCTCTCATATTAGCTATGTGACTATGAGCAACTTACTGTACTTCTGCAAGCCTCAATTTCTTCAGATAAAAATGGAGTGATAATACATGAAACTTGTGAGAGCCAAAATTGTCTCGGGCTGCCTTCCTTTTCTGGGTCTCACAAGTTTTCCTGCTTTGATGGGATGCAGTCTTACCACTTTTCTTTCACTCTCTATTAGTGGAAAGTATTTGAGTTTTCCTTCTCTGACAGGTTTCTGCCTTACACACATTTCAGCTTTCTCAGGTTTTACTGTACTTGAAAGAGTATATATTTCAGTGTATGGAAAATGTTGTTGAGTTCCAATTCATATAATTCTAACTCATAGTGACAGAGTAGCACTGCCCTGTAGGGTTTTCTAGGTTGTAATCTTTACGGTCGCTGTGAGTTGGAATTGACTTAATAGCAATGGGTTTGGGTTTTTTGGTTCTCTTTACAGAAGCAAGTCACCACGTCTTTCTCCTGTGGAGGTGCTGAGTGGGTTCAAATCACCAACCTTTCAGTTAGCAGCTGAACACTTAATTGTTGCACTACCACATCTCCTTGTGGAAAATATTAGAGCTCAGTAGTGTTTGGCATTGTTTAGGAACCTCAGAGATCACAAGGCAACCCAGATGAGTCCAGCCAGGATCCAGAAAGATTAAGTGATTTACGTAAGACTAGAAATGTACTTCATGGCAGAACTAGAACTAGAACTTGACAAAACAGTTCTGCATTTTTAGAACATGCCTTTCCTTAACAAAGGCACTCTGGAGAGGAGGGACTGGAGGGCTCATTCTTTCCTACCGTTCTTAGACCATGCACCTTCTGGTTCCTCTGCCCTACTCAGTCCCTTTTAGGAACAAGGACCCTCGCATTCCTCCCCCAGAGAAGCACTGGGCTCATTCTGGATAGGAATGACTTCCAGGAAACGTCACTACCCTCTCTCAAGGTTACCCCTTTTTCTTCCACATAGACTAAACCATTCCGAAACCCCTTTGTGGTCTTACCTATCCCAGGAGTTCTGAGAAAGCAGCAAGCTCCTTTCTCAAGGATTTGTCTAGGTGAAACATTCCTTTGATGATACTGGGAAGAGCTAGCCTTCCCAGATCAGCTTACTAGATGGAAGTGGCGGGACAAGAGGGAATGTTACATGAGCGCTGGTCTCTAAGGCACTGTAATCCTGTCACTGTGCCTTAGTATCTCCCCCACTCTCTCAGCCCACCCTGCAGGATCCTGCAGGACATTTTATCCTAATTTTATATTATTTGAAAATAGAAAACCAAAAACAGAATCTCAATATCCTCTTTCCCTGTGGCTTTACTCTTATTTCCTAGAAATTATATAACCCTTCTGTGATGACGGGAGAAAGAACTCCTCGGGTTGGCTGCAGTAGGATTAGGACTGATAGTGGTGATAATAAATTTATCTGCAAAATCTGCAGATGGATAGAAAAGATCTTTGGTGTTTCCATAATAACCATACTGTTTGATTCATTAGCATTTAATACTAGTAAATATTATAAACGTAATTACCAGTGTCAAATTGAAGTTTATTACAACTTGACGGTTTGTGAGAAAAAAAATTATAAGTATGAAAAGTTAATTATGTAGTCAGCTGAGATCTTATAATGCCTTTCAGTTTAAAATATTAATATTCATCTTCTGTGATCATAACAAAATCAGTTTTAAAAAAATCTGTTGCCTTGTAAGTTTTAAACTTTTATGCTAAATAGAGAACATTAGCCTCATATTTTAAATGTAAAGCATTTCTTTATTAGTGAAGACTATAGACATAAATGATGTTATTTGGCAATTTATGACATTGGTTGCCTTCAGCAGTACTCTGATGTGTGTGGTTTTCTTGCTCTGAGGAAGGTAATCATAATTGTATCTCTGCTGAGAAGATAAAAAAGTTTTTGTAGGTATATATGCAAAGTATTTGAAGAAAAGATTATTTTACAGCCTGCCAAATGTAGCTTCAAGCAAGAACTATTATTGTCCAGGACCTTTTATAGACATAGATGAAATTCCTTTTGCTATTTGAACAATGTTTACATTCAGGAAAGTTCACAGTTAAGTCTTTGACATAACTGTGAAAGGATCTTTTGTTCTCTAGAAAAACATACTTCCTCATCCTTTGAGTCACCTTGTTTTTATTCCCCTGTTTACTTTTCTGGGGAAATAATGCCCACCTCCCAAGTGATGTCAAGGGAAAAACTGTTTCAGAAATCAAGGTTGCTCTCCTGAGAAAAGAGGTCTTGGTTGCTGGCAGAAAATATCATAAGTATTTTTAAAACCTGTACCAGAGAAATAATGTAATTTTAAGCTTTAGAAAATGTATTTGGATAGGATTCTTTCCAAGGCTAAAAAAGGAATCTTTTTTTATCATCATAATTAACAATGATCAGGCTCAGGAAATGTGAGCCCACTACCTGGGGCTACAGACACAGTCCAAAGGCTCTTTTTCTGTTGTCTTAGGAAAGCTCTCCTATGCTAACAGTGGTACTGGATGCGTGGTGGCATCTAGGATAGTTTTGTGGTGACCTCAGATTTTGGTCAGTCAGATTTGTGTTCTATTAGTTATGTTTATTTGTCACATGTGGCTTTAAAACTGGTTTTAAAAGAAGAAACCATAGCTGTTTCGTTCACCACCCTATGTCCAGTACCTAGCACAGTACCCTGTGATTACTAGACATGCAGTTAATACTGTTAAATCAATAAATGAAATAAATGCTCATGTTCTGGTGTGTTTTTTGTTAAAAAAATCTTATTAGTGTGTATGCACAGTCTCTGTGTTAGTGTGAGTGTTTATACAATGAAACTTCTGAGTGCTGGAACTGGATGGGACTGCCTTGTTTTTCTGGGTTTCACAACTTCTCTTCCTTTGACAGGGTGCAGTCATCATTTCTTTATCGCTCTCTACTTAGTGGAAATTATTTTAGTTTTCCTTCTCTGACAGATTTCTGCCTTACACAGTTTCCGGCTTTCAGAGATTTTACTATATATCCTTAACCTAGTTTGCATAAGTTAAAGATTCAAACCCTTCTTCGATTACCCTAAACTTGAGTCATCCAGAAAGTACATCCTGAAATCTGCTAACCTTCATTTATGATATGGATTTCATCTCCAGCAAGGCTTCAATGTTAATGATTTTCATTCTTTGGGACATTTCCATGGGAGCTGTTGTTTGGTCTGTAAATGCTAAACAAGGATATGCTTTACTCCCATTGTTAGAAAAAACTGGGTGTGTTGTATGTGTGGGAAGGGGAAGAAGATTAATGCCCGCTCATCATTGTTCAGCATTCTAAATGCCTTCCCTCATTTACTCTTTGTAGCTCTCCATGTGATATATGGTGATAGTCCCATTTTACCTACAAGAAACAAAATCTCAGAGAGATTAAGTGATACACCAGTGTCTTATGGCCAGTCAATGACACTATCAGATTTGAGGCACCAAGGCAGGGAGTGGTATCACTAGGGTTGGTGTTATGAAGTGTGGTAACTCATAATGTCACCACTGTCTATAGACCTTCTCCAACACCAGGCCAGATAGAATCCTTGTTGTTGTTGTTATGTGCCGTCGAGTTGGACCTGACTCATAGCGACCCCTCCTTGGGTTTGCAAGGCCGTATCGCTACGGAAGTAGATTGCCCCATCTTCCTTCTGAGAAGTGGCTGTTGAGTTTGAACCACCAGCCTTCTGGTTAGCAGTCAAGTGCCATAGGCACTAAGCTACCAGAGCTCCTAGTGTGCTATAGTAAAAAGAATCTAATAAACTTGACGTGAAAGGAATTGAATTTCAGTCCTAGCTCCACGAATTAACAGCTGTTGACAGTAAGTTACTTAACGTCTCTAAGCCTTAGCTTCCTTGCCAATAAAGAAGAAATAACAATACATAATGTAGCGAATTGTGGATATTAGCAATACTATATGTAAAGTACCTAGATTGTAAGCAGTGTGAGGGCAAGGATGATGGGTGTATTATTTACCTTATCTTCCCGCTTCATGGCACAGGGCATAGTGGTGTTAGAGACTAATTTTTCACAGTAATAAATTTGTGTATGAACTCATTAGCTTTATTTTTCAGTTCTTGAACCCAGAAATGTCTGGTCTGGAAATGTGCTAGGGAAAAAAACCTCAGATTCAAAAATGTTTTATAAAGACCCTTTTATTAAGATTTAAATAAGACAAAGACACTCATCCAGATGAGGGAAACCACCAACATGCACCCCATACAGAAGCCGATGGAATCTCTTATCAGGATGATTATTTTATTTTTGTCTTTGTCTTGTTTGAGCGTCTATAAAACATTTTTGAATCTGAGGTCTTTTCCTCTGGCACAAATCTCAATGAGGATGGGATCCACGTTAAAAATATCATAGTCCTTTTCATAAGTCTACTATATTCCATCCTTTTTGTTGAAATATTTTGGCCAAATGCTTCAGCAATCAGCAAAGAAAAAGCTTATCTGCAGACAACAAAACTTAGTATGACCATGATTAACTTATAAAATATTTCTTAAAAATGAAAAATTTAATAGGAATTAATTACAAAACTAATGCAAAGTCAAATAAAGTCAATTTGAAAACTTTAGACAGAGATATCTCTAAATGGAATGATTTTCTTTTCAAAGAACTTCAGATATAACACATAATAGCCTTGAGATATCATATGATTTAGTCAGTACATATCAAGAATATTCCAAGGGTATCATGTCTCTATACATCTGAATAGTAATTAAAAAAACTTCGTGGGTTAACACTATGAATTCTCTAGTTAAACAATTGGCTTTGATGATGCTAGAGTCAAAAGAAATAAAGTTGAGGCAAAAGCATAAGAAGAAACACTAACAAATTTTTTTTTTAAATTGAGATTTCGGTGAAAGTTTACAGAGCAAATTCACTTTCCATACAGCAGTTCACATACACTTTGTCTCATGACATTGACTACAATTTACCCCAATGCAACAGCTCCCCTCCCACTTCCTCCTGACAGTTACCTCTTCCCTATATCCATCCCTCCATGCATTCCTGCCCCCTGAGCTGTGTCCCTGTGCATAAACAGCCCTTCTTTCTCCCATGATTGTTCTCTCCAAGGAGTGTATCTACCTGAGGTAAATGTTCAACTCATATGCCTTTCTTTTGTTTGGCTGGCAGCCACAGGTGTGGGTTCAATTCCAGACCTGAAGGGCATCTAGAGGCCATAGTCTCAGTGGTTCCGCCAGGCTCTATCAGACCAACAAAACTGGTTCCCTTTTTTTTTCCAAATGATTTTGAGTTTTGTTCCAAATTGTTCTCCCTCTCTATCCAGGATCTCTTACATAGATCCCCCTCTGAGTGGTTGACAGTGGTAGCTGGGCACCATCTAGTTCTTCTAGTCTCATAGTCATATAGGCTGCAGATCGGATGGTGTACCAGTCACTAGGACTAATTGTTTCTGTGAATCTTTGGCTTTCTTCGTTCTTCTTTGCTCTGGATGAGGAGACATCCATCGATGCATCTAGATGGCTGCCTAACATATAAATTTTTAACCCAATAGAAATGCAAGCACTTCTCTTGATTTGACAACACATATCATATAATTTATAACTTATTAAATAAAATCTTTTAATATTTCTTCCTTTATAGAACAGAAAGAAAGTCCTTTGTGGCTTCCCATGAAGTTTCAAAGTTATCAGGAGTTTATCATAGGTCATTGAGAATGTTAAGCATTTACAAGAAATAACTTAGGTTTCAGTTTGCTGGTATGAGGCTAAGCATGAATGACTCCGTTTTGGGCTTAGTATAGTCAGGTTAAAATTAGGCACTCATCATCAGTAGTCATTGAATGAGTGAATGAATGAATATTCCTCAGCAGCAGATTAGGTCCCATTGTTCAGCTCAGAAAAATTGTTCAAATCCAATGATTTGAACAAATGCTGGCAAGGATGCAGAGAGTTGGAACTCTCATACACTGCTGATGGGACTGTAAAATGGTACAACCATTGTGGCAAATGGTATCCTTAATGGTTTCCTTAAAAAACTGAAAATAGAAATACCATTTGAACCAAAAAATCCATTACTAGGAATTTATCCTAAAGAGGTGAGAGACAGGACACGTTGTTCAAATCAGGAAAATTCTAATGAAAAGCTTTAGCTAGAGGAAAATACACAGTTTCTTCTGTGCATTCTTGGAAATACTTTTCTTCTTTCAGACACACTAAAAAAATATATAATATCTTTTAGGTTGAAAATAAAAGTAGATATAAAACTTACATTTGATGTATGATTAAACTGTGTGGCTGTGTGTGTACACACTTTGGGTGCAAATTTATAGAGCAGAATCTGTTTTACATTCAACCATTTGTGTACAGTTGGTTTCACTCCCCAATTACCACCCCCAACCCTAACCCACTCTCCTCCTCTCCCTTCCCAGTGACCCCCCATCCCTGTGCCCTTCTCAGTTATGTACTCCTGTCTGTCCAGCTTTTCCTCAGTGTGAATGTTGCCTCTCTGGTGCCCCATGGCCGATTGCTTCAAGGAATGTATCTATGTAGAGTAGGTGGGTGTGTCGCCTGGGTTGGGTGTCCTGCATGTAAGTCTTATTACTCTTGGACTGAGGGCCAGCCCTTGGGAGTGAGTTTTATCCCAAACCTGAAATGTATCCCAAGGCCATAGTCCTGGGGGGTCCCACCAGACTCCATCTGACCAGTAATTCTTTGAATTTTGTTCCACGTTTTCCTCTCACTCTATCCTTGATCTCCAGTTTTGATCCCTTCCCACGTGGTTGGCATTGGTAGCTTGGCACCATCTAGTTCTTCTGGTCTCGAGGTCCATCATATCCTTGAGCTGGTTCTTTCCACAGGCCCTTGATTTTCTTCGCTCTTCACTTCTGATGAAAGGAGACTATTAGCTGCATTTTAGATGGCCGCTCAAAAGCTTTTAAGACCCCAGTCACTACTCACCAAAGTAGGTTGTGGAACAAGATTTTTATGTATTATATTGTTCCAATAGATCCTGGTATCCCCCAATACTATGGTCTTGAATAGGCAGATCTGGTGGTTCTCTGTCCCAAGGTGTCTGGCTGTCTGTGAGGAATTGCTCCATGTCTGTCTTCTGTTGCTTCTGTAATGATTGTGGTTATTTTGTATCTCTAGTATCTGTGCAAGATTACCTCAGCTGAGTCTATCTTTAGTCTAGAGTATATTCCCATTCACTGACCCCTATCTGATCTTCTCAGTTGTCTATGTATCTATCTGTAGCCTGGTGTTTGGTGTTAGTGGTAATGCAGTATTGTGGATATACTGGTATTAGCCTCTGTCATCTATACCTTATGTACACAATTCGGTGTCCTCCCATTCCCTAATGTTATCATGCTGGTCGCAAACTCTTTCCATACCATCACTCCCCTTACCCAACTCAGTGTGTGGCCCCCAACTAGTCTGAAGTTTTCCCCTCCCCTTCCCTTCAATCCCCAGTAACCTATAAAATGAATTCCCTTCCCTAAGCAGATCCTTCCTTGACTTTTTACACTAATGGGCTCATACAATATTTGCCCTTTTGCAATTGACTTATTTTACTCAGCATAATGTCCTCCAGGTTCATCTACGTTGTGAGATGAACATATCCTTCATTGTTCTTTAATGTACCATAGTATTCTGTTGTGTTAATGTATCATAATTTGGTTATCCACTTGTCTTTTGATGAGTATTTAGGGTGTTTCCATCTCTTTGCTATAGTGAATTGTGCTGCAGTGAACATGGGTGTGTATATGTCTGTTCACATCCTGCCTCTCACCTCTTTAGGATATATTCCTAGTAATGGAATTGCTGGTTCAAATGGTATTTCTATTTTCAGTTTTTTAAGGAAATGTCGTACCATTTGCCATAATGGTTGTACCATCTTGTAGTCCCACTAGCAGTGTATGAGAGTTCCAATCTCTCTGCATCCTCACCAGCATTTGTTATTTTCTGTCCTGTTGAACTTTGCTATTGTTGCTGGGGTGAGATGAGACGATATCTCATCGTTATTTTGATTTGCATCTCTCTAATGGCTAATGATCATGAGCAATTCCTCATGTGTTTGGTGGCTGCCAGCACATTATATTGTCTTTAATGAAGTGTCTGTTCATGTCCCTTGCCCATTTTTGAATTGAATTGTTTGTCTTTTTGGCATTGAAGTGTTGAAGTTTTCTATAAATTTTGGAGATAAGTGCTTTGTCAGATATGTCACAGGCAAATTTTTTTCCCAGTCTGTAGGTTCTCTTTTTACCCTTTTGGAGGAATCTTTGGATGCACATAAGAATTTAATTTTTAAAAAGTCCTTGTCATTTAGTTTCTCTTCCACCTCCTGCACATCCTGGCTTATGCTTGACAGTCTATTTATGCTGTAAATTAGGGCTCCCAGATTTGCCCCTATTTTATCTTTGATGAATCTTATAGTTTTGCATTTTACATTTAAGTCTTTGATACAACTTGAGTTTGTTTTTGTGTATGGGCTGAGGTATGGGTCTTGTTTCATTTTTCTGCAAGTGGATATCCAATTTTGGCAGCACCATTTGTTAAAGAGGCTGTCTCTTCCCCATTTAATGGGTTTTGGTTCTTTGTCAAAGATCAGCTGTCCACAGATGGATGGGTCTGTTTCTGGGTTTCTGATTCTGTTCCATTGGTCTATCTACCATTGCACCAATAGCATGCTGTTTTGACTACTGTGGTTGTAGTCAGTAGATCCAAGAGTGTGAGACCTCCCACTTTGTTTTTCTTCTTCAGTAGTGCTCTGCTTATCTGAGGTCTCTTTCCTTTCCATATGAAGTTAGTAATGGTTTTTCCATATCCTTAAAAAATGTTGGTATCTGAATTGGGATTGTGTTAAACATGGTGATTGCTTTGGGTAGTATTGACATTTTCACAATATTCAGTATTCCTATCCATGAACAAGGCAGGTTCTTCCGTTTATGTAGATCCCATGTAGTTTCTTGTAGTAGTGTTTTATAGTTTTCTTTGTATAGGTCTTTTGTGTCCTGGTAAGATTTATTCCTAGATATTTTATCTTTTTGGTAGCTATTGTAAATGGTATTGTTTTCCTTATTTCATTTTCGAGGCCTCTTTGTTGCTATAGAGGAATCTAACTGAATTTTGTGTGTTGTCCTTGTATCCTGCCACTTTGCTGAACCTCTCTAGTAGTTCCAGTACTTTTTTTTTTTTTTTTTTTGCTGAGTCTCTTGGGTTTTCTATGTATGGGATCATGTCATCTGCAAATGGAGAAAGCTTTACTTCCTCTTTGCCAATTTGGATGCCTTTTATTTTTCTTTCTTGACTTATTGCCCTGGCTAGGACTTCTAATACAGTGTTAAATAGGAGTGGTGATAGAAGGCATCCTTGTCTGGTTCCCATTCGAAAGGGAAATGCTTTGAGTCTTTCTCCATTAACAGTAATGTTGGCTGTTGGTTTTGCACATATGCCCTTATTATGTTAAGGAATTTCCCTTCTATCCCTGTTTTGCTGAGAGTTATGAACAGGAACTAAACTTAAAAAAAAAAAATGACAAGTAAATGAGTGAAATGGAGTGAAGCATATATCTGAACTGAAAACTTGTCAGCAGAAAACTGCCTTTTCCTTGGCACTTCACCTTATTGTATTCTCATTTGTTAAGGTATCCATTCCTTCAAGTCTTGCTTGGAGCAGCCATGTGGCTGGAAATATTTTGACTTTCCTTCATGTCACAGCTTTTGTAGCTGAGAGCGAACAAGTTTTCAGGAGCTCAGAAGTCATCAAGTTCCCACTCCAGCTGCCAGAGCCATAAAAGGGGCCTGCCACATTCTGGGCAGAGTGTTAGTAGGAAAACATCTGTTTGGTATTTGTTATACCTGCACAACATTGAACTTCCTGAGTGAAGTCATGAATGAAGAGCACATCAGGAGTATGATTGTAAGAACTGGACAGAGTATGCCATTCTTCTACACCCAAAATTTCAGAAAATATCTTTCATTAAAATCTTGAGCTGTTTTTTCCCCAGTGCTGATATTAATATGATATGTACCTGGTACATCTCTACTGAAAAATGAATGATTTTTGCTAAGCAGTACCTTCTTCACTCCCAGAAAATGACAATAATAATAGATAATGTGTCAAGGCACTGTTCTGAATGCTTTACATGTATTATTAGCCCTCTTTAAGAAGCTCTGGTGGCTCAGTTCCTAAGGCATTTGACTACTAACCAGAAGGCTGGCAGTTCAAACCCACCAGCCACTCCTTGGAGGGAAGATTAGGCAATCTACTTCCGTAGAGGTACCACCTCAGAAACCCAAGAAGGGGTCACTATGAGTCAGATAACTTGATGGCAGTGAGTTTTATTTACATAAAAACAAGTTTTAAAATATTTTATGGTTTTTCCTCCAAGGAGCTCTGGTGGCAAAGTGCCTAAGGTATTTGACTGTTAACCAGAAGACTGGTGGTTCAAATTCACCAGCCACTCCTCAGAAGAAAGATTGGACAGTCTACCTCCATAGAGGTACTGCCTTGGAAACCCAAGGAGGGGTCACTATGAGTGGGATCGACTCATCAGCAGTGAGTTTGGGCTTTGGTTTTATCCCCCCACAATGACCCCATGAGGTACTAAGTGTCAAAAGCCAGGATTTACATCCAAGCAAACTCCTTCCAATGTCTGTGCTCTTAACCACCCTCTCCAAGGACATTTTTGTAATACAGTTCTACATATATCAAAGAGCCCTGGTGGCACAGTAGTGAAGCATTTGGCTGCTAACCAAAAGGTCAGTAGTTCAAATTCAACAGCTGCTCCATGGCAAAAAGATGTGGCAGTCTGCTTCCATGAAGGAATGTTTTGTGCTAAGCAGTACCTTCTTCACTTTGAAAAGCCCTATGGAGCAGTTCAACTCTGTCCTTGTAGGGTCACTATGAGTCAGAATTGACTGGATAACAATGGTTTGGATGTTTTGTTTTATTTTGTTAATATATGTATTATTAACATTGAAACAAAATGCACATTTAATCTTAGTTTTGTTGTGTGCCATCAAGGTGATTTCAACTCTTAGTATCCCTATGTGACAGAGTAGAACGGCCCCATAGGATTTTCTTGTCTGTAATCTTAACTGAAGTGGATCACTAAGTCTTTCTCCCACAGAACCTCTGGGTGGGTTCAGTTAGCATCTGAGCTCTTACTCACTGTACCACCAGGGCTCCTTCTTGATCATACCAGAAAAATACCTATGGGCAAGGCTAACTAACTCCCTATGTGTTATTTTTCCTTACAGTTCAACAGGCTACTTCTCACATTTAGATTAGAGAGTAAGAGGAAATCCTTTGAGAGAGCCTTCTAAGGGTTTCCTCGAGGCTACAAGTGTTCACCTCACTTCCCTGGGACCAGAATGCTTTAATATCCTGGCACAAGAAAAAGCATCCAAGTTAATAAGTTAGCATGCTTAAATTCTTGCCTTTAAATTCTGATTAGATCTGTCTCTATGAGCTTACAAGAGAAAGGTATTGTGTTTCATCTGCAATAAGCAAGAAAAGACAGTAGATTCATTGCTCTACAGGTGCTTGCTTCTTAAGAGCAACACTTGCCAAAAACTCACTTAAAATGTGTCCTTGTGGGAATGATAGCCCTTCTAGGGTCTCTCCCAGCACACATGGGCTACTGAAGGAAATAGAAAAAGTTTCTCCCATAGGGAGGATGCATTGCAGAAAGGGCCCTCTCTGGGCAAAAGGGTCAGGAAAAAAAAATAGCCCCCTTCTCCCAGCTGCCATCCTGGAGCCTAATCCTGGTCATTTGAGCATTGTATGGACTTGAGCCCCACTCACACGGCATTAGCCAAGACACAGTCTGAGCAACTCTTTTAGGGACATACCATCCCAGTGTTCTTTAAGCTCTGGGCCTGTGTTCACTCATCCAGAGTAATACATGTGAGCAATATTACCTCTCTAAGCCCTGTTTGGAGACCCTGGGTGGTACAGTTGACACACTCAGCTGCTAACTGAAATGTTGGAGGTTCAAATCCAACAAGAGCCACCTTGTAAGAAAGGCCTGTCATCTGCTCCTGAAAAATCAGCCACTGAAAACCCCATGGAGCACAGTTCTACTTTGACACACATGGTGTCACTATGAGTGGGAGTGGACTCAATGGCGCCTGGTAACTGGTAAGCTACTGTTAACAGAGTCAGGGTAGAGGCAGCACTTGGAAGGAAAGCCAGCTACAGTTAATGAGAAGGTGTTCATTCTTCATTCATTCATTTAACAACTACTTGAGCATCTTCTAGGAGCCCTGGTGGTGTAACCCTTAAGGCATTTGACTGCTGACCAGAAGGCTGGCAGCTCAAACCCACCAGCCACTCCTCTGAAGGAAGGTTAGGCAATCTACTTCCGTAGTGATACCACCTCAGAAACCCAAGGAGGGGTTGTTATGAGTCAGATACAACTCCACGGCAGTGAGTTTGGTTTGGTTTTGAGCATCTTCTATGCACCAGACATCAGACTAGATGCTAGCTTTTCAAAGATGAAAAATCCTTCAGGTCTATCCTGATTGGGATGAAGAACAAGCCACATAGATAGTAAGGAGAGTGTGATGACTGACAGTGCCAGGAGTCCAAGGAGGAAAGGCTTAGAATCAGAAAGTACAAAGCCTTCTTAAAACTTCAGAGAAAAGACATGGCAGGCAGCCAAAGCATAGACTCATGCAATAGAGCACCAGAGGACCCAGTTACTAGAAGATAAATGGGTCATATTCTAGACAAAATAGGGGCTTGTTCTCAAGGGAAAATGCAAGAGGCAGTTTAGACTTACGGTCCTAAGAGAGTGGGACCATCGTCAGACTGTCATGAAGCTGAGCAGCATTTGGGACTAAATGACCACAGTTGTCACACCACCACCACCCACCCACTGCCATCAAGTCAGATCCGACTCATAGCAACCCCTCCTTGGGTTTCCAAGGCAATATCACTATGGAAGTAAATTGCCCAACCTTCCTTCCATGGAGTGGCTGGTGGGTTTGAACTGCCAGCCTTCTGGTTAGCAGTCAAGTGCCTTAGGCACTACACCACCAGTCAAGACTACCTTAAAAAGCTGGAAATATTCTATTATGCTCTCACTTTTAATAAAGATCCACTTTAAGAAACAGATACCAGAAAAAATTATCAATGAAATTTGAACATAAAATTCAAAATTAAAAAAAAAATGTCTCCTTAAAGAATTGCTGCTAATATAGGTGTAGAACAAACATATCTTTATAGACAAGTGTATATGCTTCCTTCTATCAGACAGTGAGATATTTGTAACTTGCATTGCCCTTGGAAATTGCTGCTAAGAAACAAAGTTTAAATGGATGGCCAAATGAAATAATAAACTCTTCAAAGGTGCTGGCTTGTCTCTATCTACATGTATAGGGTAATCAGATAATTCTACTTACAAGACTGAAGAGAGTATCATTAATAATTATGCTGAGATAATAGGCATTGACTAGGACTGTGCTAGGCACAGTAGGGCATATGATCAACTAGTTATTAGTCATTTTCTTTCCATTTGTTCCATTTTGTTTAGAATGTAGTTTTATACATTTTCTATGTAATACAAAGTATGTATACACACATACTCTGGTGTTTTGGGATTATAAATCCAGAATGTATGATCATAGAAATCATTTGCATCCGGAGAAGATGTTACACTTAGCCTACTCTTCCCACTTACTGTTTTTCAATAAAAGCCTTTCTATTCATTATAAAGCTGTATTACATTCTAGAACACCGCACAGTGTGAATACAAATTAGTATGGCTAGCTTGCTACTTAAGATCTGTGGTTGCCAGGGGAGACATCATTCTCGTGGTCAGCATCTCCCAAGATTAATGAAAACTACTTTCTTTTGATAAATGAGAAAAGCATAACAGCAGCATCAAAACTAAACTAGTAATCAGAACCACAGCAGTATTGACTTCTCACTAGCAAATGGACATTTTAATAACTCTGTTCAGAAAAGCTGAGCTAGTACACATAAGATTTGGAATTCCAAAGTAATGCCAGACAGGCTATTGCCCTAAGCAGGTCCGCCAACCACTACAATACTACAGAGATTTCAAAGTGAAACCATCTATCTGACTCTGACTAGCTTTGTAATTTTCTGAAAAGCCAGTGAATCTCTAAATCCTTTGGATTCTGATTATTCTTCATAGAATTAATATTTTATTATTTAAGATGAAACATTGTGATTTGTATTATTATTTTTTAAGATTGCTTTTTTTCTGTAAGAACTGCTTTTCTGACTCTAAGTGTTCATCCTTACACATTCCTTCCCTCAGAAAACGCCCCCAGCCCTTTTTTCTATGTCTTGCCCCACAAGCAGCAGCGTAGCTCCATTGTCAGCCCTTTTCATCCTTTGTCTTCATTCAAGAGGGTAATTGAAAATTTAAAAATATATATATATATATCCCATCGAGTCAATCCAACTCATAGCGACGCCTCCTTGGGTTTCCAAGGCGGTATCACTACGGAAGTAGATTGCCAGCCTTCCTTCCAAAGAGTGGCTGGTGGGCTTGAAATGCCAGCCTTCTGGTTAGCAGTCAAATGCCTTAGACACTATGCTACCAGGCACCCATATATATATATATATATATATATATATATATATATATACACACACATATATGCATCACCCTCACAGTGTTCAACCGGATTGACTCATTTTCTGGTAAATTTCCCCCCTTTTGTTTTGAATATGATAAACAAGTCAGAGATTGGATAGAAGCTGCAATTTTAGCATTAAGTAACCCAAACACTAGCTAAAACCCTTGAGTGTGTTTAAAATGAGGACAAAAGCTAGAAACGGAGGTTTTTAACCAGCATGCGTATGATTTTTAAATCACTGAACTTGACCTCCTCTATGTTTCAGTTAATCTACCAACACTTAGAATTATTGCTTTTTCATGCCAGATTGATTTATTTTTCCTTTTAGTCTAGCCATCTTTTAGGTTTAAAACGTTCAAGTTTATTGAGCAATGGGAGTAACCTGAAAAATTCATTGCAGCTTGGTTTATGTAAGTCTACCGGCAGAAGAATTTTATCACTCCCTAGAGGTGACTATGAGCCATTCAGGCTGGCTGCACGTTTAACTATTTCTCTTTATTTATGGTCTACGCAACATAACGGAAAACAAAAGTTGGCTCCTGTGAGCATTCCCTAAGCCTGGCCATAGCTTTGCCTCTGCTAAAAACACTGAGGTGAATAGACTCTGTTGCAGTCGCAAAGGTTACTTTTCCATCTTGTTCATATTGAGAAATACTTTAGATAATTATCTGTCTTTTGTATCTAAGAAGAATAGGAGCAGGGGGCGGGGTTGTTTCATTTCCTTGAATTTTCTTTGCTCGGCTACCTTGGGCTCTTTTGTGAATTGTGAAATGAAGTAGAGATGTGACCCATGTAAAGAGTCAGTTGCTTCCAAATGTGGCCCACCCATTTGTTGATATGTTGCTGTTTTAGGAAACCCTTTGTTCCTACAGAGATACCTCACTTTATGGCAGGAGTATATAAAGCCAATTAGTATAAATCAGATAACATTTCCTCTTTGGTTTACATAACCATTTCAAAGGTTGCAACATTTATTAAAAAACATTGTGCAATTCAGCTGTGGGCTGTGGGCTTTTGCCTTTAAAGTACTTAAAGGTTGTTACTGGGTGCCACATCGTGGGTGTCCACCCATAGTGACCCCCATGTGACAAAGTAGAACTGCCCTATAGGGTTTTCTAGGCTGTCATGTTTGCTGGGTCCCATCTTTACCGGTTTCTGCTGTGCGTGGAGTCACTATGAGTCAGAAACAACTTGACAGCACCTAATAACAGTCTTTACTGGAGCAGATCACCAGGTCTTCACCAGGGCTCCTTGCTTAGAGATTAGTGGGCTGATGATGCATATATCTTAGTAAAGAGCTCTGGTGGTGAAAAAGTTAAGTGTTTGGCTACTGACAGAAAGGCCCCTACATCCCTCTATTTATTCATCATTTTTACTTGGATGTGCCACAGATTATACTTGTAAACAATGCTCTCCATTTCGGTACTTGGCACCTTATTCACGCAGATCCTCATGATAGAATCCTTTGTGTCTTCTTTAACAACTTTTCTGCTCATGGACACCAATTTCACCACCAACCGCTGTTAGTTTACCTATTAGATATCTCTTTAGCCTGTCTATTTCTCTTCATACCATTACTATCGTACAAGGCACCACCATCTCTCACTCAGACTGATCCTATGCTTCTAACTGGTCTCCTTACATTTACTCTGAAACTTATTAAGCACCTCTTCAGGTAACATCCAGATGCAGGGTTTTCAAAAGCATAAATCTGATCATGGGATTCATTCTCCTGCTTAAAGCTTTTCTGTGCCTTCCCGAAGTATAAAATCCTTAATGCAGTTGACACACTGTGCACGGCTGGCCTGCCTGCTCTCCAGCCCCTCCATGTTTCCCTTTCCTGGGCCCTCCCCCAGCTGACCCTGTTTGTATCCCTCCAGTGTGCTGGGCTCCTTCCTGCGTCAGGGCCCTCCCACTGCTTTCCTGAAGGAAAAGGGAACTGTCTCTTCTGGAGGAAACTTCTCCTCATGCTACAAATCTCAACTGAAAGACCCTTTCTCCAGGAAGCCTTGTCTGACCTCAGCACTCCCCTATTTCACACACACAGTACAGTGGGATCTCCTTTATAGCACTAACCACAATTATTTAAAAAAAAAAAATTGAATAATTGTTTTATGACTGCTTCCTCACTAGACTCTAATTATAAGCCCACAGACCAGGACTATCTTTTTCATTCACTACTCATTCCCAATGCCTGGTACAGAGTATGTGTCAGTACATATTTGTTGAATGAAAGTATGAGACTAATAACCTTCTTAATCTTTGCTTATAATTTCAGCTTTTAGTGACATTCTTAAAACAACGTAAGCCTATTAAAGCTATGCAGAAGTAAGAATAAATAAAATAAAGAATTTTGAACCCAAACAGTGAAATACCAGTTTGAGAATATGTTTCAGCATCATGCAAGCAAACAGTAGTGGCAAATTGCTAGAACTTGAACTTCTTGAAAACAAACAAAATCTTGATAGCTTTAGCCCCTAGCACATTACCTTTTACATAGTGGACATGGATAAACAAACAAATAAGCAAAATGCACACAGCTATAATAGTTGGGGAAGGGATAGTGGCGGTTCAGTGGTAGAATTCTCCCCTTCCATGCAGGAGGCTTGAGTTCAGTCCCCAGACAGTGCACTTCACACACAGCTACCACCCACCTGTCATTGGAGGCTTGCATGTTGGTGTGATGCTGAACAAGTTCCAATGGAGCTTCTAGGCTAAAATGAACTAGGAAGAAAGGCCTGGTAATCCACTCCCAAAAATCAGCCAGTCAAAGCCCAATGGATCACAACAATCAGATCTGCGACTAATCACAGGGATGGTGCAGGACCATGCAGTGTTCATGTATGTGGTCCCCATGAGTCAGGGACCAACTCAACGCCAGCTGACAATAACAGCATAGTGATTAACCAAACCCACTGCCATCAAGTCGATTCCGACTCACAGTGACCCTTTAGGGCAGAGTAAAACTGCCTCATAGTGTTCTACTTTATAAAGACCTGTAAATCTTTACAATAGCAGACTACCTTATCTTTCTTCTGAGGAGTGGCTGGTGAGGTTGAACCATTGACCTTTTGGTTAGCAGCCCAATGCTTTAACCTTATGCCATCAGAGATCCTTAACATAGTGATTAGAGTAGCAATCTTGTCAGTAAATAAACTAAGAGAACTTTCAATTAAATGTCCAGCTTCCCCAGTGGAATGTTTATCTCAGAACTAACACTAAAAGATTTCCAACTATTATTCTAATTTTGCTTCTGGAAAGTTGGTAACAATGAATTGCATTTTTTCACATAGAAGGGCCTGAACTAACAAATTTCAATGGTGTCCTGCAGACAGTGGGAAATGACATCAGATCCCACTGAGAGATGAAGAAAATGAACTGGAATAAGTAATAGAAGTAGGACTAGAAAGAGGAGCAGTGATGAACTTCTGAACTAAGGCAGTAGCAGAAAGATGTCAAGGAAATAAAAGATAAAATTTCTTTTCCAATTAATCAAAGGAGCAAAGAATAGCATAGCATTTAGGCTTATGCTCACATTTCCAGCTTGATCAGTTTATTGGATTTACAGACCTGAGGCTTAAGAGAAAGCGAGATATTCTGAACAGGAGATTGGATATGTGAGTCTTAAACACATTGGTGGGAGTTCTGCAAATGGGAGAGGATGAGTTCATCCAGAGTGCAGGTAGTCTGAAAAGAAACAAAGGTAAAGTAGGGATCCCTGGAACATTTAAAGGAAGATCAGAGCAAGAGAAAAACCCAAAGGAGACTGAAAAAAGGCAGTAATTTTCCTGGCATCCAGATGTGAGTGATCAAGAACAGTGACATTTGAAAGTGGAAGTAATTAGTAAGTGTGGCACGTCATGTTTTCATGCACATAGTGTTGTTATATCTAGAAAACTAGTGGGCTTTTACAATTCCATCTCATGTATTTGAAGTACATGTTCGTTCACTTCTGTAGTGTAACTATGTATATTGAATGAAAAGGGTCTTAGTTCTCTAAAAAAATTTTTTTTCTTAAGCACTTTGAACATTTATGTGTAGTAAACACCTAAGCATTTTTGCATTTTCAACATGCAAACACATGAGAAAAATATCCTTGTGAAGCCTACTATCTCTCAAAGAGCCTAATCTTGGTGGCATTGTTGGTCAGGAGGAAGCAAGAGTTTATGTTCAAGGGCTGTGGTATACCAGTCCAGAAGACTGGTTCTTAGCTGGTTATAAAGTATATCAACAAATAAAGCAACCATAAAAATGGTAGGAATTTATTAAAATGCATAATCATCTGTTTTATGTAATAATAAATACTCCTTTAATGCATCATATATTTGAATGGTACTTTACATTTTCAAGGACCTCTGGTGGTTAAGGAACTTGGGCTGTTAACTGAAAGGTCAACAGTCTGTACCCAATAGCTACTCCACTGGAGAAAGATAAAGCAGTCTGCTTCTGGAAAGATGACCTCTGGGTTAGCAACCCAAGGCTTTAACCACTATGCCACCAGAGTTCCTTAACATAGTGATTAGAGTAGCAATATTGTCAGTAAATAAACTAAAATAAAATAAACCTTGGGAACCCTATAGAGTCGCCACAAGTCAGAATTGACTCAATGGCAGTGAGTTGGTTTGGTTTGGTTTACATTTTTTCAAAGCACTTTTACATCAATATATACAAATTTTAAGCAACAGCATAAGGGTCATGTAGTCTGAGTGCAACCCTCTTCATTCCGTAGATGCAGACGCTGAAATCTGAAGAGGTACTTCTGGAGTCACACAACTGGCTGGCACCTTATTTGAACCTCCCAATAACTCTGTAGCAGCACGTATACTTACTACTATTTAAACAGGAGGCTACTGAGTTTCTGAGAGTTTGAGTCTTATCCAAGGTTGCTAGTGAATAGAAGAACTAGATCTAGAATTAAAAGTCAGGTCACCTGGTCTCTAGGTTCTGAGCATGCACCATACTGCTTCTCTACATTCCCACATTTTTTTGCAATTGTTTTTAAAGACAGTCATTGCCTTTTGCCAGTGAGAGGCAGCTGCACAACAATAAAAATGCTGCAGTTTTGGGGAGAAGACAGGCAGGAAAAGTGTCACATAAAATTGTAAGTGGTTATCTACACTTAAAGACAGAGTTGGATTATTTATTTGCTTATCTGTTTTGTTTTGTTTTGTTTTTAATATTTATACTGATTACTAGTTATCAAGGATTGAATAACCACTCCCAAAGTATCTGTCAACTTGGCTAGGCTATGATTCTCAGTATTAAGTAATTATCCTCCATTTTGTGGTCTGATGTAATTATCCTATGTGTTGTAAATCCTAACCTCTGTAATGTTAATGAGGTAGAGCTAAAAGCATTTATGTCCATCTGTCAGGATAGACCTACAGGATTAGGTTGTATCTTGAGTCAGTCTCTTTTGAGATATAAAAGAGATTAAACAAGAGGGAGAGGGAGAGAGGGAAGGGGGGCAAGAGAGAGCACACAAGAGCAAGGGAGAATAAATTTAGCAGTGATGGGCCCTAACTTCTTCTCTGGTTAGTAGGGTTTTCCTATAAACCTCTCTGTGTTCTAATTAGTTGATTCTACTCAGACATGGTAGAATAGGTGGGTTTTAGGATTAGGCATTTTGTCCTCATAAACCTCAGTGAATATGTATTATGCATATAAATTGTTCTCAACGAGATGGATCGACACAGTGGCTGCAAAGGTTGGCTCAAGTATAGCAAGGATCGTGTAGCTAGAGCAGGACCGGGCAATGTTTCGTTCTGCTGTGCATGGGATCATGATGAGTCAGAGACGACTCAACGGCACCTAACAACAACAACGTATAAATTGTTCTAGGTGCTCTAGCAAGAGCTGCATGAACACTGACAAAGTGCACTCCATGGAAATTGTCAGTTAATCTCTTTGCTTTCCATTCAGCACTCCTACTTCCTTCTGCCTGAAATCTCCACCTTCCCGTACTGTCTAACTCTTATTCTTCTTTCAAGATTCCTGTCAGGCATTATGTCTTCCAGAAAGCTTTCCCTTTACTTGTCCTGAGTCCAGCCTGGGATATGAGCCCTTCCAGAGTGCTTCCCTGGCATGACACTGTACCCACTCTGCACTGTTTTCAAGTACAGAGGCACCTCCTATGCCAGGCTGGAAACTCCATCACATACAGAACTAGGCCTCACTGTCTGTATCCCTAGCATTTAGCAGAGTGTCTGGCTCATAGCAGGTGCTTATTGAAGACTTTCTGCAGTCAGGTAGGCAGTCTAACAGGCAACAAAGAAAGGGAGCCACTTGAAGTTTCATCTAAGTTATATATAGTTTTAAAAATTAAGTATATAAGAATTGTTACGAAAAACATCTCAGAGACAAACACTTCCAGTTGTTTTTGCTTACTTCCTTTTCTGCCCTCGTATCTCTCAATAGCACACTTATGTTCTTGATTTTCCCATTTGCAATGTTATTTATTAACTTCCAACTATGGAAGTTCAGGATTTAGCTCTCTTTCACCTCCCCATCTACGCTATATGATGTATGCTCCACATGTCTCCATTCCCCTAGTAAATTTATAAAGGAATTTTGGTTATATCTGTTACTTAGTACTGCATAACAGAAATGTTGCAAGTATGTAGCTTTAAAGAACAGAAATTTATTTTCTCACAGTTCTGTAGGCTAACAGCCTAAATCAGGATCTTAGTCATGTCAATTCCTTTGGTGATCCTTTCTCCTAGTGTCTGCTGCCATTCTTGGCATTCCTTTGCTTGTAGAGTGTCTTCACATATCCATATCACTGTTTTCCTTTGTATGTGTCACTTTTTCTTTGAGTGTTTTTATAACTCAGAAGTGATTAGGTTTAGAACCCACCCTATACTGCTATGATCTCAATTGATAGATTAATTGCACTATGTTAAGTTACATCATGAAAGGTGATTGTATAACCTAAGATATAAAATTAATTAAATCACATTAAATTGCATTGCATTGCTACATTGCATTATAGTACATTACAGCACACTACACTATACTACACACAGATGATAATCTGCTCTACCGAAGGCCAACTGATTTAATCATGTGTAACCGCTCCATGACAGCAGCAACTAGACTAATGCTTGGCCAAACAACTAGGAACCAAAGCCTAGCCAGGTTGACACATAAAATTAACCATTACACTATGTAAAATCACCCAGCAGAGCTATGCAGTGTAGTTGGGCTATTTTTCTTTTCTATAATAACATTTTTTCTTCTCTTTATAAAAGGTATTAGCTTTCTAAGTACTAGTCAATAATTCAGTTTCACATTCTCCCCTCAGTGGTGTAAATCTCATCATAATGTGTTTCTAAAAAGTAGGTATTCCAACAATGCTTTCTTCTTGAAGGAATCATGCCAGGAATCTCCTGACTGGCCATGGTCTGAGTGGTTTTCTACACTTCTACAACTGTCTTCTGGTGGTCTCGCTTCACCATCATTGGAGAGATTTCTCTGGAGTTAGAACTCCTGTCTTGTGGATCTAGTTCTTTCTCTTTTTTGGTTTACTTCATTTTGGTGGAAAATATTCTCCAGTGCTTTAGAAGTAAATTTTTTGAGACCTCACAATTAATTACTAAATTTGCTGGGTAAAAAATTTGAGGTTGTATATCATCATCCCTCAGAATTTTGATGATACTGATCCATTGTCAGTAGTCAGTTTTATTCTCTGAAAGCAGGTAGGATCTTTTCTTTGACCTCACTGTCCTAAAATGTTCTTCCACCTTCTCCATAAAACAACACCCAGGCTTCTGTTAAAATATCAGAGTGGGATATAAAATTTGTTTCTTAAGATCAGGGTTCTGTTAAGATATCTTATTTGGCTGAACAACTAGAACACAACAATGTGCTAGATCCTGGGGTGCAAACATGTCAGTGGACAAGACAGACATGAAATAATTCCTAAGTGTCACAAAAATCGCCAAACTATAATAGAAGATAATACAGACACTGGGAGGATACAGAAGAAGGTCTGGCTGCCCCCTCACTCATCTTAGAGGAGCCCCAAGACTCCAGGTTAATTTAGAGTCTCTTTACATTATGTTCTCTCCTCTCCCTTCTGCATGATCCCCTTCATTCCCTAGTGACTGTGTCATGGTGTCTGTGACCATACACATACACAGTGTAATGTCCCAGAATTTCTACTGTCCTGAACCCTTGGTCTCCCAGGCCACACAAGGCTGGCCCTGCTGAAGGAATCCTGAGATTAGGGGCACAAAAGAGATGAATGGCATGGGCACAAGGAGAAAGAAGGAACCATGGGAGGCAAGGGTAGAAGGAACCTGTTAGAATGATATCTAAGGCTTGTCTTTTTTAAATGATTTTTTTTTTATTTTAATTGTGATTTGAGTGTAAGTTCACAGAGCAATTTCATTTTCCATATAGCAGTTCATACCCATTTTGTCTCATGATATTAACTATATTATCCCACAGTGTAACAGCTCTCTTCCCACTTCCTCCCCATAGTTACCTCTTCCCTGTGTCCTTCCCTCCCTGCACTCCTCCTCCCCAGGCTGCTTCCCAGTGCATACACAGCCCTTCTATTCTCCCATGATTGATCTCTCCAAGGAGTATATCTACCCAATGTAAATGTTCAGCTCATATGCCTGTCTTTTATTTGACTGGAACCTACAGGTGTAGGTTCAATTCCAGACCTGAAGGGCAGTTAGGGGCCATAGTCTCAGGGGTTTCACTGGGCTTTCTCAGACCAGCAAGCCTGGTTTGTTTTTTTGTTTGTTTATTTGGTTTTTTTTTTTTATGATTTTGAGTTTTGTTCTACATTGTTCTCCCACTCCCTCCAGAATCTCCTACACAGAGACCCTTCTGAGTGGTTGACAGTGGTAGCCAGGCACCATCTAGTTCTTCTGGTCTCATTGTCATATAGGCTGAAGATCACATGGTCTGCCAGTCCCTTAGACTAATTTTTTCCACATGTCTTTGGTTTTCCTCATTGTTCTTTGATCTGGATGAGGAGAGACCCATTGTTGCATCTAGATGGACCCTTGCAAGCTTTTAAGATCCCAGTCACTATTTACCAAAGTGGGATGTGGAACAATGTTTTTGTGTAGTATGTTACGCCAATTGAGCTTGATGTCCCCTGGAACCATGGTCCTGAGCCCACAGGTCCAACTACTTGCTCCCTCAGCGTAGCTGACTGTGACCAAGAAGTCACCACAACATTGTCAGCTCTAGTATATACCTGGGCATTCTTAAAGAACATACAAATACACTTGTAGAAACATTGTCTGCCAACCCTATACATGGTCATGGGCACACTCCCCCTGCCTAGATATACCTAATTGTTCAGCCTGTCCACCCATCTATCCACCTGTAAATCAATGTTTGCAGGGCTTATCTCTTAAAGTTTTAGGGTATAAATGGGAAGCTAACAGATTTACTCTATCCAGTACCTAAGATACTGGAGGACTAACACACAAAGGAGAAAATTACAAACTCACTTATATTTAACTATATAAACCCCCAAAATTACAGTCATTATACAGTTTGTCCTATTGCTCAATATCAATGATACATAAATTTGTATCATATACACTAGACCCAAGCCAAGATTTAATTAGAAATCTTTACTCATTGTTACTTGGTGTTCTTACTTTTTTGCTCACATAGCAAGAAACTTCACAACCTAAAAGTTTAAAGAATGTTTCACACAATGAGATTCAGTAGACTTTTCTTCTACCGCAAAGTTCTGCTTGCTTTACAGCTTGCTTCCTTGAGTTTAAGGAGCTCTGGTGGCCCAGTGGTTAAAGCATTTGGCTGCTAACCAAAAGCTTGGCAGTTCAAATCCACCAGCCACTCCACAGGAGAAAGATGAGGCAGCCTGCTTCCATAAAGATTTACAACCTTGGAAACTCTATGGGGCAATTCTACTCTGCCCCAAAGGGTCACTGTGAGTTGGAATCAACAGCATGGCAGTGGGTTCCTAAAGTTTCAGGAGCACAGTGATCAGTCTTTTCTGTGTCCTCAGTGCCATATACACACTGAAGGCACTCTGCAGCTTTGAAATGGCCACAATAGGCATGCTAGTAATTCAGTCATTCACTTATTCAGCAGACATTTACTGGACATCTGCAATGCACCAGGACTGTGCTGGGTGCTAAGAATGATAGGAAGAAAAAGATCCAGTCCCTACCCTCTGGACATAATGATCCTAGTTTACATATCTGGCTACATAATCTTACACACCCCAGAGAACTGATTCTTTGCAAGATACTTATTATATATACTGAAATATTTTCTTTAAACTATTTAGCACACATAATAGTATACTGAAATAAACATACTATATACAAAACATTGTTCCACCTCCTACTTTGGTGAGTAGCGACTGGGATCTTAAAAGCTAGCAAGCTGCCATCTAGATGCAGTGATGGGTCTCTCCTCATCTAGAGCAAAGAAGAATGAAGAAAACCAAAAGTCATGGAAACAATTAGTTCTAGCGACTGGTACACCATCCGATCTGCAGCCTATACAACTATGAGACCAGAAGAACTAGATGGTGCCTGGCTACCACTGTCATCCACTTGGAAGGGGATCTATGTAGGAGATCCTTGATAGAGAGGGAGAACAATGTAGAACAAAACTCAAAATCATTTGGAGGAAAAAAAAAAAAAGGTGGCGGCCAGGTTTGCTGGTCTGATAGAGCCTGGTGGAACCACTGAGACTATGGCCCCTAGTTGCCCTTCAGGTCTGGAATTGAACCTACACCTGTGGTTTCCAGCCAAACAAAAGACAGGCATATGAGTTGAACATTTACCTTAAGTAGATATACTCCTTGGAGAGAACAATCATGGGAGAAAGAAGGGCTGCTTATGCACAGGGAGACAGCTCAGGGGGCAGGAGTGTATGGAGGGATGGACACTGGGAAGAGGTAACTATGGGGAAGAAGTGGGAGGGGAGCTGTTGCATTGTCATAAACTGTGGTCAATGACATGAGACAAAGTATATGTGAATTGCTGTATGGAAAGTGAATTTGCTCTGTAAATCTTCACCCAAATCACAATAAATTAAAAAAATATATAGTATACTGAAATAAAGTATACATTGTTGTTGTGTGTTGTTGCAATGTGCCATCAAGTCGGACCCAACTCATAGCGACCACTCCTTGGGTATCACTACAAAAGTAGACTGCCCAACCTTCCTTCTGAGGAGTGGCTGGTGGGTTTGAACCACCAGCCTTTTGGTCATCAGTCAAGTGTCTTAGGCGCTACGCTAGCAGAGCTCCTTTTTGTTGTGTGTACTCAAATCAATTCCAGCTCATAGTGACCCTATAGGACAGAATAGAACTGACCATAGGGTTTCCTAGGCTGTAATCTTTACGGGAGCAGATTGCCAGGTCTTTTCTCTCATGGAGCCACTGGTGGGTTTGAACCACCATTTCAATTAGCACCTGAGCACTTAACTGTTGTACCACCAGGGCACCTTAAACACATACATTACAGTTCACTTAATATGTGTATTGTTCCCCGTGCCCCAAGTGCTGATTTGTGCTCTCCACCCATCTGAGCTGGCACAGCAGCCCAATTTTCTTCACACAGTGAGTCTTAGAGCACAAAACTGGAAGCACTTGCAGCTGTGGAGCCAGGTACCAGGTTCTGAGGTGTGTGTGTACAGTTACGTAGTTATGTGAGGCCTCTCCTCACACTGGTATATGTTCTGAGTAATAGTTTTAACCGAGAGTGGCCATCAAAATGTGTGTAAGTAAGAGTACCAGGCCTGTTAGAAACCAAGGAAGCCTATGTTGCTAGATGTTAAACTCAGGTTTTGCAGAAGTTCCAGGTGCCCTGAGGAAATGCAGAGTAGACATGAGTAAGCAGTGGCTCCATAAATATTACTGTAGCTTGAGAAGTTGAACAAACACTTGGATGGAGGATAACCAGGAGAAATGATAATAGTGGCAGATCATGACTTAGGAGAAATAAAGACTATGGCAACTATTGTCAGAAATACCTCTCCACAGGATCTCTTATAGTTCTGTCCAGCACTGACTCAGTCAGCATCCCTATTTTCAGAGAATTGCGCATGCTAAATGAGTATGCATGTAATTGTGGTCAGTACGTCCATGGATTTTTAGAAACTGCATTACAGTAAACCATACAAACCAAACGCATTACCATCGTGTCTAGTCTGATTCATAGTGACCCTATAGAACAGAGTAGAACTGCCCCAGAGGGTTTCCAAGGCTGTATATCTTTACAGAAGCAAACTGTCTTATCTTTCTCCCATGGAGCAGTTGGTGGATTTGAGCCACTGACCTTTTGGTTAGCAGCCCAACCATAGTGCCAACAGAGCTCCCTTGGGCCCCCTTTTGCATCTACCCCCTGTGGTAGCTTAAGAATGGCCTTTTCCACAACACTTTCAGAATTCAGTGAATTCTGCTGGTGTAGAAAGCATAAAAGCTTTCACATCACCTAACTGAGTTTATATTTTGTAGAAAACACAAGACTTCAGTATGAGACTGAAGTCACCTCTCCAGGAAATGCCACAGAGATCAGCTAGCTTTGATTATAATAAAAGTGCATGGCAATATGCTTGCCAGAACCATGTTGTATATAACAAAGCCAATGCATTTGCACGGTGTTTGTGGGAGTCGAGGTTGCCTTGCGCTGCTGACCTTTTCTTTCAACGTGGAGGTCTGATGGCTGGGCTTTAATTTACTGTAGTGGTGAATGTTAACCTTTCAAAGGCTTTTAAAAATAAAGAGACAAGAGTAGAAAGGATAGACTCTAGAAAGCCCTGACAGTTTTCCCCGCCTCTGCTGTCTCTGAATGTGATCAGCGGTTGTGTTTAACTGGATGTTTAGATGACTGAATGCATTGTGCAGAGTGGCAGCAGGAGGGGTGCCCCTCTGTGCCAGCAAACTGCTGCCATGCCAATTATTTGTGGTTTTTTAGCATGTGCTTTTGACACTAACCTACACACAGTGATAACAGCACTTGTTGTTGTTGTTGTTGTTGTGTGCCGTCAAGTCGGACCCGACTCATAGCGACCCCTCCTTGGGTTTCCGAGGCAGTATCACTATGGAAGTAGATTGCCCCATCTTCCTTCCGAGGAGTGGCTGGTGGGTGTGAACCGCCAGCCTTCTGGTTAGCAGTCAAGTGCCTTAGCCATTATGATAACAGCACTTAGTATCCCTTAAAGATTGGTTGGAATTAGAGCATCATAATCTATGACACAGCCTCTTGATTGCATCATTCTGCATTTCATATTCTCTGGTTTTCCTAAAATTATTCTTCACCTTTGTTCCTATTTGAATTTAAATAGAAAAGAGAAAGTGAATAGATAAAGTAAACTAAATAAAATGAAAAATCACTTCAGATAGGTTTTGCAACCCCATTACTTAGTTTTGGACAGCTCTGTCTGGACCAGGAGCCAGGAGCAAGGCCACACTACTCAAGACTCAGGAGGCCATGGCAGGGAGCCCACCCAGGTCCCAGCAAGGGGTTTGGCCAAAACTAACTGAACTGAGGCCTTGGTAGGAATCAGGATCAAGTTGAGGGAGATGCAGGACTGGGATTTAAGAACAGTCCCAAACAAGCAGGGCTGCTTCTGTTAGAAGTCTCTGCTGCCCAGTGGCTAGACCCCACTGTGGGCCAATTATGAGCTGCCAGGCAGAGCCAGAAAAAGTCCCAGCAGGCTCCACGGTGAGAGCTTATTGTGGAGAGGATTATGTGCAGAGGATTCAACTCAGAATTTTGTCACTAAGCGTCTTTCCACTTATGTATTTAATGCATATTTATTAAGCACCTACAGTGTGAAAGCATCTCTGGCTGAGGTAAATGGTTATATGCTAAAGTGCTAACTGAAAGCCCACCCAGAGGCACCTCAAAGAAAGACCTGTCCATCTACTTCCAAGAAATCAATGGGAAAACACTATGGAGCACAGTTCTACTTTAACACCCACGGAGTTGCCATGAGTCAGAGTCGACTCCGTGGCAACCGATTTGTTTTATGTAAAAGGCAGTATATATAACCATTCTTCTGTCAGATACTAGTACGTAAAGTAAAATATCAGTAAGCTGATATTTTACCCTCCTTTTAGCCTAAGTGTGAAATCTGTAAATTGTGGTTTTGCTCATTTTAATTGAACTGGGTGTTTTGTTGCATAGTAATGGTTCTTAATGAAGGGTCATTCCAGTCAGAAAGTACTTTGTCAGGATCTTTAATAAATTCAGACAGGGAAATAACGTAGGATGTATATAAGGCTTGTTTGAGAATATCAGATAGAGGAAGGGGGGTTGCTTATGGTTACAGTTAAAATGCTTTTATATATTCACATCACATGTGCCAGAAACAAAATATGCATCAGTGTCTGGAAGTATTCAATCAGGAAGAAGGAGGAGGCGGTACAGCAGAGTTGGGCTGAGTTTGAGGAGGTGTGCAAAGAATTCCCAGCTCAAAGTCAGGCTGGAAAGGACCAAGGAAGATGTAGAGGGAGGGACTGCTGGTTGACTTGAAGAAGCCAGGGAGAAAGGAAAGGAACCTCTTTTATACCAACAGACTCCACCCACCCCCGTTGGAACAAGAACTACTATAGACAGATCATTGACCATCCATTCTGTTTCTCACCTGTAATGTCACAAGGCCCTAAAAGACATTTGTCTTCAGGACTAGCTGAATAAGCCTAGTATGGCCCCCACTCCATTCTATCCCACCACCTCTGCCTTATGCTAATTCCTGGACTTTCTAATGAAGGAAAAAAGACTTACTTCTCAATTGGTAATAAAGGGACTCAAAATAAGGTTGCCCCCTGGGGTTAATTGTTAAGTATGAGTTTGGGCAATGTACTTCCGTAGTGATACCACCTCAGAAACCCAAGGAGGGGTCAGTATGAGTTGGAGCCGACTTGAAGGCAGTGCATTTGGTTATTTTTTTGTTTTGTTTTTTTATGAGTAAAGGATATATCAGTTACAGTGTAATTTGTCAAGTTCAGTATCAAAAATCATGAGTAGTTGTAGGCAAATGTTCACATCAAGCAAAGAAAAAACTGAACATGTATTGCATATTTAATGGCCTTGCCAGAGGTCAAAGCTGGAACACACAGAAGGTACCTACAGGCAAAGGTATTATTATCATGCATTATCATTGTAAAAGCTACATGTTATTTATAAAAAGTAAGTGGTAGTTAGCATTTTTTTTAAAAACCAAATTACTTTATATGAGTGACCATTGTCCTTCAGGGACATATTCATATGACTTTTATTGTATCATGAAAGAAATAAGACAATATGTCTTCAGCAGATGTGTTCAGTACTTTATTACAGGCCATGTCACTCTGCTGTGGCTTTGTGCACTCCTCTTTATATCATATTCTCTCAAAGCAAAGACCCTGTTTCATGTATTTCTGTATCCCCAGTGGATAGTAGATGCATCAAAAATATATATCAAAATGTGTAAATAAGAGAATGGGTAAATGAATTATTCAGTTGCTTGCTAGCCAATCAAGGAAATAGAATAGGCAGCTATTAAAGAGTAGGGTTTCTGTGCTGATATTATTGCAATATGCGGTGTCAGAAGTTCAAAGTATGTCTTCTTGTTAGAAGTAGGACTTCTCAGAAAGAAATCAAGACAATAGCTTCTCTTGCCCTGCTACCTCTTGTTAATCCCTTAGGTTGGGCAATCCTACTTCCGTAGTGATACTGCCTCGGAAACCCAAGGAGGGGTCGCTGTGAGTCGGGGCCGACTCCACGGCACATAACAACAACAACAAACAACAACAACTTGAGTCAATTAGGTTGCATGCAGCTGACTCCAAGTATAGAGAACCCAACAATAGTGGCTTAAACTATAACCCACTGCCATCGAGTTGATTCTAGTACGTAGTGACCCTACAGGACAGAATAGAGTTGCCCACAGGGTTTCCAAGCCTGTAAATCTTTATAGAAGCACACTGCCTCATCTGTCTCCTGCAGAACGGCTGGTGGGTTCAAACCACCATCCTGTGGCTAGCAGCCAAATGCTTTAACCACTGCACCAGCAGAGCTCCTTGGCTTAAACTGTAAGAACATTTATCATAGTTGTTGTTAGGTGCTGTTGAGTCAACTCTCAACTCTGATTCACGGCAACCACATGTATAACAGGGCAAAGCATTTCCGGGTCCTGCGCCAGCCTCACAATCGTTGCTGTGTTTGAGCCCATTGCTGCAGCCACTGTGTCAATCCATCAGGTTGAGGGTCTTTCCCTTTTTCACTGATCCTCTGCTTCACTAAGCATAATGTCTTCTCCAGGGATTAGTCCCCCCGATAATGTGCACAAAGTAAGTGAAATAAAGTCTCCTCGCTTCTGAAAGGGACTTCTGGTGGCAATGCTTAAGGCATTTGATTGCTAACCAGAAGGCTGGTGGCTCAAACCCACCAGCCACTCCTCAGAAGGAAGGTTGGGCAATCTACTTGCGTAGTGATACCGCCTCAGAAACCCAAGGAGGGGTTGCTGTGAGTCGGGTCCTACGCGATAGCAGTGAGTTTGTTTTGTTTTGTTTTGTTGCTTCAGCATTCTATTATAGTAGAAGATTGGAACTAAGTGCTCCAGGACTGCCTCAGCAGCTCAGCAGTGTCACCAGGGACACAGGCCCTTCCATCCTTCTACTCTGCCAGCACCTTCTTGTTACCACATGGTCACCAGATGGAGGATATGGCACCTTGCATCACATCCTCACTCAATTGTGTCCCAAGACAGGAAGTGGGTGGGTGGAGGGAATGTGGAGGGAGAGTGTATGTGTGTGTTGAGGGGGAATGCATCCAAGACAATGAAAGAGTTCTCTTTGTGGTCTTCTCATCTCTCACCCAAGAGAAGAATCTTTCCCAGAATCCTCCTAACAGCTTTGACTTACATCTCAGGTTACATGCTTTCCCCTAGACCAATCACTAGCAAAGCGTAATAGATCACTGTGCTCAATTTACACCAACCATGATTTATCTGGATTCTGTTTAAAGTAACAAAGAGGGAGTGGCTCTTGGGAAAGCAACTAGAAAGTCTTCTGCACCACACTTAGTCTCTAGCTAGAAAATGGTAATAAGCTCTGTTGTCCAGTCAGACCTCCAATAGCTAACTTTTCTTTCAAGAGTATATTCTAGCTATTTATATATTTTACTGCTGGATTTTAAAAAATCATGAGCTTGAGCAGATATATGGGCCTTGTCAGAATAACAGGGCTCCAGTGAGCCATGCCCTTTCCCTATGCTGGCTTTGGGCTGCTTTACTCTGAAACATCTTTATGAGTTATAATTTATAAGATCCACATTTTTTTTCCTTCCATTTTAATTCATATATAAGAGGATAACAATTCTTAAGATTACAGTCCAATTTACCTAAAAGGAAGTGGAGAGTGTCGGCTGTGAGAATCACATCAAGGGTCTTGGCATGTGCATCAGGTTGTGTTAACAGTTTAAAGGTCCTCGATATTTTGTGGTTTGGGAAAATTTTTGATCCCTTTAAGTGGATACAGTCTATTTCAGTGCTTGGAATGACTTACTTGAGCCCTTTCTAAATGAAAGCAACCCTCAAAGGAAATATATTCCAAGCTCTCCTCCACACAGGCATGAAAGCAGACAGCAGCTTATCAGCTTTTCTGAATGACCAGTGGCTCTTTCGTACACAGCTGTCCCCAGGAAACAAACTTCTTCAGATGATAGGCCTTCCCTGGTCTCTGTTCTAGTTTCTGTGCTGGATTGGACTGCCCTAAACACCTAAACTTCTTCCCTTTCTATGGATCATCGTCAATTCATGTCAGAGATGCCCTGAATAGCTTTGAAAGCCTCTTGGCAGCTGTGTTCCTTTCATCCATCTAAAGAAATGTATTCCCATGAGTGACTATAATGGCATTCATAAAATGACACAAAATTAGGTCAACTCTTTATCCTAGGGGTGCTATAACAAAATACCACAAAGTGAGTGGCTGTTAAAGAAGAATAATTTATTTTCTCATAGTTCTGAAGCTCAAAAGCCCAAATCAGGGTCTTGGCTGTGTCAATTCCTTCTGTGGGCCTCTTTCGTAGTTTTGGGGGCTGCCATGAATCCTTGGGGGTTCCTTTGTTGCTAATAGATACATTTGCCTCTGTTTTCACTTGATGTCTCCCCCTGCCTATCTGTCCCTCTGTCTGCATTCGCCTTCATAAGGCACCGCTCAGAAGGGGTCGTGTTTAAGACCCTATGCCTATATGACCTCATGAACATAATGAATGATAAGCCCTATTTCCAAACAGGACCACATTCACAGAAACAGAGGTTAGGACTTCAAGAGATCTTTCGGGCAGACATAATCTACAACATTCCCCTAAATATCTTGCTTTTCATTAAATATCCCTACAATTTTGTTATGTGTTTTTCTGGAATCAGAATTTTGCTAGTGGTGGGTTTTGTGTAGAATTTGTTTTTTTTAAGCATCCTCCCAACCCAGATTCATATTTGGTGTTGATGTGGGGCTGCCATATTGTTGGTAATGTGAGCAAAGTCCTTTCCCAGGCAGATGGCTTGGCAAGACACAGGTGGCAAAGAAAAGCCAGCTCCTTTCTGCATAGCAATGTCACAGTCCATTTTCTGTCCCCTGATGGTTTCTGTCTTAGTTATCTAGGGCTATTATAACAAAGATATCACAAGAACATGCCTTTATCAAAGGGAAATTTGTTTTCTCACATTTTTGGAGGCCAGACATCTAAATTCAGGGCATCAGCTCTAGTAGAAGGCTTAGGCTCTGGGGCAAGGACCTTGTCTCTTTTCTGCATCTGCTCCTTGGCCCCTTGGTGATCTTCTTGTGGTCTGGTGTCTGTCTGCTCCCATCTGTGCTTACTTGCTTGCTTGATCTGCTTCTTTAAGTCTCAAAAGAGATTGACTTAAAACACACCCTGCACTAATACTGCCTCATTAACATAACAAAGAAAGCCCATTCCCAAATGGGATTATAACCACAGGTTGTAATTTATAATATGCATTTTAGGGGGACACAATTCAATCTAAACAGCCCGTTATAGGTGTCTTTGCTTCAGGAGCTAGATTTTTGGAGTAACTCAGAAGGGCTACTTTAAGGAGCTTTTTTGCTTTTGCCTTGCACCATAATTTTCAGTAGCTGTTCCTAAAGGCTTTTCTCTTAAAGCAGAATAAATGGATTGTGTGAAATATCTGAAGGAAGCTAACTAATGTTTGATGAAAGTAAAGTTGATGTTGGGTGCTGTTTCATCAGCTCCTGTTCACAGAGACAGGAGCAGATTGCCAGGTCTGTCTCCCATAGAGCCTCTGGGTGGGTTTAAACTGCAACTTTTTAGTTAGCAGGCAAGCATTTAACCACTGTGCCACCAGGGCTCCTTGGAAGTAAAGTTACTAAACACATAAAAATTTGCTTTTCCTACTTCTAAAGCTCTTTATTTTTTAAACAATATAACAGAATACATATAACCAAAGTAAGAATCACTGTTCAGAACAGTTATTCAAATAATGCTGTCATTTTAAAATAATAATAATAATAATAATAATAATAATAATAATGCTGTCATTGCGTAGGCCTTGTTTGGAAGCTCTCTTTTAAAATTGGCCTGTAAAAGAGTCACAACACTTAAAAGCAAACTAGTTTTGTTACTGGATAATTGCACTGGTTTTGACCAAAATTGCAGCTTGACTGCCTATGTAACAGATCTGTAATCATTGAGTCAGGCACAGCTTGTCAATGTTGGATGGAATGGTAGAAATAATTTCTTTCAAACCACTTTGTTTCTTAATGAGAAAATTAGGCCCAGAGAAGTTAATTGACTTCCCAAGGGTTACACAACAAATTAGCAAATGGCCTACACCAAAAATCAACTCCAAATATCCTTTGGCTGCATATTAAAAATCAAATCTATTTTTAAAGAACACATAACTGACACCATTAAAGGTACTCCAAAAGAACCTGCCATGGTTTCTGAAGATCTTTGCAGAAGCAGTCCAGTAGTATTTGAGCAACAACAACAATATATAATAAATTCATCTTTACAGTGTATAAAACAAATGTATCTTCTTATTGTAATAAATGTATCTTTATGTATAAGTTCCATTATGTTTATATAAAAAATCTATTAGACTATAATCATCTTGTTTACATAGATTTTTTTTTTTTTTAATTAGCAACAGGACAAAAACCTATCTCAATTTTGAGATGTTCTTTTCATCTTCTTCTTTCTTATGGAGAACCTCTACAGGATGATTCAAAGGCCTCCAGACACTATCTCCAGGGCTGAGGCAGTCTTGTCTCTTTGTTGCACTGGAACTACACTGTTGCCCTAGCAATATATGGCTACATTAAGTTTGATTTTAAGTAATTAATATTAAATAAAATTAAAAATTCAAGTCCTCTGATAGAGCCTGGTGAGACCTCCGAGACTATGGCCCCTGGTTACCCTTCAGGCCTTGTTCTGGTTACCTAGTGCCGCTCTGACAAGAATATACCACAAATGGGATGGCCTTAACAAACAAGAGTTTATTCTTACAATTTGGAGGCTTTAAGTCCAGGTGCAAAGTGCCAGGCTCTAGGAGCTGCGTGAAAGCCCCTCAACCTT
>NW_006921794.1:2666958-2682862 GCF_000298275.1 Orycteropus afer afer
TATCATTAAAAATAAAATAAAATTCAGGTCCTCAGTTGCACAAGCCACATATCAAGTTCTTGGTAGCTGAATTGGGCTAATGGCTACCGTGTTGAACGTCACAAATATAGAACATTTCCATCATCACAGAAAGTTGACATATTTCAATTTACTGTATATCTCTTACAGTATCTATGGACAAATTGGAAAGAGGTGGCAAGTTTTGGGGAAGGTATTTTAAGTGTTCATTTGTTCTCCACATATGCTAAGTATTCTGCATAGCTTAAGAAAAAAAAGAGAGAAATTTATTTTTACTCATTTTTAGCATGATTGTGTATGTGGAATTCATATCAATTGCCATGTTGTGGCTGGTAAATTCTTTTGGAATATACTGAAGTTATGGCAAAACCTTTGTCGATGATACCAAAGTCATTGGCAGAAAAGTCCAGAAATTAAAATCTGTTTACAGTGTCCTGACATTTGCAATGAACTAATCTGGAGCTCTGGTAGCATAGTGCCTAAGGCACTTGACTGCTAACCAGAAGGCTGGTGGTTCAAACCCACCAGCCACTCCTCGGAAGGAAGGTTGCCAATCTACTTCCCTAGTGATATTGCCTTGGCAACCCAAGGAGGGGTCGCTATGAGTCAGGGCCGACTCAATGGCACATAACAATAACAACAACAATCTGGACATAAGACAATGGAAGTTGTGTTGAGTATATTTTTAATAACTGTTTTATTTAGAAAGACTTCAATTACCTATCTACTCTCATTAATCCCAGCATCAAGAATGAAGAGCCATATACTAACAAGGGATGGATCCTCTCTAAAGACAGACTTAGCACCACGTTTCAGGCCTGTTACAAGCTCCCCTGTTTCACAGTCAGCAACTTGAGGACAGTGACCTTTCCTCCATGGCTTTGTAGGCTCCACAGTGCTTCACATGGTACCCTGCCCATAGAACATTCTCTCTAAGTCTTATTTGAACAAATGAATGAATATTTGATCTGTTTTTCCTTGAAAATTATTACACTTGTACTCAGGCTCATAGTGTATATCAAATATGTTTTTAGTTTTTATTGTGAAGTAGTATCTACTGAGCTATTAGGATGGGAATTTCTGGGTGGTTTGCAATTCTTCTGGTGAATCTGTGCTGAATGAAATTGAGCACCTATGAACCACAGGCTCTGCTATAGGCTCTTACACAAGAGGACTAAAGCATTGCTTAGTCTGTTTAAATTGTAGGAATAGTAAATCCAGTTTTAAACTAAAGATGAATTTGGAAAGCTACAAAATGTCCTAATAAAATCAGGTTAGCCTCAGAAAGTAAATAAACCATCCTTACTGTGTGTGTGTTATATTATTATTCGTTGCTGATATGTTGGCTTTGCTGGGCCCTGTACCATCCTCATGATCATTGCTATGTCTGAGCTTCGAGCCAGTTGTTGCAATTATTGTGTAAACGCATCTCATTGAAGGTCTTTATATATGTAATTGAAGCACACATACATTTTCTTTTCATGTATTTTATACAAAATGGCATTTCTCAGAGTAATGGAATTTCATTGAAAGTGAAATAAAGAAATGTATATTGTCTGTGGTTCAGCTGAAACAACTGGCAGTGATTTTTTTTTTTTTAATTTTGATTTGGGTGAAAGTTTACATACAGAGCAAATTAATTTTGCATGTAACAGTTTATACACATTTTGTTTCATGACATTCATTGCAATCCCCATAATATAACAGCTCTCTTCCCACTTCTTCCCTGTGGTTACCTTTTCCCTGTGACCTTCTTTCCTATGCATTCCTGCCTTCTAAGCTGTCTCCCTGTGCAAATACTGCCTTCTGATCTCCCATGGTTGATTGTTCTAAAGAGTGTACCTATCTGGTGTAAATGTTCACCTTATACACCTGTATATTGTTTGCTGGAAGCCACGGGAGTAAGTTTGATTCCAGCCCCAAAGGGTGACTAAGGGCCATAGTCTCAGAGGTTTCACCAGTCTCCATCAGACCAGTAACCCAGGTCATTTTATGATTTAGAGTTTTGTTCCACATTATTCTTCCACTTTATCCAGGATCTCCTACACTGATTGCTTTGTGAGTGGTTCATAGTGGTAGATGGGCACCATCTAGTTCTTTTGCTGTCAGGGTGATGAAGGCTTTCACACAGTCCATTAGTCCCTTGGACTAATTGTTTCCATGCGTCTTTGGTTTTCTTCATTCTTCTTTGCTCCAGATGAGGGAAGACCAATTGTTGCATCTAGATGGCTGCTTGCAATCTTTTATGACCCTAGTCATTACTCACATGTAGAACAATGTTTTTGTGTAATATGTTATGCCAGTTGAGCTTGATATCCCCTGCAACCATGGTCCCAAGCCCACAGGCTCAACAACTCACTCCCTCAGGGTGGTTGGCTGTGGCTAAGAAGTTATCTTAACTTTGCCCTCTTAGCTCTGTTATATATGTGGGCATTCTCGTAGCACATACAAATACGTATGTAGAAATATTGTCTGCCAAACTTACATATGATCATGAGTCTATTCCCTTTTACATAGATATACCTGATCATTCAGCCTATGGATTCACCTATAGATTAATGTTTGTTATTACTGATAATGCAATATTTTGTATATGAAAGTGTTTATCTTTGCTGTCTGTACCTCTTGTGCACTTCTCTGTGTCTTCCTTTTCCTTAGTGTTATTGTGCTGGTCACTCACTTTTGGTATATTATCTTTCCCTTCACCCAAATCAATGCTTGTCTTTTACCTATGGAGCAGTTTTCCCTCCCCTTGAGCAGTGATTCTTTTAAACCATTGAAAAAGTGTCAGCCTCTGGTGAGATCCACTTCCTCTGCTCCTGGAAGTCTGATGCCGTGTGTAAGCAAATGCTTACGACATGTTCAGCATCAGGAAAATTCTAAAGCTGTGATCTAGGCCAGCTCCGTTTCTTCATTTAATTCATCACTTTTCCAACTAATTGGGTCATATATCTGATAGCATTTTTGCCAAATACTAACATCTATTGTGTCTTGTGACCTGAGGTGAAATACCTTAAGGATTTGCAAACCAAAAAAAAAAAAAACAAACTCAATGCCCTAGAGTCGATTCTGACTCATAGTGACCCCCATTGGGTTTCCAAGGCTGTAAATCATTATGGAAGCAGACCACTCCATCTTTCTTCCATGGAGTGGCTGGTAGGTTCAAACCTTTTGGTTAGCAGCCAGATGTCTTAACCACTATACCACCAGTGCTCCTTACATTAAGGCTTTATGGGAATAGAATTTTTTCTGTCATCAAACTCCTGGTGATAGTCATGGGATAGTGAAATGTCTCAATTCTTCATTTTTAGATAACAATCAACAGAGATAGTGGCGAAGATGTCAGCACCCCCAAACATGGGAAGGAGGACCCAGACAACATGCCCCATGTGGGTGGCAATACTTGGGCTGGCGGAACAGGTTGGTAGCATGGGCATTCATTCTCCTGGGCCAGGTTTTGCAAAGCTTCACAAGCCACACAGCAGCGTGCTGCCAGAGAAGGCTCCAGGGGCCAGCTTTCTTTCCCAGCCTCACCCTTCTGTCAGTTGGATTGTGTTCTTACCCTCTCTGCCCAACTCAACATCAAGACATGGGAAGAATGTGGCATTTGGTGTCTGGCAGACTCTGCTGCCCTATAATTTAAAACTGTTCTTACCCTCCCTTAATTGCTTTATCAGTAAATATCAGTAAATGGGACATAATATTAATGGCCTCACAAGCTTATTTAAAAAAAAAAAAAAACAACGCCAAACCTATTTCCATTCAGTCAATTCTGACTCACAGTGACCCTGTAGGACAGAGTAGAATTGTTCCATAGGGTTTTCAAGGCTGTAATCTTTAGAGAAGCAGATTACCACATCTTTCTCCCATGGAGCAGCTAGTGGATTCAAACCACTGACCTTTAGATTAGCATCTGAGCGCTTCACCACTGTGCCATCAGGGCTCCTTCACAAGGTCATGGGGAGTATTAAATGAGATTATGATTATAAAGCACTGGGCACATGTCTACTTTGCAGAACGTATTCACTAACGTGTGGATCCCTTTTAAATTCCCTGCCCTGGGGATCCTGTGAGAAATCTATGGGAGTGCTTCCCTGACAAACTTGACTTTGCAAAGAAATGGTCCTTGTCTACCACATCTTAGGAGTGAGTGTAGTGAGGATGCAGAATTTTGAGATAAGAGAGCTGGTGACAGTTTGAACTGATGGCTGTGGTCCACTCCTTCCTCTTGGCTGCCTTACTAGAGCATTGTTCTCATGACTGCCGTCTTCCTCTTTCCTCTGTGGCAGCTGGAGCAGACACATCTGCTGGGCCGCAGGAATAGGGCCAGACTGTGCACCGTCTGATCTTATCTCCACCGGGAGTGCTGGTGCAAGCTCCCTACTTCGCCTCCCCTTGGTTTGGTCTGTGCCTCTTGCCCTTGGCAGCCTTGGGAGGAAATGAGTTTCTGTGCTGGGACAATACACTACCAAATAGGCCTGTGGACTTCTTGCCTACTCTGTTTATTCATCAAGCATCAGCTTTAAAGAAGGAGTATTTTTAGACATGCCCTTTGATCTGGAAATCAATGTCAAGACAGCAAGATTTAATCTATGTGGAATGCTTCTTGCAGCAAGCTGGCCAGATGTAGGTTTGCTAGCAGTGGACTGCTTTGGATAGGAAGTGATTGTTCATTATTCAACTCGAATTCACTAGTGAGCATCTCTCTCCAGACCGAAGACCCTGCTTTTGCTTCCCCCAGCCTTAAGTTTTCTGTCTGTCAAGGTGTATTGTCTCAAACTCTCTTTCTCTCTCAGTAATTCTTTCCCCTCAGAATTCTCTAGTTTGAACTTAACTCTCTAGCCCAACACATCAAAGCTCCTTCCTTGCCTATCCTTACCCTTATCTTAAGGAGCTTGGTGGCACAGTGGTTAAGCACTTGGCTGCTAGCTGCAGGGTCAGAAGTTGGAATCTACCAGCCACTCTGTGGTAGAAAGATGTGACAATCTGCTCCCATAAAGATTATAGCCAAGAAAATCCTATGGGACAGTTCTACTCTATCTTGTAAGGTCTCTATGAGTTGGAATTGCCTCAGTGGCACACAGCAACAACTATAATCTTGTGAACTGATTTGTGATGTCCAAGGGGAGCCTCAAGATTATGATTTGCAGTCCTGGAAATTCTAGGTAGCATTTTCATTTAAGTAGTACAAATTGAAGGCACTAGGAAATGGTGGTCGTGAGGAATTCTCTCTTCTCACCCACTGCACCCAATATGACTTTCCTGGGGGGTCATGGGCTCGTGCTAATTATCTCTCGCACCAGCCTGTAAACAGTTGTGAGTCCTTCTCCTTTCACTAAAATGATGCCATCTCAGTGCCAAGGAAATTTTAAACTAATTCATTAACCACTCATCCTAAGGACAACTTCCTATAGGAAGAGAGTCAAATCACAATTCATCGTCATTGTCTAGTTACTGGTCCCCAGTGACAGCCAGGAATCACACACATCTGAGAAGGAATTTTCCACCACCAGTTTCTAAATAAAAATGAAATGATGTGCTCAAGCCAAAAGGCATAAGCACTGTAATTTATAGGCTGTTCATGTGGTATTTTCCAAAAGGAAATGACCTACCTGGACTTTCATAAGTCCGTGCTGAGTCCCTGCCTTCAGTTTATTAGACCAGTGAAGCACCCAAGGGAGAAAAGAAAAATGCAACGTAATTTAACCAAAGTCTAAAAGCTTCCAAAATTTCCACTTTATGCAACTAAAAATTACCTCATTCTGTGTGACTGGGAGTTGCTTAAATATAATAATAATAGGAGCAATCATTTATATAGCTCTTATTATGAACCAGATTAGCCTCATAACAGTCTCATGAAGTAAATAATATTATTTTCCCCATTTTACAGATAAAGAGAACTGAGACACAGAGAAGTTAAGTAACATCCCCAAGGACTGACTCATGGCTAGATTAGAGCCAAGATTCAAACTCAGGTGGCCTTGCTTACCTATAATACTATGCCATGCCTCCAATATTGGATTCTCTTATAAATTCCCAAGCCCTGACATGTATAGATGAACAAAAGAAACTGGCTCCTAGTATTTAAATCAGTATAAAACAGAGGTAATAAACTGGTAGCCCAAAGGCCAAATCTAGCCAACAAAAGTATTTTCTTTGGTATGCAAAATATATTTAAATAATTTAAATTTGAGTGTATTTACTACCAGAGCTCCCATGCAAAATATTTTTAAATAAATTGAATTTGAGTGTATTTACATAAGACAAGTCTTTAGTTAGCCAAAGTCTCCACCACTTCTTAATCATATTACACCCAGCCCACTTGTTTACATTATTTACCTGGTCTTATAGGCATTTATTTTATATTTATAATACTAAAAGTTTATATACCATTACATAATATATAGGGAGCTCTGGTGGCATAGTGCCTAAGGCATTTGACTGCTAACCAGAAGGCTGGCAGTTCAAACCCCCCAGCCACTCCTCAGAAGGAAGGTTGGGCAATCTACTTTCATAGTGATACTGCCTCGGAAACCCAAGGAGGGGTCGCTATAAGTCGGATTCGACTCTATAGCAAACACAACAACAGCAACATAATATATACTTAAAAACATGTGAACTTGGCCTTATATTGAAAAATTCCTCTGAAACTGACAACGTGTATCTGTTATAAATTGTTCTAAGCTAAAAGTGGAGTCCAAATTATAGGACCTTGACCACATGTAAGGAGCCCTGATAGTGTAGTAGTTAAGGCATTTGACTGCTAATGAAAGGAAGATGGGGCAATCTATTTCCATAAAGATTTACTACCTTGGAAACCTGATGGGGTGTCTATGAAAATCAACTTGATGACAGTGAATTTGGTTTTTGAGTTTTTGACCATATAAAATGGCTTACCTAGGGTATGTTCTTCTGCTTCTTGCCAACAGGCTGTTAACTTCTACACAGATAAAGCCTTTACTAAAGAATGTTTGCCCTATGGTTAGTTAAGACAGAGGACACCAGCTTGTCAACAGCATATTCTATTAGGGCTTTTTGACACAGGGCTATCACAACCCATTGTGCGAGATACTCTCAAGAAATCTGTAAGGCAGCTAAACACCCTGAGGGAGTGAGTCACTGGGCCCACAGCCCCAAACCATGGTCACTAGGGACATCAAGCTTGACTGGCATATCATCCTACAAAACCATCGTTCTACAGCCTACTTTGGTGAGTAGTGACAAGGGCCCTAAAAGTTTGTAAGCAGCCATCTAAGATGCAACAATTGATCTGTCCTTGTCTGGAGCAAAGAAGAATGAAGAAAACCAAAGACACAAGGAAATAATTAGTCCAGTGGACTAGTGGACCATGTGAACCTCAGCCTACAAAACCTTAAGACCAGAGAACTAGATGATGTCCAGCTACCACTGTCAACCACTTGGAAAGGGAACAAAATAGAAGATCCTGGATAGGGTAGGAGAAAATGTGGAACAAAACTCAAGATCATAAAGAAAAGACCAGGCTTACTGGTCTGATAGAGACTGGTGAAACCCTCAAGACTATGGCCCCTAGCCACCCTTTGGGCTTGGAGTTGAATGCACTCCTGTGGCTTCCTGCCAAACAATAGAGAGCCCTACAAGGTGAACTTTTTACCAGACAGTTATACTCCTTAGAACAGTCCAGTGTGGGAGATCAGCAGGGCAGTATTTGCACACAGAGATAGCTCAGAGGGCAGAAATGCTTAGGAAAGAAGAACACAGGGAAAAGGTAACCACAGGGAGAAAGTGGGAAAAGAGCTATTACATTATAGGCATTGCAATCAATGTCATGAAACAAAATGTGTATGAACTATTGAATGGAAAATGAATTTGGTCTGTAAGCTTTCACCCAAATCACAATAAAAAAAGAGGAAGAAATATGTAAGGACACTCCAAAAATGGGGGTGGCTTACACAAATCTGAATCAAGCTCCATTTTTTCCTACCCTCTGCTTCTGTTTCTGAAAAGTTGACCCATGACTGTTGGTGGGTAAACAAAGGAGGGTAGCTTGCCATCAGGAAGAATATGGTTGAAAGTAGATTAATTAGTATGAAGAAAGGTGCTTTCAGAGGGAATTTGCCTGACCTGTCCTTACACAAAGAACTTGCCCTGGCATGCCTTAATGATTTACCAAAAATAGCCAATCAAAAGAACTTCCATTAGCTGGCCAATCAGATATTGAATGATGCAGGAAAAATCTAAAGAAGATGGAGGGAATACACAGAGTCACTGTATCAAAAAGGGTTGGTCAGTGTCCATCCATATCAGGAGGTGGCATATGATCAAGAACCAATGGTATTGAAGGAAGAAGTTGAAGCTGCATTGAAGGAAATAAGGAAAAACAAGGCTCCAAGAATTGACGGAATACCCATTGAGATGTTTCAATAAACGAATGCCACACTGGAGGCACTCACTCGGCTATTCCAGGAGATTTGGAAGACAGCTACTTGGCCAACTGGTTGGAAGAGATCCATATTTGCACCCATTCCAAAGAAAAGCGATCCCACAGAATGTGAAAATCATCAAATAATATCATTAATATCGCATATAAGTAAAATCTTACTGAAGATAATTCAAAAAAGGTTATAACAGTATATTTACAGAGAACTTCCAGAAATGCAAGCTGGATTCAGAAGAGGACATGGAAAGAGGGACGTCATTGCTCATGTCAGATGGATGTTGGGTCAAAGCAATACCAGAAAGATGTTTACTTGTGTTTTATTGACTATGCAAAGGTATTTGATTGTGTGGATCATAACAAATTAGGGTAACATTGAGAAGAATGGGAATTCCAGAATACTTCATTGTATGCATGAGGAACCTGTACATAGACCAGGAGGCTGTCATTTGAACAGAACAAGGGGACAGTGCGTGGTTTAAAATCAAGAAAAGAGTGTGTCAGGGTTGTATCCTTTCACCATACTTATTCAATCTGTGTGCTGAGCAAATAATCCAAGAAGCTGGACTACATGAAGAGGAATGTGGCATTGGGATTGGAGAAAGAATCATTAACAGCCTGAGATATGCTGATGACACAGCTTTGTTTGCTGAAAGTGAGGATGACTTAAAGCACTTACTGATGAAGATTGAAGACTACAGTCTGTAGTATGGGTTACACCTCAATATGAAGAAAACAAAAATCCTCACAAGTAGACCTATAAGCAACATCAGGATAAGTGGAGAAAAGATTGAAGTTGTCAAAGACTTCATACTACTTGGTTGTACAATTAACACCAGTGGAAGCAGCAGTCAGCACCAGTGGAAGCAGCAGTCGGACATCAGATGACATGTAGCACTGGGCAAATGGTCTGCAAAATACCTCCTTCAAGTGCTGAAGAGCAAAGATGTCTCCTGAGGACTAAGGTGCACCTGGCACAAGCCATGGTATTTTCAGTTGCCTCATACACATGTGAGAGCTAGCAATGAATAAGGAAGACCAAAGAAGAGTCAATGCTTTTGAGTTGTGGTACTGGTGAAGAATGCTGAAAGTACCATGGACTGGTAAAAGAACTAACAAATCTATTCTGGAGGAAGTACAGCCAGAATGCTCCTTAGAAGCAAGAATGGCCAGACTTCATTTCACCTACTGGTCTCACCTACCAGGTCATACTGTCAGAAGGGACCATTCTCTGGAGAAGGATATCATGGTTGGTAAGGCAGAGGATCGACAAAAGAGAGGAAGTCCCTCAACGAGATGGACTGACACAGTGACTGCAACAATGGGGTCAAGTATAGCAAGAATCATGGAGCTGGCATGGGACCAAGCAGTGTTTCATTCTGTTCTGCATAGGGTCGCTATGAGTTAGAGATGACTGGATGGCATCTAACAACAACAACAAAGCCAATCAGAATATACTGTTAGTCCTGAGTCTGTCCTCATGAAACAGACGCCCTCGGATTCGTGGTCTCTACATGCTAGAAGTCGCATTTCCCGTTTGAGCATTCTTGTACTTTCAATAAATCTTTTAGCTTTTTTTTTTTTTTGGTAGAGTTGGAGAGTTTTTTCTCTAAGTCAAAGTTAGTATAATAATTGGCTTCTAATTTTGGCTAAAAAAAAAAAAAAAAAGTTGCTGTCATAGATTCCATCTCATGGTAACCACAAGTGTTTCTGAGTAGAACTGCTCCATAGAGTTTTCAATGGCTGTGATCTTTTGGGAACAGATTACCAGGCCTTTCTTCCAAGGCATCTCTGGGTGGGTTTGAACTGCCAGCCTTTCAGTTAGTAGCTAAGCACTTAACTATTTGCATCAGGGCCTTAATCTTGGCTAATTCACTGACATTAGTCATGAATAGGTCTCTTAGCTTCTTTATGCATAATTTTTTTTACCATTTGTGAACAGTATCTATTGCCTAGCTATCTCTCGGTATTTTAAGGAAAAATAAGGTAATATATGAGAGAAGAGAAGTATAGCTCATTTTAATTAACAGAAATGCTAGTAAAAATGTGTACTATAAGTGTCCATGATGTTCCAAGCCACTCTTATTGGTGCAGAAGTACAAAGATATATAAAATACGATTCTTTCTATCTTATAGTTAGTGAAAAAAGAAAGTCAATATCAAAAAGTAACAAATAGTACAGGAGACCATTGACCATTATAAGGCAGAGCCATCAGATAAGTCGTCATCGAATTTGCACTATGCCAGAAGGCTGAGGGTTCAAACCCACCAACCACTCCTCAGAAGGAAGATCGGGCAGTCTACTGCCGTAGAGGCACCACCTTGGAAACCCAAGGAGGGGTCGCTATGAGTCAGACTGACTTGACAGCAGTGAGTTTGGTTTGGTTTTCTTTGGAATGTGAGTATGATTTGGATGGATGGAGAAAAGAACAAGCATCTCTAACTAGGAGAACACTATTTTTCCAGGAAAAAAAGTCATTTGAGTGTTTAATTACTAATTAAATGCATTTAATATACTTAATGGGTCTGTCTTAAAGGCATAGTCTAACTTTTGTTTTGTGTTCAGAATCAGACTAACCATGGGGACTTTCATCATTTTCCTTCCAGGCGGAAGAGACACTGCAGGTCTGGGTGGCAAAGGAGGCCCTTACCGGCTAGATGCAGGCCATGAAGTGTACCAGGTGTCTGAGGCTGAGAAAGATGCTGTTCCTGAGGAGGTGCAGCGAGCTGCAAGAGAGATGGGCCAGAAAGCCTTTCAACAGAGGTGAGTGTTCCCCAGCCCATTTAGAGCAGTGTTGGCGGCTGGGGTGAAATGTCATAGCAACTGTGAGTATTCTCAGATCTGTGTGGTTCTCCATCTCATGGACCCCAAACTAAAATCCATAGCTATGCTCCCTCTTTGGTGGAGACAGTCAAGGGAAAAAAATCATCTTTTCTTTCTATTCAGCATCTCTTAAATGAAAGGTTTACATGTAACTGTGTAGAAGAAAAAATGAGCATATTGGAAAATAAAACCAAAGAGTATGAGGTAGAGAGCACCATCAGGTGTCAAAGAGTTAGGACTAGTAAGAAAAATCTTTAAAAACCCAATTGCCGTAGAGTCGATTACAACTTATGGTGACCCCGTGTGTGTCCGAATAGAACTGTGCTCCACAGGGTTTTTAATTGCTGATTTTTCATAAGTAGATCTTCTTTGTAAGATACGTCTGGGTAAACTGGAAGCTTCATCTTTTGGTTAGCAGCTGATCATTTTAACTGGTTGCACTAACCAGGGACTACCTGAAGCTCAAATCATTCATCCACATCTGTTCCTAGGTCACATAGGGAATTCAGAAAACTTTAAGTGATGGTCCATTCCTGCCCTCAGATGAGTGTGGAAGCAGGACTAGTACATACCATACATGCACACTTTTTAAGTGAGATGCCCAATTCACTTGGCACTGAGACTGTGTGCTGTGGGAGTGCAGAGAAGGGCAAGTCCAGTGGGCTGATGTGAGGTGGGGCCTGAGCTGGGTCTTGAAGTTTGGCCAAGATTTGGAGAGAGGGAAGGGACTAGATAGGACATTCCAGGAGTGGAAAGCTAACTGAGCAGAGACACCAAGGTGGAGGAGAGAGCCGGCTACTCTGTCACAAGCAAGACTACCAGCTGGAGAGTAGGGTGTGAGGTTGGACTGTGAGACCTTTGTCAGCAGATAGAGGCCTGGAAATCCAGGCCAAAGAACCTGTGGCTTCCAGATAATCCAGGGACATTCTAGGCCACCCCGATTGGACCCCATCTGAAAAAAGAAGAATAACTTACATGATGCTTTCATTAAACAGACAAATATGTTCTTCAGCCAAAAGTGAAAAATACCAAAGGACCAGAAATATCTCCTGTAGGACTGAGGGACTTGGTAGTGGTTTGGGAAGCAGATATACATTTCTGTGCCCAATTAAAGGAGCTGGGTGCAGTTTAAAAAAAAAAAAAAAGTGCTCAAGTATATGAGTTATGAAATTCCTCCTACGCAGAACATCTGCTATTACATTACATGCTATGCTTACACATCCTGCAAGTAAACAGTACAGAACAATGGAGACAAAGATGCAGGTCCCTCCTGCCACACCCTCAGGAAAGTCTGCAAGCCTCAAAGCCTCTTGGGCCCAGCGGGTAAATAACCCCATCAACATTAGAGACAAGGGTATTACTCTCAGCCCTTTTGCTGGCTTGCTTTCTTTCTGTGTGTGTGTGTGTGTGTGTGTGTGAGAAGGAGAGAGAGAGAGAGAGATTTGGGTAACAGTTTACAGAGCAAATTCATTTTCCATATAATAGTTCATAAACATTTTGTTTCATGACATTGAATCCCTGTAATATAATAGCTCTCTTCCTACTTCCTCCCTGTGGTTACCTTTTCCCTGTGTCCTTCTTTCCTATGCATTGCTGCCCTCTAAGCTATCTCTGTGTGTAAATACTGCCCTTCTGAGCTCTGGTGGCGTAGTGCCTAAGGCTTTGACTGCTAACCAGAAGGTCGGAGGCTCAAATCCACCAGCCACTCCGCAGAAGGAAGATTGTGCAATCTACTTCCATAAAGATTTACCATCTCAGAAACCCAAAAGGGGTCACTATGAGTCAGAATTGACTCGATGGCAATGAGTTTGTTTTTTTTCTTTTTTGTTTTGATCTCCCATGGTGGATTGTTCTAAGGAGTGTACGTATCTGGTGTAAATGTTCACCTTATATACCTGTGTATTGTACGGTTGGAAACCACAAGAATGAGTCCAATTCCAGACCCAAAGAGTAACTAGGGGCCATAGTTTTAGGGGTTTCATAAATCTTCATCAGACCAATAAGCTTGGTCTTTTTTATGATTTTGAGTTTTGTTCCACATTTTTTCTCCCACTCTATCCAGAATCTCCTATTTTGATCCCTTTCCAAGTGGTTAACAGTAGTAGCTGGTCACCATCTAGTTCTTCTGGTCTCAGGGTCATGTAGGCTGAGGTTCACATGATCCACTAGTCCCTTGGACTAATTGTTTCTATGCATCTTTGGTTTTCTTCATTCTTCTTTGCTCCAGATGAGGAAATACCAATTGTTGCATCTTAAATGGCTGCTTGTAAGCTTTTAAGCTCCAGTCACTACTCACCAAAGTAGCATGTAGAACAATGTTTTTGTGCAGTGTGTTATGCCAGTTGAGCTTGATGTCCCCTGTGACCATGGTCCCGAGCCCATAGGTCCAACAACTCAGTGCCTCAGGGTAGTTGGCTGTGGCCAAGAAGTTATCATAACTTTAGCTCCATTATATGTTTGGACATTCTTAAAGCTCATACAAATATGTATGTAGAAATATCATCTACCAACCTTATATATGGTCATGGGTATTCCCTTTTGCCTAGCTATATCTGATTATTCAGCCTATCTACCCATCTACTTACCTGTAGATTAATGTTTGTTATCACTGACAACACAGTATTGTACATGTAAAAGGATTTATCTTTGTTGTCTGTACCTGTGGTGTACCTGTCTGTGTCTTCCTCTTCCTCAGTGCCACTGTGTTGTAGATCTCTTATAGTTTCTTGATGTGATATTTTATAGTTTTTTTTATATAGGTATTTGTGTCTTTAGTAAGATTATACCTGAGTATTTTATCTTTTTGGTAGCTATTGTAAATGGTATTGATTTCCTTATCTCCTTTTCAGATACCTCTTTGCTGGTATACAGAAATCCAGCTGATTTTTCTTTATTGATCTTGTGTCCTGCCACTATGCTAAATCTTTCAGTTAGTTCCATTAGTTTTCTTGCTGAGTCTTTTGGGTTTTCTATGTATGGATCATATCATCTGCAAATAGGGATAGTTTTACTTCTTCCTTACCAATTAGGATGCATTTGCTTTTCCTTTCTTGCCTTATTCCCCTCGCTAAGTCTTCTCATACAATGTTGAATAGAAGTGGTGATAGAGGGCATCCTCATCTGATTCCTGTTCACAGGGGAATGGTTTCAGTCTCTCTCCAATGAGAATAATGTTGGGTGTTGGTTTTGCATATATGCCCTTTATTTTGTTGTGGAATTTTGCTTCTATTCCTGTTTTTTTGAGAGTTTTTATCAGGAGTGGGTGTTGGGTTTTTTGCATCGATTGATATGATCATATGGTTCTTTTCCTTTATTTATGTGATGGATTACATAGATTATTTTTCTGAATTTGAACCATCCTTGTATACCTGATATGAACCCCACTTGGTCATGATGTATTATTTTTTTTTATGTTGTTGGAGTCTGTTGGCTAGTAGTTTTTTGAAGATTTTTTTATGTCTGTATTCATGAGAGAAACTGGTCTATAGTTTTCCTTTCTAGTGGTGTTTTTGCCTGTGTATCAGGGTTACACTTGCTTCATAAAATAAATTTGTGAGGATTCTATCCTTTTCTATGTTCTGGAATAGTTTGAGTAGGATGAGTGTCAGCTCTTCTCTGAATGTTTAGTAGAATTCTTCAGTAAAACTGTCTGGGCCAGCCTTCTCTTTTTTTGTTTTTGTTTTTGGTAATTTTTAAAATAACGTGTTTAATTTCTTCTGTTGTTATGAGTCTATTCAAATTTTCTGCCACATTCTGTGTTAGTTTAGGTAAGTAGTGTGTTCTAGAAATCTGTGCAGTTTTCTAGGTTTTCAAATTTGTTGGAGTACAATTTTTCATAATATCCTAATATTTTCATTTTTTAATATGGTTAGTTCTGTTGTGGCATCACCCATTTCATTTCTTTTCATGTTACTTGCATCTTCTCCTCCTTTTCCTTTGTTCGCATTGTTAGTTTGTCAATTTTATTAATCTTTTCAAAAAACCACCTTCTAGTTTTGTAAATTTTTTCTATCGCCTTTTCTATTTCCTTCTGATGACTGTAGGGGTGTTTTTTTTTGTTGTTGTTCCCTGCCCCCCCCCCCCTGCTCTTTTTCTGATTGTTGGAGATGTTGGGTTACAATTTTGGTTTTGGCTCTTTTTTTTTTTGATGTGTGCATTTATTGCTATAAGTTGCCCTCTGATCACTGCATTTGCTGTGTCCAGAAGATTTTGATGTGTGTGTTTTCATTCTCATTTGTTTCAAGGAATTTTTTAATTTCCTTTTTTATCTCTTATGGTGGTTGTGTTTGTGTGTCAGCTTGGCTTGGCCTGGCTGAGTGGCTGGCAGCTGAATGCAGTATTCCTCATGATGAGACTGCTAATCAACTCCATGGTGGAATCTACTGTGAGCAGCTGAAGTTGCCTTTGAGTATGTGGTCTGCTTCCTATATATAAGAAGAAGCTTTGAGAATGGTCTCTAGCCTTTGGCACACTTGGACCCTGCATGTAGCCCTGTCATTGCTCAGCAGCCTGCTATGCTCTGCCGACCTTGGGACTTAAAATGGACTTAAAAATGGACTTAAGTTAATGGCCTGCCGTGTGGTTTGGTAACATCGGGACTGTGCCTTTTTTACTTGTCAACCTTGGGGTTTCTCAGCCTCAGCAGC
>NW_006921794.1:2683532-2686325 GCF_000298275.1 Orycteropus afer afer
TCTACTTCTGTAGTGATACTGCCTCGGAAACCCAAGGAGGGGTTGCTATGAGTTGGGTCCAACTCAATGGCACATAACAACAACAACAACTGTTACTGTAGAGTCATTATTTGTCTTTTCAATTCTGTTAAAGTCTGAGTTATGTATTTTGGGGCTCTTTTCATTGGGTGCATAGATATTTATTATAGTTGTGTCCTCTTGTTCAATTCGTCCTTAATCATTATATAATGTCCTTCATGTCTCTTAGGGTGGTTTTTGTCTTAAAGTCAATTTTATCAGAAATTAATATTGCCACTCCTGCTCTTTTTAAATTGCAATTTGCTTGATATATCTTTTTCCAAACTTTAATTTTTAATCTATTTTGTCTATGTGTCTAAGGTGAGTCTCTTTTAGATAGTATGTTGATGGGTCATCTTTTCTTACCCAGTCTGCAACTCTTCATGACTTGAGTTGTGCATTTAATCCATTTGCATTCAATACAATTTAGTGCTCTCATTTTGTTACGTGTTTCTTTGTGGTGTTGCTGATTTCTTCCATATAATTTTCTGTTCTGAGCTCATTTTGTTTATGAATTTTGTTAATATTTCTTTCATTGCTATTACTTTAGTATTTTCTAAATATCTGTGTCTCTCCTCTTTTTCACTTTGACATGAAGGTTTATTATTTTTCTTTGAGGTTACTCTGTGATTTATTATTTTATTTCCAAGTTTAGAACAGTCTGTTCTATCTCACAATTGTCTTGACTTCCTTTCCATTTGGAAGTTCTGTACCTACCCTATTTATTCCCTATTTTTCATTTTTAATTGTCCTCATTTACCAATTGATGTCTCTGTTTCCCTGTTTACAGTCTTGTAAGTTAATTTTACTTTGAATATTTCTATAACTGGGTTGGCTTCTGGGTTATGTTGTCATGTGTGTTAATTATCAGTGGCTGTCTGCTTTTATTGGTTCTCTGTTTGAAGGACTCCCTTTAGCATCTCTTGTAAGATTCATTTGGTTTTAAAAAATTCTCTTAATTTCTGTTTATCTGGAAATGTCCTAATTTCACCATCATATTTGAGGGACAGTTTTGTGGGGTATATAATTCTTGGTTGGCAATTTTTTTCTTTCAGGGTTTTATATATGTCACCCTTTTGCCTTCTCGCCTGCATGGTTTCTGCCAAGAAATCAGAGCTTAGGTTATAGGTTGCCCTGTGTAAGTAACTTTTCATTTTTCCTACGTTGCTTTCAGGATTCTTTCTTTGTCTTTGGTTTTGGTGAGTTTGATTATAATATTGTTGTTGTTGTTGTTATTTGCCATTGAGTCGGACTCAACTCATAGTGACCCCTCCTTGGGTTTCCAAGGCAGTATCACTACAGAAGTAGATTACCCAACCTTCCTTCCAATGATTATAATATATGCCAGTGATTTTCTTTTGGGGTCTGGCCTGCTCAGTATTTGTGGAACTTTTCAAATGGATACTTTCTTTTCTTTCATCATATTAGGGAAATTCTCTTCCAACAGATCTTCCACAATATTCTCTGTGCTTTTATTTATCTCTTCCTGTTCTGGAATTCCAATCACATGTAAGTTATTCCTCTTGATGATATCCACATGAATCTTAGTTATCTTCATTTTGTTTTTATCTTTGTTTTTTTATTGATTCCTTAACAAAATAGTATTGAGGAATTTGTCTTCAATCTCATTAATTCTGTCTTCAATTGATTCAATTCTACTTCTTTGCTTATCTATTTCTGAAATGTTAGTATTAATATTCTGAATTTCTGTTTGTTGTTTTTGTATAGTTTCTAACTACTTGTTTTTGTTTTTGTCCATTCATTCTTGTATCATTTTCCTAAGTGATTCTACAGTTTTCTCCATGTTTTCTTTGATCTGTCACTTGATCTTTTGAAGGTGCATAAATATAATTCTTTTGAATTTCCTGCCAGGCAGTTCCAATGCCCCTTCTTTCTCAGGGTAGTTTTCTGTATCTGTATCCTACTCCTTTGTTTATACTACTTTATCTTACTTCTTTGTGTGGACTGGTGTGGTCAGTTGTCTCTGAGACATTGTGATGTTGATGTTTGTTGTTGTTTTTAAGTACCATCAAGTCATTTCCAACTCATAGTGACCCCATGCACAGCAAAACAAAACACTGCCTGATCCTGTGCCGGCTCCATGATCCCTGCTATACTTGAACCCATCATCAAAGTCACTGTGTCAATCCATCTCATTGAAGGCCTCCCCCTCTTTCATCGACCCTCCACCCTACCAAGGATGACATCCTTCTCCAGGGAATGGTCCCTTCTGACAATGACCAAAATAGGTGAGAAGCGAAGTCTCGCCATTCTTGCTTCCAAGGAGCATTTCAGGTGCACTCCCTCCAGGACAGATCTGTTAGTTCTTTTAGCAGTCCATAGTACTTTTAGCATTCTTCGCCAGCACTACAACTCAAAAGCATCAACTCTTCTTCAGTCTTCCTTATTCATTGTCCAGCTCTCACATGCATATGAGGCGATTGGAAATATCATGGTTTATGTCAGGCACACCTTATTCCTCAAAGAGACATCCTTGCTCCTCAGAACTTGAAACAGTTCCTTCGCAGTTGACCTTCCCAGTGCTACACATTGTCTAATGTCCTGACTGCAGCTTCCATTGGCATCAATTATAGAACCAAGCAACATGAGTTAATTGACAACCTCAGTCTTTTCTCCATTTATTGTGATGTTGCTCATTGGTCCAGTTGTGAGGATTTTTGTTTTCTTTATATTGAGACGTAATCCATACTGCAGACTGTATTCTCCAACCTTCAT
>NW_006921794.1:2687580-2695579 GCF_000298275.1 Orycteropus afer afer
TTTTTTTTTTTTTTTTTACTTTGATATATCTGAGTGAGTAGGGCTATTGTGCTTCTTTATTCACTAGTTGGCAGCACTTAGGCACCCACTACCTGTCTCCTGGTGAGTGTGATAGAGAATGAGAGTGTGGCACAGATCTCTGTTAGCTGTTCATGAAGAGAAGTTGAGGGTGAGTTGGGCTGGTAATAACTGCTGTCTGTTATTGATCAATTGGTACAGAAGCATGTGGTGGCCCTCACTCAGTGGGTGGGACCACAAGAGGTGTGGTTATGTTGGGTCATGTGGCACAGTTGCTTTCTAGTAATCAGCCTCCAGTGCAGTTGCTTGTATTGTCCTCAGCAAACAGAGCCTATTCATGGTTTGCTGTCTGGATCAGAATGTCGCTTGCAAATATTCAAAATGCTGCACTCTCAGAACAGCTGCCAGTCAGTAGCTTTATCTGTTTCTTTATTTGCTGTCTTCTTTTCTAGTCACCAGCTACCAGTGCAGTTGCCCATGCAGTCCTCAGGAAGCAAAGCTGATTCTTAGGTTGCTGCTTGGATTGGAATGCCACTTGTAAATATTCAAATTGGCCATGCCATCAGGACAGCTGACAGTCCGCAGCTCTGTTTGTCTCCTTATTCACCATTTCCATTCATGTTCTCCTACTAATTGTATCTAATCCCCTTCCTCATCTTTACCTTCAAAGCTCAGTGTCCAGAATTATCTTCTCTGTCTGCTTCAGTTGGCTTCTCGTTTCTTTGGTGCAGAGGGTCTTGGTAGCCTGTCTGCCTATTTCACTGTCTTGCTGGAAGTTTCTGCTGGCTTTCTTGCAGCTTATTTATCATTGCTGTACCCAAATTTACTCTTTTAGAGATATATGACTTCCCTTTCCCTCCTCACAGAAAAGTTATGATGACAGATACTGTGTGTGAGATCAAAGCAGTTTAAATTTGTCTGAAAAAAAAGAAAGAGAGCGGGGTGGGAGAAAATACTGTAATGGAAGATCTTTTAGAATGAAAATGTTGCTCTACATTGGATATGAACAATAAAGTATCCATTCAGGAAAAGAACCCAATAATTATATAGGGGTAATTTCCTCTTCCCAATTAATGAGTTCTTATTGTTGTTTATCTCAAAACCTCACAAGAAGTTTTTCAGTCTGAATTCTTACGTAAGTAGATAAGTGGATAGATGCTTTGACAAACAAGTAGTTCCTGGGCCTGGGGGTGGGCAGGAGGGGAGCTAGGGGTGTCAGCAAGGCTTTTTGTAATGTTTGGGCACAAGTATACAGTCCCTGCTCTGATTTCCAGAATAAGATAGGGAATCTGTTATAAGGACCATTGCTTCACAGGGGAAATAAGTCAAGAGGTATCTGTGAAAATAAAAAAGTGCCCTTGGGTGGTACAAATGATTAATGCATGTGGCTGCTAATCTAAAGGTTGGAGATTCAAGTCCACCCAGAGGCACTTCAGAACAAAGATCTGGCAATCTATCTCCAAAAAATCAGTCACTGGAGACCCTATGCAGCACAGTTCTGACGTACGTGAAGTTACTATGAGTCAGAGTCAACTTGATGGCAACTGGTTACTGGTGATTATGGATTAAATTTGGTCCCATCCCCCAAATTAGGTATTTGAATCCTAACCCTATATCTGTGAAATATTCATATTAACTGATCTTCCTTGTAACTGTATGGATATTATCCTATCATTAAAAATGTTGTATTTCAAGAAAGATCTTGACATATTCTTTTTGTCAATGAATGTGACACCATTGCTCTTCAATTTGTCATTCTCAGAATAGTACACTATATAGTCATATGATTCAAAATGGCCAATACCTCCATTTCAACTTGCTGATGCCTAGAATATAGATCTTCAAATACCCCATTTCACTTTTTACAATTTCAATTTTCCTTGACTCATACTTTGTACATTGTACATTCTGAGGATGTTGGCAGGTGTTTCTGTTTTAATCATGCCACATCAGCAAATGAAGGTCAGGAAATTTTACTCCAACCATGTCATTAAGATCAACTGTACTTAGAGGCGGGAGCTCTGGTAACATAGTGCCTAAGGCATTTAACTGCTAACCAGAAGGCTGGCAGTTCAAACCCACCAGCCACTCCTTGAAAGGAAGATTGGGCAATCTACTTCCATAGAGATACTTCCTCAGAAACCCAAGGAGGGGTCATTATGAGTCTAATTGACTCAACAGCAGTGAGGTTTTTTTGTTTGTTTGTTTGTTTGTTTTAATTCTGATTTGGGTGAAGATTTACAGAACAAATTCACTTTCCATATAGCAGTACACATACACTTTGTCTCATGACATTGACCACAGTTCACAATGCAACAGCTCCCCTCCGACCTCCTCCCCACAGTTACCTCTTCCCAATGTCCATCCCTCCATGGACTCCTGCCCCCTGAGCTGTCTCCCTGTGCATAAGCAGCCCTTCTTTCTCCCATGATTGTGCTCTGCAAGGAGTGTATCTACTTGAGGTAAATGTTCAACTCATATGCCTGTCTTTTGTTTCACTGGAAACCACAGGTATGGGTTCAATTCCAGACCTGAAGGGCAGCTAGGGGCCATAGTCTCAGTGGTTCCACAAGGCTCTATCGGACCAGCAAACCTGGTCCCCCCTTTTTTTTCCTCCAAATGATTTTGAGTTTTGTTCCACATTGTTCTCCCTCTCTATCAAGGATCTCCTACATAGATGACAATGGTAACTGGGCAGCATCTAGTTCTTCTGGTCTCATAGTCATATAGGCTGCAGATCAGATGGTGTATCAAGGTTTGTGTGTGTGTGTGTGTGTGTGTTTTGGTACTTTGAGGAGTCAGCTCTTCACCAGTCATATTTTGAGCGCCTTCCAACCTGAGAAGCTCATCTTCTGGCACTATGCCAGACAATGTTTTCAGTGGTTAATTGTTTTTATAAATAAATTGCCAGGTCCTTCTTCTTAGTCTTCCTTAGTCTGGAAGTGCCACTGAAATCTCTCCACCACTGGTGACCCTCCTGGTATTTGAAATACCAGTGGCATAGCTTTCAGCATCACAACAAAGACCAGTTAATATGGCTGTTACTCAAATGTATGCAAGAACCACTAATGCCAAAATTGAAGAAATTGAAGATTTTTACCAACTTATACAGTCTGAAATTGGTCAAACGTGCAATCAAGATGTAATGATAATTACTGGTGATTGAAATACAAAAGTTGGAAACAAAGGTGGATCAATAATAAGATAATGTGGCCTTGGTGATAGAAACAATGCAGGAAGTCACAAATAGAGTTTTGCAAAACCAATAATTGATTAATTGGAAATATCAGTGACTATACATGTGGACCTTACCAGATAATAAGACACAGGAATTGAATTGACTACATCTGTGGAAAGAGGTGATGGTGAAGCTCAATATCATCATTCAGAACAAGGCCAGAAGCCAACTGCAGAACAGACCATCAGTTGCTCTTAAGAAAGTTCAAGTTGAAGCTGAAGAAGCTTAAAACAAGTCCACGAGAGCCAAGTATGACTTTGTTGATATCCACTTGAATTTCAAGCCTCAAGTTGCAATATTGAAGGATTAGAAACGGTCTCAAAAATAGATTGGATGCATTGAATACAAATGACTGAAGACCAGATGAGTTGTGGGTGACTTCAAGGACATCATACATGAAGAAAACAAAAGGTCATTAAAAGTCAGAAAAGAAAATAAAAGACCAAAATGGATGTCAGAAAAGACTCTGAAACTTGCTTTTGAATGTAGAGTAACTACAGTGAAGGGAAGAAATGACGAAGTCAAAGATCTGAACAGAAGATTTCAAAGGGTGACTTGAGAAGAAAAAGTGAAATATTACAATGAAATTTGCAAAAACCTAAAATTAGAAAACCAAAAGGGAAGCACATGCCCAACATTTGTCAAGCTGAAAGAAATAAAGAAAAAATTCAAGCCTCAAGTTGCAATATTGAAGGATTCTATGGGCAAAAAATTGAACAATGCAGGAAACATCAAAAGATGGAAGGAATACACAGAGTTACTGTACAAAAAAAAAAAATTGCTCAATGTTCTACCACTTTAAGAGGTAGCTTATGATATAAAACTAATGATACTGAAGGAAGAAGTCCAAGCTGCAGTTGAAGGCATTAGCGAAAAGGAAGGCTCTAGGAATTGGTGGAATACCCATTCGGATATTGCAGAAAACAGATGCAACACTGGAAGCACTCACTCATCCATGCCAAGAAATTTGGTAGGCAGCGAGGTACCTGGCCAACCAACTTGAAGAGACCCATATACATGCCCATTCCAAAGAAAATTGATCCAACAGAGTACAGAAATTATCAAAAAATATCATTATATCACATGCAAGTAAAATTATGCTGAAGATAATTTAAAAATGATTACAGCAGTACATCAATAGGAAACTGCCAGACATTCAAGCCAGATTCAGAAGAGGACATGGAATGAGGGGATATCATTGCTGATGTCAGAAGGATCTTGCCTGAAAGCAGAGAATACCAGAAAGATAATTACCTGTGTTTTATTGACTTATGCAAAGGCATTCAACTGTGTGGATTGTAACAGATTATGGATAACATTGATTATGAGTGATGGTTTCACCATTTGGTGTTTACCTAGCTGAACCTAGGCTGATGGCCAGACTTAGCCATTTTCCTGAAGCCCCACCATTTTGTTGTTGTTGTTATGTGCTATCGAGTCAGACCCAACTCATAGTGACCCCTCCTTTGGTTTCCGATGCAGTATCACTACGGAAGTAGATTACCCAACCTTCTTTCTGAGGAGTGGCTGGTGAGTTTGAACTGCCAGCCTTCTGGTTAGCAGTCAAGTGCCTTAGGCACTATGCTACCAAAGCTCCCTGAAGCCCCACCATAGTACCTGGATTACTGGTGGATTCTTGATATCTTCAATACAGCATTTAGTTAGTCTCCATTTAGATCTAGTTTTAAGCTAGTCACTAGTTCCTGTACATCATGAATTTATTAGCTCAGGCCGACTAACAGAGGTACACAAGAACAAGGCATGCTAAAGTAGAACAGAAACATTAAGCCAACAAAATGTAAATGGAATAGACAGTGAGGTACACACATAAAAGAGCTGTCAGGGTGGGTATCAATGGAGGAAACTGCACCCACTACTATTTGCAAAGCGAATTAACCATACACAGTGGATCTCAGCTCATATTAATTTTCCTCATAATTGATCAAAATTATAGTATTTAAGTCTGACCTAAAAGAAAAAGTAAAATGAAAACTAAAATTCTCTTACGCAACAATAAATACACCCTTTAAACATATCCTGTGCCAACCAAGAGCAGTTAGTCCAGAGAGATTGCTGGGATGTGGTACAGCTATGCCTTGTAGTTCTGAGCTAAAGACACATCTTCACTAAGTAGTTTTGTGGGCTTGAGGACATTTGATCCAGAGGCTAAAATTTCCTATTTTTCTTTCCCATTCACTACTTCATCTATAGAATTTGTTATCAGTTTCAAACACCTTATAGTTGATCTTTCTGAAAGCTGACAATCTGAAATATGATTTCCAGTTTGCTTCATAATTAAAACAATGTGTCATACAATTTTGGATACAACATGATCTCACCAGAGGTAGCCCTATAGCTGGAGCTAATTCTGACCTCTCTACAAAGACTAGTCTGCTTAAGGTGACTTACCAACTGCCTGACTCCTTCATTTACCTTAACATTTTATTTATATAGATTATGTATTGTTTCCTGCTAAGGACAAGCTATGTCTACATTTTTTTCCTAATTAGTTCTAATCTGTCTTCCTTGGGAAACAACACATGGACTTCCTAGGTGTAAAGTAGATGGGTGATAGGGCACATATGCTGCTGTGTTCAGTCTACTCAGCTTCTGTCAGCTTTAATACTTGAGATACAACTTAATCTAATGAAAAGGTATAGAGAGGCCTAAGGTACTTCCAAAACTAAACATAAGAGATATTGTTAAACCAAAAACCCACTGCCATTGAGCTAATTCTGACTCATAGCGATGCTATAGGACAGAGTAGAACCACCCCTATAAAGTGTCCAAGTCTGTATGTAAATCTTTTTGGAAGCTGACTGCCTCATTTTTCTCCCATGGATGCTGGTAGGCTCAATCCTCCAACCTTTAGGTTAGCAGCCGAATCTTTAACCACTGTGCCGCCAGAGCTCCTCAGAGATGGTTAGGAGTCCCATGTTCCTATTTGTTCTTTAGCACAGAGAATTAATCAGAATAAATCAGGCCATTTTGGCATGTCACCTCAGGAAACAACCATTTGGATATGACAGTGGCCTCATCTGTATGTACCTGTTGACAGCCAGTGTTTTCAGTGTGCTATCAAATGGAAATTTCTGAGTGCCACTGTGTTTTAGGTACTAGGGATTCAAAGCAAAATAAGACTTGGCCCTTTTCTCAGAGGAAGAGAAAGAAAATATCAGAGTCTATTACATGTAAAGGAGCTCTGGTGGCATAGTGCCTGTGTTAGACTGGGTTCTCTAGAGAAACAAAAAACAGCAAAGCTTATATATATATAGAGAGAGAAATTTATCTTAGGAAAATGGCTCACAAACGTATAGAAGCCGGCAATTCCAAAGTCCCTGGAAGAAATGTCGGGCTGGAGGCAGCCTTAGCTTCCGCAACCACAGGGGGCCGAGAAACTCAAGGCTGGCAGGCAGTACGCTGGTTGTTGACTCTAAAAAAAGACTAATCCGAGATCTCCAGGCCAAGCTGTGGGCTGCTCACTCACGGAAGGTTGTAGGCAGCACACCAGAGTCCCGATCCACAGAAGAATGTCTCTCTTCCCAGGATGTCCCTGGATATCCTGGAAGCAGTCTACATCCCTAAGGAAATTCCCCTTGGGCAAATTGGCCACTCAGAACACAGTCATCCAATCCCATCATGGGAACAACCACACAGAACTGGGGTCCGCCAAGTTGACACACAGCTCCAACTATCACAGTCCACCCCTTGTCAACTTGGCAGTTAACCATATATAATCTCTACATAAGGACAATTACAGAGTCATATTTGTGCCTAACATGATACGTTAACACACATACAATCAAAATGCATTAACCTTATTTACACTTCAAAGTTCATAACAGAAGGAAACAAAAAAAATTGATGCACATATACAATGAAGAAGTATAACAATCACAGTCCTCATTTCTGCAGCTGGTCACATGGTCGTAGCTGATATTCAGAACTACCTTCCTCCACCACCCATTCTGTATTTCCCTTGCCCTCAGCAAGCACTTCAGCTGGTCGTGGTTCTTTGCCTGGTGGGGTGACCCAAACCTTCATTCTTGAAGGGTCTGGGCCATTAGCAGTCATATCAAAATTGGGTTGCTGCAATTTTCCATTGACTTTAATCACAGGGCATGGTAGTACTAAGAGATGTCCTAAAGAATCTCCTGTATTCCAGACTTATTCATCTTCACCTCCATTATGCAAAGCCAACCCAATTTCCCCTTGGTAATCAGGATCTATCACACTAGATAGTACAGTAATGCCCTTCTTTGTCTGTTGATCCAGAGGCATGAGGCAGCCAAAATGGCCGGGTGGCATTCTTAATTTCCAGTTCAGTGCAATCAGTATTGTGTCTCTAGGTGGAAGTGTTCCTCCCTTTGGGATGAAGATCTCCAGACCTGCAGAGCATAGGGTAGCAGGGACAGGAGGCAAATATTTTTTGAGTTGGTCACTAGGGATAATAGTGAGTGGTACCATTCCGGTTTCCACCGCTTGGTTCCTGGACCCGTGAATCCTGGCTATTGGAGAAATAGAACCATATGTTGGATGCTGGTTTAGAGCATATACAGCCTCCTAGAGAACATTGCCCCAACCCTTCAAGGTATTGCCACCTAGCTGGTGCCATATTTGTGTTTTTAAGAGGCCATTCCATCATTCTATCAAGCCAGCTGCTTCAGGATGATAGGGAACATGGTAAGACCAGTGAATTCCATGAGCATAAGCCCACTGCCGCACTTCATGTGCTGTGAGATG
>NW_006921794.1:2703140-2712291 GCF_000298275.1 Orycteropus afer afer
GAGCTGAGACATTGAATGAAGAATCCATACTTAGTGGACCTAAATCAATAAACTCAGACTGATCCAATCTTACATTCCTTGTACCATTATCCCACACCCTCAGTAGCCATTCCCATACATATTTTCCAGGTTTCTGTCTGTGCATGTTGGCAAAATCAATTAGGTCTTTTCGGGTATAGCCTATCACCTCCTCAGTCATACTTTCTATTTCACATCTTGGGGCTCGCTTAGACTTGACCTTTGTTATGGGCCTAGCCACCAGAATAGGTGCTTGAGGCAGTTCCTGAGAGCATTCAGGAATGTCTTCCATGACCTCTGCCTCACACAATCACCCTGCAGGACTGGTTTGGCTAGTCCCCTCAAACTGAGGGGGAGGGGATAATGGTTTTACAGTAATCCGTTCAGTTGGGAGGGATTCAACAGAATCTATAGGCTCCATATCCTGATCTTCCTGATCATTTGTCCATATGTCCCCATTCCAGGTTGCAGGATCCCATTTTTTTTCCAATCAATGCCCTCACTTTAACAGCAGACACCATTCTAGGTTGGCAATTTAGCTAGCATTGTAATTCAGCCACTCTTACAATAAGACTGTGGATTTGGGTTTCAGCTATGTCAGCTCTGTTAGTAGAAGTTATAAGGCTCTCTTTCAGAGCACAGTTGGAAACACTGAGGTCGTTTATGTGGTGCTTAAACCAAGACTCAGCAGCTTTGAGCCCATCTCGCTCTTTACCAATTTATCCAGTGTAAGTAGGACCAACCAACCAGCTTCCCTATACTCCTCATTCTGACAAAATTGCAGAAAAGTATCAAATATCCGATCACCCAGAACGTCACTTCTCACAAGTACTTGATCTATTGGTGCTGCTATTTCACATATTGATTTTGCCACCTCACACCATGTATTAGTAGGGCTCTCTTTACTAGCAGACACAGAGCCGCTAGTGTCATCAAAATTAATCAAACTGGAGAACGAATCTAGGAAGCCCATCCTTATGATTTTGTCTCTCTAGAACCACTCCTGGTACCAAATGTGTTAGATTGGGTTGTCTAGAGAAACAAAAACCAGCAAGTTATAGATATACAGAGAGAGAGAAAGAGAGAAATTTATCCTAGGAAAAAGGCTCACAAACATATAGAAGCTGACAAGTCCAAAGTCCCTGGAGGAAACGTCGGGCTGGGAGAAGCCTTAGCTTCCGCAACCACGGAGGCCAAGAAACTCAATGCTGGCAGGCAGTACACTGGTTGGTGACTCCAACAAAAGACAAAACAAAAGAATCCAAGATCTCCAGGCCGAGCGGTGGGCTGCTCACTCACGGAAGGTTGTAGGCAGCACACCAGAGTCCCAATCCACAGAAGAATGTCTCTCTTCCCAGGATGTCCCTAGATATCCTGGAAGCAGGCCACAGCCCTAGGGAAACTCCCCTTGGGCAGATTGGCCACTCAGAACACAGTCATCCAATCCCATCATGAGAACAACCACACAGAACTGGGGTCCAACCAAGTTGACACACAACTCCAACTATCACAGTGCCTAAGGCATTTGACTGCTAACCAGAAGGCTGGTGGTTCTAACCCACCACCCACTCCTTGGAAGGAATACTGGACAATCTACTTCCATAGGGATACTACCTCGGAAACCCAAGGAGGGGTCGCTGTGAATCAAAACTGACTCAACAGCAGAGTTTTTTTTTTGTTTTGTTTTTGGTTTTTATTACATGTGATAAATGTATTTTTTACTAAGCTTTTAATTCACTTATATATATATACAAATACACAGATTTGTGTGTACTAGTTCTCAGTGTAAAACCTTATTTGCTGCTGTGGTTGGTGATCAGAAAAATTTGAAAAATGCTGCAGTAGAGGGAGATAGGCATATCCATTAAAAACAATAAAGTGTGTAGATTCCAGGGTAAATGTCTGAATAAGGTACATGAAAGTGGGAAGGATCAGTTTTACCCAAAGGGATCAAACAAGACTTCATAGGAGGTGGCCTTTGAGCTGGTTGGTAGAGCAGAAATTGCATATCTGCCCCATGGTTATTTTCATTGTTGTTAGGTGCCATCAAGTTGGTTCCAACTCATCACAACCCTGCGTACCATTGAATGAAACTCTGCCCACTCCTGCGCCATCCTCACAGTCATTGCTATCTGAGCCCAGTGTTGCAGCTGCTAGGTCAATCCATCTTGTTGAGGGTTTTCCTCTTTTTCATTGACCCTCTACTTTAAGATGCATAATGTCCTTGTTTAGAGACTGGTCCCTTCTGATAATATGTCCAAAGTATGTGAGATGAAGTTTCACCATCCTTGCATCTATTCTGGTTCTAGGTCTAATATTTTGTGATTCTAATAAACCTCTGGGAGCTCTGACAGCATAGTAGCTAAAGCACTTGACTGCTAACCAGAAGGCTGGCGGTTCAAACCCACCAGCCACTCCTCAGAAGGAAGGTTGGGCAATCCTACTTCCGTAGTGATACTGCCTTGGAAACCCTAGGTGGGGTCGCTATGAGTCGGGGCCGACTCTACGGCACATAACAACAACAACAACAATAAACCTCTAGTACTCTGCCCTATGTGAGTGTTTTCATCCCAATGCTTGGCCTGACAGGGAGGAAGAGACCATTCATTCTTTAGCATTTGTGGTTTATGTTCCAGCCTGTAGTTGTTAGTTGCCATCAACTATTCTGACTCATGGTGAATAGAACTGCTCCGTAGGGTTTTCAAAGCAGCAGATCATCAGGCCTGTCTTCCAGGAGCCGCTGGGTAGCTCGAACCACAAACCTTCCTATTAATACTCGAGTGCTTAACCATTTGCACCACCTAGGGACTCCTGTGTTCTAGCCTAAGGTGATAGAAATATATTCTGGGTTAGAGTTTCAAAGCATGGTGGGATCCATACCTACCAACTCTGTGTATGCATGCATGCACATGTGTACACACACACACACACGCATTGCAGTTTTAGACTTAACATTTTACTCAGTTAGGCTTTTGGGATATGTAGTCGTCATTCCTTGTCCTAGTATCAGCACCCTTTTTATTAATAGTTTAACCATGTAGTTCCTTCAGTGTTATACAGGGACATGGATGGATACAATACTGTAAAACCCAAGAGAAATTTAGTTGGTGAGTTAACCTTCTTTTTAACTAGTTTTAAACACTGAATCTTCTTTTTAATTTTAATTTCAGCGGTTCATTTCAATTTATTTTTTCATTTAAGAAAAATTTTTTTGCATGTGATTTGGGTGAAAGTTTACAGAGCAAATTCGTTTTCCAGCAGTTCATACGTTTTTTGTTTCATGATATTGACTGCAATTTCCCACAATGTAACACCTCTCTTCCCACTTCTTCCTTATAGTTACTTCTTCCCTGTGTCCTTCTTTCCTATATATTCCTGCCCCCTCATTTCAATTTATTTTGAGCACATATTATATATCAGAAGAGCTCTGGTGCCCTAGTGCCTAAGGCATTTGACTGCTAACCAGAAAGCTGGCGTTTCAAACCCACCAGCCACTCCTTGGAAGGATAACTGGGCAATCTACTTCCGCAGTGATACTGCCTTGGAAACCCTAGGAGGGGTTGCTATGAGTGGGGACCAACTCAACGACAGTGACCTTGGTTTGGTTATTTTGGATTATGTACCAGCAAGGTGCTGTACATATAAAGATGATAAAGAGTCAGCCCTTAGGTAAAGGAGTGTAGAGCTTACTGGGGGAGGCTGGTGTTGGACAATGATAGCACAGTAATAAATGTCCTGATAGAGGTCAGTAAGAAGGGACACAAGAACACAGAAGAAAGACCTAGGAATCGGAGAAGATTAGAGGTGGTAATCTATTTGAGTCTTGAAGAGTAAGTGGAACTTAGTAGGCAAAGTGGCCGGGAAAGGATGCTCTGGGTGGATAGGGCAGAGGCCTGCACAAGGGCATAGAGACGTGGGTGCATGGTGTGTTCAATGGAGCTGCAGCACAGGCAAATGATGAAAAACGATAAGGAGGAGCATTGGACCAGGAGGTAGGATTTGAAAGCCACAATAATATTAAAATGTAATTGTCCTTTTAAAAGTATACAGTCAACAATTTCAGGAAACTATTGTATATGGATACATAGCAACATATTAAATTATATTCTTTGGGACTAAACTGCTATCTTGGTCAACCAAATATATGGCCTTGGTTTTGAAAAGCAAACCGTGGGAATCTCTAGGTGCCTGCCATGTGAACTGATTAGCTGCCAGCATTGCAGTATGTCTTTGGGATACAGCAAGCGTGGGCTATGGAGTCTGCTGACACTGGCTCATGAGACTCTAATGGGCACATTTTTCCCCAACTCAGGTTTCAGTGACCTCATTGCTGGCACCTTGAAATTGATCATGATGGGACTATTTACACCACAGATATCAGCAAATCCTATAAGTCAGGGCTTTTCCCCCGAAGAGCCATTTGCTGTTTACTAGCACAATACTGGATGTTTCCCTTCCTTTGAAACTACAAACTAGAGACATCAGTTCTTTTCTGTTTTTCACAAATCTATCCAGTCAGTTTTCCCAGCCAGTTACCCAATTGGTTTGCTACAACTCTACCAGTTGATGACTGGAAGTAAAAGACCCACATGCACCTGAGTTAAGCTGTTGGCTTTTTCCCCTCTGTTTCAGGCTAAAAGAGATCCAGATGAGTGAATACGATGCTGCAAGCTATGAAAGATTTTCAGGGGCTGTTCGTCGACAGGTGCACTCCCTCCGAATCATCCTGGATAATTTACAGGTACTCTTCCATTTACAGAGCAAGAAAACTATCTCAGTCAAAGCTGGACCCATCTCAAAACTACCCCAATGAGCCAATCACTGAAAAATTAATCAATGCTAAAATGTTGATATAAAACTGGATTCACTGTGGCTTTTTAAATTGAGAACTCAAAAACTTAACTGCCGTCGAGTTGGAAGGGACTCATAGTGACCCTTCCTTGGGTTTCTGAGGCAGTGTTGTTGTTGTTGTTATGTGCCATCTAGTAGGCCTTGACTCGTAGATTGCCCCATCTTCCTTCTGAGGAGTGGCTGGTGAGTTTGAACGACCAGCCTTCTGGTTAGCAGTCACATGCCTTAGGTAAGGAAAAATATTTAACCTCACCTTCTGTCCTGTCTAGGAAGCAATGATTTTACCACCAAACTTGCCCCACATACTATGAGCACCCCTCCTTTGTGAGACATTCACAAATAGAATTCTCTCCCAGTGTGTCATTTTACTGGCACTCACTGGGGTAACAGAGGAGCACATTGAATTATCCAGGGTGTGCATTCCACAGGCCACTGGGCTTCTCTGCTTCCTGCCCCTTCCCCATTGCCTGCCTTTTTCAGTTTCACAGAACCAGTTGGGATTACTAAAATAATTGGTTAAGATGATTTCATATTTCCCAGGCAATGACTTGATATTTGGAGATTTTACATGTGGAACCATGTTCTGGTCAATTTTCACAGATAATTAATGAAGGGCTAAGTATGTTCTAAAGTCCTTGGGTGGATAAATGGTTAACATGAAAAGTTCGGGATTCAAGTCCACCCTAATGCACCTCAGAAGAGTGGCCTATCAATCTATTTCCAAAATATTTGTCATTGAAAACCCTATGGAGCACAGTTCTAGTCTGACACACATGTATTTCATCTTTAAGTATTTTCTGTAATGACAAATGAAGTATGATTATTTTGCCTGAAGAGAGAGCAAAGCTTTATTTCATGGAAGTAGGGCCCATGCTATGCTGTGTCATCACTCTGCTCTGGAATCTTCTGTTTCCTGTTTGTGAAGTATATGGAGCTGATTTCTTCAGTCTTACCCTTTGCCTCTTTGGTTCTTGTTTCTTTTAGGAGAAAGTTTTACTATTTTTACTAGATATTGAGGGTAAGAGGTCTTGTGTTGCAGTTTCAATCCAGCATTGTTATTATGGGTTGAATTGTGTGCCCCAAAATATGTGTTGTAACCCTAACCCTTATACCTGTGGATGTAATCCCATTTGGGAATGGTATTTTCTTTGTTATGTTAATTAAGTTGAATCAGTGTAAGGTATGTTTTAAATCTAATTACGTTTGATATATAAAAAGAACATTAGACACAGAGGATGGAAGCAGAAACCGGGAAAGACAAATACCATATTCAGATTATCAAGGAGCCAAGGAGCAGAAGCTGAAAGAGAAACATTCATCCCCTGAGCCAATAGAGAGAGCCTGCCCCGGGAGGCGATGTCCTGAATTTAGACTTCCAGCCTCCTGTGATAGTTGGAACTGTGTGTCAACTTGGCTGGACCCCAGTTCTGTGTGGTTGTTCCCATGATGGGATCAGATGACGGTGTTCTGAATGGCCAATCTGTTGAAGGGGAATTTCCATAGGGGTGTGGCCTGCTTTCAGGATATCCAGGGACATCCTGGGAAGAGAGACTTTCTTCTGTGGATCAGGATTCTGTTGTGCTGCCTACAACTCTCTGTGAGTGAGCAGTTCACCTTTTGGCCTAGAGATCTTGGATTCGTCATTCATTGGAGTCAACAGCCGGTGTATTGCCTGCCAGCCTTGAGCTCCTCAGCCCCTGTGGTCACGGGAGCCAGAAAAAACTTCCAGCTTGACGTTTGATCCAGGAACTTTGGACTTGCTGGCTTCTATATGTTTGTGAGCCATTTTCCTAAGATAAATTTCTCTCTATATATATGTATATATAAGCTTTGCTGGTTTTTGTTTCTCTAGAGAATCCAGTCTAACACACTTGGTACCGGGAGTGGTTCTAGAGAGAAAAATCATAAGGATGGGCTTCCTAGATTCGTTCTCCAGTTTGATTAATCTTAAAGACACTAGTGACCCTCCGTGTGTTAGTAAAGAGGGCCCTGCTAATCCGTGGTGTGAGGTGGCAAAATTAATACGTGAAATAGCACCACCAATAGATCAAGTACTTGTGAGAAGTGATGCTCTGGGTAATCAGATATTTGATACTTTTATGCAATTTTGTCAGAATGAGGAGTATAAGGAAGCTGGTTGGTTGGTCCTACTTACACTAGACAAAGTGGTGAAAGAGCAAGATGAGCTCAGAGCTGCTGAGTCTATGCTTAAGCACCACATAAAAGACCTCAGTGCTTCCAGTTGTGCTCTGAAAGAAAGCCTTATATCTTCTAGTAACAGAGCTGATATTTCTGAAAACCAAACCAAGAGTCTTATTGTAAGGGTGGCTAAATTACAATGCCAATTAAATTGCCAATCCAGAACAGTGTCTGACATTAAAGTGAAGGCATTGTTTGGGGGAAAAATGGGATCCTGAGATCTGGAATGGGGACATATGGACAGATGATCAGGAAGATCAGGATATAGAGCCTATAGATTCTATTGAATCCCTCCCATCTGAACAGATTACTGTAACACTATTATCCCCTTCCCCTCAGTTTGATGGGACTAGCCTATCCAGTCCTGCAGGGTGATTGTGTGAGGCAGAGGCCATGGAAGACATTCCTGAATGCTCTCAGAAACTGCCTCAAGCACCTATTGTTGCTGCTAGGCTGATAACTAAAGTTAAGTCCAAGTGAGCCCCAAAAGGTGAAATAGAAAGTGTCACTGAGGAGGTGGTAAGGTATACCCGAAAAGACCTACTTGATTTTGCTAACGTGTACAGACAGAAACCTGGAAAATATGTATGGGAATGGCTACTGAGGGTGTGGGATAATGGTGCAAGGAATGTAAGATTGGATCAGTCTGAGTTTATTGATTTAGGTCCACTAAGTATGGATTCTTCATTCAGTGTCTCAGCTCAAGAGGTTAGGAAAGGATCTAATAGTTTATTTGGTTGGCTTACTGAGGCATGGATTATGTGGTGGCCTACCTTAAGTCAAGTTGAAGTGCCAGACCTGCCTTGGTATAATGTAGAAGGTATCCAGAGGCTTAGGGAAATTGGCCTGTTAGAATGGATTTATCAGATTAGACCCCTAGAGCCAGAAATGGAGAGTCCAGAAGACACACCTTTCACCAGTACTGTGAGGAATAAATTTGTGAAGGGAGCTCCACCATCCTTGAAGACTGCTGTGATTGCTATGTTATGTAAACCTGATTTGACAGTGGGAACTGCCTAATTGAACTAAGACACTTAAATATGATGGGGCTGACTGGACCCCATGGTAGTAGGGACCAAGTGGCAGCAGTTAATCGACAAAGGTAAGGTGGGCGTGGTTACCATAATGATCAGCAGAGTCGTAACACTAATCAGAATAGTCTGACTCGTGTGGAATTATGGCATTGGCTACTTGCCCATATAGTGAAAATACATGGCAACTATTTACTTGATCTGTGTAGACAGAAGAATTCTAGGTCACGTGAACAGCAACCTAGATTGAATCACCAGAATACAGAATCACGACCTCTCAATCAATTCCCAGAGGCAAAGAACCATGACCAGCTGAGGTGCTTGCTGAGGGCAAGGGAAATACAGAATGGGTGGTGGAAGAAGGTAGTTCTGAATATCAGCTACAACCACGTGACCAGCTACAGAAATGAGGACCGTGATTGTTATATTTCTTCATTGCATATGTGCATCAAATATTTTTGTTTCCTTCTGCTATGAACTGTGAAATATAAATAAGATTAATGCATTTTGGTTGTGTGTGTGTTAGCGTATCATGTTAGGCACAAATATGACTTTATAATTGTCCTTATTTAGGGATTATATTTGGTTAAGAAGATGTATACAACTGCCAAGTTGACAAGGGGTGGACTGTGATAGTTGGAGCTGTGTGTCAACTTGGCTGGACTCTAGTTCTGTGTGGTTGTTTCTATGATGGGATTGGATAACTGTGTTCTGAGTGGCCAATCTGTTGAAAGGGAGTTTCCCTAGGGGTTAGGGGTGTGGCCTGCTTCCAGTATATCCAGGGACATCCTGGGAAGAGAGACTTTCTTCTGTGGATCGGGATTCTGTTGTGCTGCCTACAACTCTCCATGAGTGAGCAGTTTACTGTTCGGCCTGGAGATATTGGATTCATCATTCATTGGAGTCAACAGCCAGTGTACTGCCTGCCAGCTCTGAGCTCCCCAGCCCCTGCAGTCACGGGAGCCAGGAAAATCCTCCAGCTTGACGTTTGATCCAGAAACTTTGGACTTGCCGGCTTCTATATGTGTGTAAGCCATTTTCCTAAGATATAT
>NW_006921794.1:2712391-2730496 GCF_000298275.1 Orycteropus afer afer
TATATATATATATATATTTATATACACATAGATAGATAGATAGATAAAAAAATAAGCTTTGCTAGTTTTTGTTTCTCTAGAGAACCCAGTCTAACACACCTCCTAAACTGTGAGAGGATAAATACTTACTCATTAAAGATACCCACTTACGGTACTTCTGTTATAACAATAGTAAGAAACTAAGACAACCATATTAATACAAAACTGGGAAAGTTTCATTTAAGAAACTATCTTTACTGCATCAGGACATTAGGGAAAGTTCTATTTCCAAGGGAAAAGATTTTTACAGTGATTTACTAAATGCCTAGTTTCAAAGCTAGGTGCTGAAAAAAATTGGCAAAAAACAAGCATCCAGGAATTAACAGAATTTTGAGATATTTCAACAAATAGCTGCAGTGCTGGAGGTGCTTACTTGTTTATGCCAAGGAATTTCGAAGACGGCTATGTGGCCAACTAACTGGAAGAGATCAAAATGTGTGCCCATCCCAAAGAAAGGTGATCCCACAGAATGTAGAAACTATTGAACAATATGATTAATATCACACGTAAATAAAATCTTGCTGAAGATAATTTAAATACCATTGCAGCAGTATATTCACAGGAAATTTCCAGAAATTCAAGCTGGATTGAGAAGAGAATGTGGAATGAAGGTTATCATTGCTGATGTCAGGTGGATCTTGGCTGAAAGCAAAAATGCCAGAAATATGTGTTTTACTGACTATGCAAGGGCATTTGACTGTGTGGATCATAACAAATTATGGATAACATTGCAAAGAATGGGAATTCCAGAACGCTTGACTGTACTCATGAGGAACCTGTATGTAGACCAAGAGGCTGTCCTTCAAACAGATACTCTGTGGTTTAAAATCAGAAAAGGTGTGTGTCATGGTTGTATCCTTTCACCATACTTATGCAATCTCTATGCTGAGTGAATAATCTGAGAAACTGGACTATATGAAGAAGAACAAAGTATCAGAATTGGAGGAAGACACATTAACAACAATTGTACATTAACAACAATATTCAATAACACTACCTTGCTTCCTGAAAGTGAAGATGACTTGAAGTACTTCCTGAAGAAGATCAAAGACTACAATCTTCAGTATGGGTTACACTTCAACATTAAAAAAACAAAGCTCCTCGTGACTGGACCAATAATCAACATCACAGTAAGTGGAGAAAAGATTGAACTTGTCAGGAATTTCATTTTCCTTGGCTCCACAATCAACACCCATGGAAGCAGCAGTCAGATGCCATACTACACTGCCCAAATGTGCTGAAATGACCTCGTTAAAGTGTTAAGAAGAAAAGATGTTAAGGTGCGCCCTAACCCAAACCATAGTATTTTCAGTCATCTCATATGCATGTGAAAGCTGGACAGTGAATAAGGAAGACCAAAGAAGAGAGTTGATGTCTTTGAATTATGATGTTGGTGAAGAATAGTGAAAACCCCATGGACTGCCAGAAGAATGAACAAATCTGTCCTGGAAGAAGTGCAGCCAGAATGCTCCTTGGAAGCAGAGCTCCTAGAATGTTAAGACAAAGTCTAATTTGGTCATGTTATTAGAAGGGACCATTCCCTGGAGAAGGATATTATGCTTGGTAGAGGGTCAGCAGAAAAGGGGAAGATACTCAACAAAATGGGTTGACAAGGTAGCTGCAGTGATTGGCTCAAATATAGCAAGGATTGTGAGGATGACACTCGACCAGGCAGTGTTTTGTTCTGTTGTACATAGAGTTGCAATGAATCAGAGCCACCTCAATGGCACCTGACAACAATAACAACAATTTCAAAACTGGAGGAATATAAGAAATAAGCCATTTGTGTTAAAAAAAAAAAAAAAAATCCATATGCAATTATTTAGAATAAAGCAGCATAAGATTTTATATAAAACTAAACCCATTCCAATAGAATTGATCCTTTTAGGACAGAGTAGAACTAACTGCCCTATAGAGTTTCCAAGGCTGTAAATCTTTACAGAACAGATTGTGTCCTCTTTCTCCCATGGAGCAGCTTGTAGGTTCAAACCAGTGACCTTTTTGGTTAGCAGCCAAATGCCTTAACCACTATGCTATCAGAGCTCCTTAAGATTTTATATAACCAAACTCACTGCCGTTGAGTCGATTCAACTCATAGCAACCCCTCCTTTATCTCTACAGAAGTAGATTGCCAATCTTCCTTCCAAGGATTGGCTGGTGGGTTTGAACCTCCAGCCTTCTGGTTAGCAGTCAAATGCCTTAGGGACTATGCCACCAAAGCTCCCAAGATTTTATATAGGCTATGTAAAAAACAACAAGACATTGAATTTCCTTCCATACTGTGGTAGTTAAGGTTATGTGTTAATTTGTCTGGGCCTGGTTTTGAGTAAAGGATCTCTGGTAGCAGTGCCTAAGGTATCTGACTTCTAACCAGAAGGCTGGTATTTCAAACCCACCAGCCATTCCTTGGAAGGAAGACTAGGCAATCTATTTCAATAAAGATTTACCACCTTGGAAACTCAATGGGGGTCTCTATGAGTCAGAATTGACTTGACGGCAGTGGGCTTGGTTTTGGTTTTTTGGTTTTTGGTTTGGGGTTTGAGTGGCTGGATGTCATTATTCCCCATGGTGGGACTGGTAATCAACTCCATGGTGGAATCTGCTGTGAGCAGCTGAGTAGCTTTGTATACTATATATGATCTTTTAAGCTCAGGACCTTGCTCACAGCTTCTTTTTATATACTAGAATATAATAGTATACATAGTCTTAAAAGATCATAATGCTCCAGGCAGATCTGATCTACTAGTTAAGCTAAACTATTAAGATGACTTCGGGAATATTTTTTATTTAAGGTTTAAAGATTGTCTCAGGAAATAGTTTCAGGGGTTCATCCATCCTCCATGGTTCCAGAAAGCCTAGAGTCCATGAGAATTTAAAATTCTGTTCTGTATCCTCCCCCCCTTTTTTTTTCTTAATTTTTATTGTGATAAAAGTTTACAGAGCAAATTCACTTCCATGCAGCAGCTCACATACACTTTGTCTCAGGACATTGAGTGCAATTTTCCACAATGCAACAACTCTCTTCCTGCTTCCTCCCCATAGTTACCTCTTTCCTGTGTTCTTCCCTCCCATGCACTCCTGCCCCCCAAGCTGTCTCCCTGTGCATACCCAGCCTTTCTGTTCTCTCCTATTTGACCTCTCCAAGGCGTGTATTTACCTAATGTAAATGTTCAGCTCATATGCCTGTCTTTTGTTTGGCCAGAAGCCACAGAAGAGGGTTCAATTCCAGACCTGAAGGACAGCTGAGGGCCATGGTCTCATGGTTCCATCAGTATCAGACCAGCAAATCTGGTCTTTTTTTTTTTAATGATTTTGAGTTTTGTTCCACATTGTTCTCCCTCACTGTCCAGGATCTCCTACATAGATCCCCCTCTGAGTGGTTGACAGTGGTAGCCAAGCACCATCTAGTTCCTCTGGTCTTATAGTCATATAGGCTGAGGATCTCATGGGGTACCAGTTGCTTGGACTAATTGTTTCCGTGCATATTTGGTTTTCTTCATTCTTCTTTGCTCTGGACATGGAGAGATCCATCATTGCATCTAGATGGCCATTTGCAAGCTTTTAAGATCCCAGTTGCTACTCACTAAAGTAGGATGTGGAACAATGTTTTTGTGAAGTATGTTATGCCAATTGAGCTTGATGTCCCCTGCATCTGTGGTCTCTAGCCAACAGTCCAACTATTCACTCCCTCTGTATTCCTCCCACACACACACCTCTTGACAAGGATTCTTCTATAGAATCTTTGATGAAAATATTCAGTAATGATAGTCAAGCACCATCCAGTTCTTCTGGTCTTATGACATTTAGCCACAAATTCAGTATCTTCTCCTATTCTTGACTCTCCTTCATCTGTTGCTCTAGGTGAAAAGAGACAAATTGTTGTTTCATGGACAGAGGCCATTAGTGATACAAGAATATATTTATCTTTTTTTTCAATTTTTATTGTGATTTGGGTGAAAGTTTACAGAGCAATTTCATTTTCCATACACATTTTGTTCCATGACATTGACTACAATTCCCCACAATGTAAAAGTACAAAAATACATTTATAATTGAATGGATAGGATTCATCATCTGGTATTAATGTCTTGATTGGTATTCATTAGGCACCATGCTATAGTTACTTGAAAAACATCATCTCATTTAATCCTCATATCAACTTTATAAGAGAAAAAGTCAGACCCAGAAGTCACAGTCAAACACAAATTATACCTAGGTTAGGGTTGTTGTTAGGGTATCTGTTTTGAATTGAAGTGTGTCCTCCAAAAATATGTGTTGTAAATCTTAACCCCTGTGCCTGTGGTTATAATCCCATTTGGGAATGGGTTGTTTTTGCTACATTTATGAAACAGGATTAGTGTCAGGTATGAAATCAGTCAATCTCTTTTGAGATATAAAAGAGATTAAACAAGCATGAGAGGAGGAGAGATAGGAGAAGAGAGATGCCAAGCCATATGAAAATCATCCAGGAGCAGAAGCTCAAAGAGGCAAGTACCTTCTTCCAGAGCCAACAGAGAGACAAAGCTTTCCCGTAGAGCTGGAACCCTGAATTTTGACTTTTAGCCTCCTAAACCATAAAAAAAAAATAAAAATTGTTTGTTAAAACTACCTATTTATGGTATGTCTGTTACAGCAGCATTAGATAACTAAGAGAATTATTTGGTACTGGCAGAGTAGGGTGCTGCTCTAACAGATAACTAAAATGTGGTAGTGGTTTTGAAATTGGGTAGTAAGTGGAGGCTAAAAGAGTTTTAAGGTTTTTAATAGTGAAAGCAGGAGCTCTGGTGGCCTAGTGCCTAAGACATCTGACTGCTAACCAGAAGGCTGGCAGTTCAAACCTGCCAGTCACTCCTCGGAAGGAAGACAGAGCAATCTACTTCCATAGAGATACCGCCTCAGAAATTCAAAGAGAGGTCTCTCTGAGTCGAATCAACTTGATGGCAGTGAGTTTGGTTTAATAGTAAAAGCATAGATTGCTTTGTAGATTATTGGTAGAATTACGGATGTCAAAAGTGATTCTGATAGGGACTCAGAAGGAAGTGAGAAAAGCTATAGAAAAAAGTCTCTATCTGTCTGTATAGGAGCTCTGGTAGCATAGTGCCTAAGGCACTTGACTACTAACCAGAAGGCTGGTGGTTCAAACCCACCAGCCACTCCTCGGAAGGAAGGTTGGGCAATCCTACTTCCGTAGTGACACTGCCTCGAAAACCCAAGGAGGGGTCGCTATGAGTCAGGGCTGACTCGATGGCAAATAACAACAACAATCTGTCTGTATATCATAGAGAATACATATGGCACCAGCAACAGAATGTTGCTAGAAATGTGGACTTTGAATCAGTGGCATCACTAAAGTTGGTGTCACGCAGTGCGGTAACTCATGGTGTCACCCACTGGTGAACCCCTACCCTGGTGGGCAAAGTGACCAGACTTATCCTGCCTCCAAGCAGGGCAGAGTACCTCACCATGTGGCCCCACTTCTCTTGGCTCTGCCTCCTGCTACTACCTGAAGCTCCTCTCCTCTCCCACCGGCCAAAACAGAAACTTCCTCCCTGCCCAATGGTGGGTGCCCTGATAGGTGGGTGATAAGGTACCGCACTGGTGACCAGCAGCACTAACCATAGTGATGAAACTGCCTTGGCAGCCTCTATTCCTGTGGTGCCAGGCCATCCACCCCCACTGCCACTGCCGTCACCCCACCACAAACTCTGGAATCATTTTGGTGTCACCCCTCTTACAGTGTCAGGGGTTGCACTATATTCACTGCTCATCCCCCAAGTGACTCCACAGCATTAAATGTGCTTCTGGTGAGGCTTTTAAAGAAAGTGATGAACATACGATTGGACAGTGGAGGGAAGGCAATGCTTTTATGCAGTGGCAAAAAACTTGCCTGAATTATGTTCAGATGTTTGATGGATGGTAGAACTCATAAGTGATGAACTTGGATATCTGGCTGATAAGATTTCTAAGCAAAATCTTAAAGGGGCTGTGTGGTTTCTCCTTGATGCTTATAGTAAAATGCTAGAGGAAAGAGATGGACTTAAAAATAAACTGTGAAAAATGAAAACAGAACTTAAAGATTTAGAAAATTCTGTTGTACAAACTAAGGATACACATCCTAGAATATTCACCAAGGATGTGGCTGCACAGTCTTTCGTTACAGAAACTAAGCCTGTGACTGATGGATCTGACCAACTGCCACAGCAGAAAACCCATTCAGTTTTAGACTGAAGGGGACAGAGAAAGAACAAAAAGAGAGGATACTCTCTGCTTCTTGGAATTCTACAGACCGGAAACAGCCCAAAGGAGCTACATCTTTTATCCTCCAAGAAAAGAAAAGAACTATCCCTGGAGTAGCTCAGAGATCAGAAGTGGTGGGAGGAGCACAGGAAGCAGGGCCTTCTCAGTTTCAAAGGGTGGGGCCACCATCTTCTGGATCTGAAAGGGTGGAGCCACAACCTTCTGGATTTCAAAGGGTAGGGTCACAGTCTCCTAGGTTTCAAAGAGTCAGATCTTCACCAAATCCATTCCAAAGCATGGGGCTGCCAGTAAGGCGTGTCAGTGGGATAGGTCCACCACCCAAAGCTGAGGGGACATGGCTGCCATGCCCAAGGGGCAGAAGAATACCCAAAACCAAAGGGGTGGAGTCATTCAGATGGACTATTAGAATGTGCTGCCCAAAGCCACGGGGGCAGAGTTGTCATCCCAGTGGGCCTGAAAGCAGAGTTGAAGCCCAGTGCCAGGGGGCCTCTACCCAGAAACAAGATACCATGGCTAGCTCTCAGTCTGGAGGGCAGGACCATTGCCTAGATGGTCTCAGAGAACAGAGGATTATTTTCAAGGCTTGAGAGCTAAAGTAAATTGTTCTGCTGCATTTTGGACTTGCTTGGTTCTTCTTATTCCTTCTTTCCCTCTAATTTCTCTCATTTGTAATAAAATATCTACTGTGTGCCTGTTCCACCATTGTACTTTGGAAGTAGATAGCATGCATTCTAGATTTCACTGGTTCACAAATGAAGAGGAATTTTGCCCCAGGATACCTAAAATCTTATCTATATTTGACTTAGATGATTCAGAAGATGAGATTTTGGACTTGGAGTTGATTTAAGACTTTTGAGATGATGTGGTGGGCTGAATGTGTTTTGCATGTGAGGACATGAATTTGGGAGCCCAAAGGGTAAAATGTTATAGATTGAAGTGTATCCCCAAAAAATATGTGTTGTAAATTCTTGCTTCTATGCCTATGGTTATAATCCCACTTGGGAATGTGTTGTATTTGCTGTGTTAATGAGACAGGTTTATTATAGGGTATATCTTGAGTCAGTTTCATTGGAGATATAAAAAAGATGAAAGAAGCAAGAGAGAAGGAGGGATGGAGGGAAAGAGATGCCAAGCTACATGAAGATTGCCCAGGAGAAGAAGCTCAGAAGAGACAAGGACCTTCCTCCAGAGCCATCAAAGAAAGAATGCCTGCCCCTAGAGCCAGCACCCTGAATTCATACTTCTATCTGCCTAAACTGTGAGAAAATAAATTTTTGTTTGTTAAAGCCACCCATTTGTGATATTTCTGTTATAGCAGCACTAAGTGCTGTTGAGTCAATTCTGACGCATAGTGACCCCTTGTAACAAAACAGAACTGTCCCATAGGATTTTCTACGCTGTGACCTTTACAGAAGTAGATCGCCAGGTCTTTCTCCCAAGGAGCAGCTGTGAAGGTTCAAACCACCAACCTTTGGGGTAGCAGTTGAGTGCTTGAAGGTTTGCACCAGCTTTGAGGAGTGACTCTTCTGTTAAATGCCCCAGGGATGCGACCAGTATTAGAAAACAGTGTCCAATTTTGCTTCCAGCTTTTAAAGAAAGAAATGAAAGAAAAGCTGTGAAAGTCTCAGAGAAAGCAATAAGATTAAATTGATGGAAAGGAAGAAATCAGCCCCTATAGAAAATCCTTAAAAGGATTGGGATTAATAATTTACTCAATATCCTCACATAATTAATCATTCCAGAGAAGTTTTTATTCTTGTCTTTGCTGGAATTTCAAACAAGAAAAAATAAGCTTAAATAAAAGGAAGAAGGAGTGTGGTAGTTATGTTTGTGTGTCAACTTGGCTGGGCCTGGTTGAGTGGCTAGGCAACTGGTGGTAGTTTTTCCCCATGATGAGACTGGCAGTCACCTCCGTAGTGGGATCTACCACAAGCAGCTGAGTTAGCTGCCTTTGGGATATGGTCTGCTTCCTGTATTTAAGGAGAAGCCTTGGGAATGGTCTCTAGCCTATGGCACGCTTGGACCCTGCATGTAGCTGTGTCTTTGTTGAGCAGCCTCTATGCTCTGCCGACCTTGGGACTTAACAATGGACTTAAGTTAATGGCCTGCCGTGTGGTTTGGTAACATCAGGACTGTGTCTTTTTACTTGACAACCTTGGGGCTTCTCAGCCTCAGCAGCCCAGCAGCTATCTGAGTGAAGAAATGCCTCTAGCTCCAGTGGGCTGGGAGAAGGAGGCAGAGCTGGACCCCAAGATTGAGGGGCTCTCACACAGCCCCTAGAGCCTGGCACTTTGAACTTGGACTTAAAGCCTCCAGATTGTAAGAAGAAACTCTTGTTTGTTAAGGCCATCCCATTTGTGGTATATTCCTGTCTGAGCGGTACTAGGTAACCAGAATAAAGGAGTTTTGAAATATAAGGGGATAAACCAGTTGCCACTGAGTTGATTTCACTCCAACCAATGGCATCCCCATGTGAGTCAGAGCAGAACTGTGTTCCATAGGGTTTTCAGTTGCAGATTCTTCAGAAGGAGGTGTCCAGGCTTTTCTTCAGAGGCACCTTTGAGTGGATTTGAAATGTCAAACTTTTAGTTAGTAGCCAAACCCTTAACTGTGCGTGCCACCCGTTGTTGTTGTTGTTATTGTTGTTACGTGCCGTCGAGTCAGACCCGACTCATAGCAACCCCTCCTTGGGTCTCTGAGGCAGTATCACTACGGAAGTAGATTGCCCCATCTTCCTTCCGAGGAGTGGCTGGGGGGTTTGAACCACCAGCCTTCTGATTAGCACTCAACTGCCCTAGCCACTATGCTACCAGAGCTCCCCAGGGTCTTCAAAAAAGGGGATAAAACTGATTTCATCTTTGAACAAGTACCTAAAATGGATGGGTTAAGATTTGTAGTATTTCTACCTCTATAAATATTTACAAATAATACCAGCATTATAATAATAACAAGCATTTATTGAGCATTTGCTGCGTGTTGGACATTCTGCTAGGTGCCTTACATCATCAACATCATCAGTGAGATTTCTTATTGCATCATTGTCATCATTATCAGCCTCACTTAATGGCTAAGAGTATTGTCTCTGGAACCAGACAGCCTGGGTTCTGTAAAATGGGAATGATAGGTAATAGGCAGTTATGAAGATTAATTCAGATGATACTTTTAAACCATTTATAACAGTGCTTAGCATAGAGCATTCTCTGCGGAAGGATTAGCTTCTTTACCACCTTCATTGTACTTGCTACTGTTCATTGAACCTGGACTATAGGCCAGGCACTAGGTCAGGTACTTTATGTTCATGCTGTTTAATCTTTACAATAACCAATATGTGTCATTTTCTACATTTGACAGAAGAGAAAAGTGAGACATTTAAGAATATCTCAATTCTCACAAATGCTATGAGGTGTAGATATTTTGTCCCCATTTTATATATAAGGGAACTGAAATTAGAAAGATGACTTCATTTGTCCTGGGCCATGAGACTAGTGAAGCATGTGTCTGAGCCCAAAGCTCAGGGCTCTATTATCTGCTAGATCTCTGTTATGTTTTTACAATGCTACCATTTCATAAAAAGTGTAATTTTTCTCAGTAGTCATAAAATATTTTGCATCATTACCCAAATACCAGAAAAGTATTTTAAGTGTTTCCATTAGTGAGTTTTTATTTTTAATCCACAGAAGAGTTATGCCCAGGTGGACCTTCTAATCCTCACTTTAGGGAGACAAGCCTAGTTAAAAACACATCTCTGGCCAAGGATGGACAAGGCTTCATGTGTGATAGGAATCTTTAGACTGTAACCAAAATAAGATGACCTTGATTTGGTCCCCATTTCACCATCCTCCTGCCAGTCCTGTGTGGCTCTGATTGACTAATGTCTTCCAGCTGTTTCGAGGTTGCTGTGTAATCCCCGTAACCATGGGCATTTCTTTGGTGAACAGCACGAAGTCTGGCCAGGAACTAGAAAATCATCATTTGAAATGACTGCCCAAAGCACAGCTTGGGCCCACGCACTTACTCCAGGTGGCTGGGCAGAGATTTGAGGAAGGGAAATGCTGCTGCCACCCTGTTAACATCTGCTTCAACATATGCCCATGTTATTAGTGTGTGTCATTCTTCTCAAATAAGATAGCTATCACCAATGAACATCTTTTCCTTCTTAACTGAATTCTCGGGATTCATAGAGTCCCGAGAACTGGACATTACCTGAATCGATAGCAGGATTTTTTTTTCTCAATAATAAGTAGAGTCTGTAAGTATTTCTATTATACTTGGTTCAGAATCTGAATATCTGATCCCAGCGTTCCCTAACAAAAGGAAATACCCCTTTGTTCCCCTACAAAAGCCACTGATTTTAATCATATCATCTCCCCAGTGTTTTTCAGCTCTACCATCAGTAATTTTATTCTCACGCTAAACTAAATTAGCCTATCCCTGATTGCTTTGGCTAGCATCATCTCTCCACAAACCAACAATCATGTTTCCTTTTTCCTTTACTGCTTCAAAATGAGCTTGCATTCAGATAAATAGTGTTTTCAAACACTGACTATGTGGCATCCACTGGGCCTGGCACTGAGAGTATATGGATTACTAGTAAGATATTGTCCCTGTTCTCAAAAAGTTCACAGCCTCGAGGAACATAAACAGATCATTACAATTTAATACGGTAAATGCCTAGCTAGAAGGATGCATATAATTCATAGATCAGATGATTCAACAGTAGGCTTTGAAGGAAAGGCTGCATAAGCTGAGTCTTGAAGGCCACATGAGAATTAAGTAGGCAGAGATGGGTGGGAACGATGCCCAACAGAGGGCACAGCATGGACAAGGTATGACTGTGTGTGGTCTCAGGCAGTGAGGGCAGGCCATAAGCAGGGTATGGCACGAGTGTGAAATACAAACAGATGAGGCTGAGAGGCAGGTAGGTGGCAGGTATTTCATTCACAGAAATTTATTGAATATTTATTTTGTCTAAGGATTTTGCCTTCAAAGCACCAGCTTCCCAAAGAGGAAGACACTTGGGTAGTTTTAATGCAAGACATAATATGGTTAATGCCATAGAGAGGTTTTAAACAAATTGCTATGCTGAAGTAAACAAACATGTGAGTACCTTCTAGGTGAAGAGTTAGAGAAATATTCACAGAGCAAATGTCATCTGAGCTGGAGTTTGAAGGATGGGCGTAGTTTCAGTTGGTAACTCTCTGATGATGAGTATGAGGCTAGAAGGACAATCTTGACCAGTGCTTCTCAAACTATCTATGGGGCAAGACCAGTTTTTTGGGTGTTTTGTTGTTTGTTTGTTTTTGCCCAATCCAAAATAGACTAATGACATACAAATACAATCCCGAATTTTTTTAATATAAGATTCAACAGACATAAAATTACTTTGTGAGATTGCCATATAAGTCTCTAAATGCTATTTCTAAATGTCACTTTCTGTTGCTTATTTCATCATGGACATGTAACAGACTCTCAGACACGGCTGTTCATGTGGCTTCAGCAGAGAATGAAGACTTGAATACAAGGCTGGTATGGAGAATGTCAGTCTGGAGTGACTACAGTTTGGAGTTTAGGGGATTCTTCAGGGCAGTGAGCAGTGAAGAAGATCAGGGAGAATGTGAATCCTGAAGGGCTTGCATGCCATGCTAAGGGGGCTGAATGTATTGTGAATCAGTGAGGAGCTAAGAAGGTTTGAAAAAAGAAATGGTATGGTTATATCTTCTTTAGTAAATTTCACAGCTGTGGAAGTGTTGCAGGGGGAGTCCTGGGACCCTGAGCAGGGTCCTTGCCTTCTACTCACAATGAACTGAACAGGAGAGGCAAAATGTCCACATGAACCAAAGTTTATTAAAGAGAAAGGAGAGGGGAGGGGCTTACAAGGGAAAGATGGAGAGGGGCTGTCACCTACACTAGACTTGGGTATCTCTTTGAACAAAGAATTTCCTAGGGTTATGAAGGGTTTTTGGTGGAGAAAAGGCATCATCTTTATTCTGGGAAAGAGGTGAGATTATGAAAATTAGATGGCATATGCAGGAAATAGCCAAGATGGATTCCACCACAAAGGCTGTTGGAACAAAGATGGAACCCATCGCGAAGACTGCTGGGATACTTGACGTGGCTTATTCTAGGATGCTGCACATGCCTGTTGTGTCCGGACCCTGGTTTGAGTCCTGACATGGGACTCTTGTTCTTGACTCCCTCTGCTGGAAGGTCACTTTGTCAGTCATGTTGAATTTTACTGCACTGTGCTCTGTACCTGGTAAGGTACTTGAATGACAATTTAGGAGGTTTATCAGCATTTTACAACTGGCAACTTCTTATCTCTCCTAAGGGCCTGACTTGTCAATCACAAGCAATTCTCTGTCACCAGCAGCAATTAGTGATGTGGTGGTCTGCATATAAGCTTAGATTCCAAGAATACTGAATTAGAGGATGCTTGATTCAGCCAGCCTAATTCCCTGTCTGTCTCAGAAGTAGAATATTTTTAAGAAAGGAGAGGTGGAAACCAGAATATCAAATCTAAATTTTTCACTAACGTGAGAAGGGATAGAAACTTGAACTAGGTAATTGAAGTAAAAATGAAAAGAATGGGACAAATTTAAGGAGTTTGGAGGTAAGATGGACAAATTCTTAGAAACACACCCATTACCTACATTGACTCAAAAAAGAAATAGAAAATCTCAACAGACCTATAACAGGTGAAGAGATTGAATTAATAATCAAAAACCTACCAATAAAGAAAAGCCCAGGACCAAATGGCTTCACCAGTAAATTCTACTAAACATTTAAAGAATTAACACCAATCCTTCTCAACTCTTCACAAAATAGAAAAAGAGGTGAAACTTTCTAACTCCTTCTGTGAGGCCACCACTGCCATGATACCAAAACCAGACACAGATACAACAATAAGAGAAAATTACAGATACTTCTTATGAATACAGATGCAAAATTCCTCAACAAAAATACTAACAAACTGAATCCAACAGCATATTAAAAGGATTCTACACCATAATCTAGAGAGATTTATCCCAGGAATATAGGAGTTATTCAACATAAGAAAGTCAATCAGTATAACTCTTTACTAGAACAAAGGAAGGAGTTCTGGTGGCATAGTATCTAAGGCATATGACTGCTAACCAGAAGGCTGGCGGTTCAAACCCACCAGCCACTCCTCAGAAGGAAGGTTGGGCAATCTACTTTCATAGTGCTACTGCCTCGGAAAACCAAGGAGGGGTCGCTATGAGTTGGGTCCGACTCAGTGGTACATAACAACAAACAACAACAACTGAAAGGTTGGAGGTTCGCATCCATCCGGAGTCACTTCAGAAGAAAGCCCTGGTTATCTTACTTCTGAAAAATCAGCTACTGAAAACCCTATGGAACAGTTTTACTATGCACATGGCATCACTGTGAGTGGCAATTGACTGCACTGTAACTGGTTAAAGGAAGAGACACGGGATAGAAGAGAGAGAGCCCTAGACCTGCAAGAAGCAGATTTTTGTCCATTTCGTCACTGCCAAGCAGCAGCAGCGCGGGTGAGGGGTGGGAGTGGGGAGGTATAGGTTTCAGGCTACACCAAGAAGACTGGAAGGAAAATAGCACCGGGAAAGAGGCCAGCCCTGCCTCTACTTATACTTGGCATAAAGACCAAATCAAACCAAAGCCAAATGCCAAAAGTTGGCCCTTATGCAATGGCTTCTCCAAACAAAATAAAAAATGATGTGGAAATGAAGTTCTCATGCTGGGACTGTCTGCAGTTCCAACTCCTTCCCTGCTGAATTCTTGAGGTGGTAATAGATACTTGTTTCAATGAATAAAACCAGTTTAAAATCTCCAAGGAGAATTCTAACAGCAACTAAATGGACAGTGGACACAACCAAAGAAAATCCATCCAATCTGTTTTTGAACAGAGTTGTACAGCTATGAAAAGATTCAGCAGTTAGCCATGGTAACAATCACTCGGGATGTGGAAGAGACCGTTAATGTGACAAACCACACAATTACTGGTTTTCTTTCAACTTTATTCATTTTAGTGTCCTCAATGTCACATATACACACACAGACACACACACATGTGTATTTAAATATATATCTAGTTAACCAAATACTTCCCAGAAAATGAATTAATCACAATACGTCATTCTCTGAGCATTTCAGTTAGTCTAAATGTTCTTTACATAAAAGTAATATATGTATTATACATAGTCTGTGACATAGATTTTTTACTAGGCAAAGCTAGCTTTATATGAGTTCTCATTGGTATGAATTTATTTTATAATGCAAAGCAGATGGGTATATTTCCAAGGATATTTTACTTCATGTGATAAGTATATACAGTAAAGAATATGTTTGGCCCTTTGTTATAAATCAAAGTATTTCTTTAAATGCAGTAGTAACTATTTATAAAAATCCCATAAAGTACAGTAACCTTTATATACACAGTCTGAAATAATAAATATTTATGTTTAATCCCTTGGTAAAATTTTAAAGAGCTCCCCCTCCAGGCTATTTCTTGAAAACATCCATTTTGACAGCCCATTTCCTGCTTTGAGTTTCCAAATGTTGCTGGACTAGCTAGATACAGATTTTATGTATACGTATGTGTGTATGTCTGTGTATCAGCCAGGTGGCACAAACAGTTAAGCACTAGACTACTAGCTAGAAGGTTGGCTGTTTGAACCCTCCCAGAGGTACCTCAGGATGGCCTGGCTGTCTGCTTCTGAAAGGTCACAGCCTTGAATACCCTGTGGAGTAATTCTTCTCTCACACATGAGGTTGTCATGAGTCTGAATTAACTCAACAGCACCTAATAACAATAACATTTATCTTCAAGTTCTATAATTGAAAATAAATGAACAGTGCTATGATTATAAAAATGTCTTTGTGCCCAGGAGTTCTGGAACAAAAAGCTAAGACATTCTTTCACTTCTCAAGATTAAAACAAAAACTACTGGTTCTTACTCTGAAAAATATCACTGTGACAAGCAGTGCCAAATGTAATACATTTATCTTCAAATGAAAATAAAAATGACAGTGTACCACCATCCAGGGTACAACAATTGGTCTCTATTCATTTGGCACAACAGAGGAAGAAGGAACACCAGGAATAGGAGAATAGGAAATGTGTGGCTAGTTGCCTCCATGAACAACTGCCTCCTTTTCCCATGAGACCAGAACTGGATGGTGCCTGGCTACCATTACTGGACATATTGATCAAAAATTCCATAGAAGAATCTTGATCAAAAGGAGGAAAATACAGAACAAAATTTAGAATTCTTATGGACTCCAGAGTTTATAGAGTCATGGAGGGTGGATGAACCCCTAAAACCCTGACTAATCATTAAACCTTAAACCAAAAATATCCCCTGAAGTCATCTTACAACCAAACGGTCATTTAGCTTAAATAGTAAAAAGGATCTGCCTTGAACATTATGCCCTTTTAAGAACTATCTGTTTGGGATCAAATTGACAGCAAGTGGAAACATTATATAGGAAACTTACCATGCATTGTTTATGCTAATGAGAGAGGAACAACTCAGAAAAGGAGGGTGAGAATTGTTGTACAACTAGAAGAATATATCAATTTCATTAAATTGTACACATAGAAACTGTTGAACTGGTGTATGTTTTGCTGTATATGTTCTCAACAACAACAAAACAAATTTAGAAGAAGAAAAAAAGACAGTATATTGTACATGCACCAGAATGGCTAAATATTTTTTTAAAAAAATGAGACAATCAATAACAAGTATTTGAGGATATAAGCAAATGAAAACCTCATACACTGTTGATTGGGATGTAAATTGGAAAAATCACTTTGGAAAACTATTTGGCAATATCTACAGAAGCATCACCAAAAGAAAAAAATCCTCAGTGTTACTGAATTAATTGTTCAGCATCCTTCACCGAGTCAAAACTCTACTCCTTCTCATCCTTTGTGCCTCTTCCCCTCACCATCTCCAGATTCACACAATGAATATTTCCCTTCTGATGCTTTTACTCTGTCACAGCACCTATGGATGCTAAGCAAAGACTTGCTCATACCAAATTCAGTTATGAAAACATACCCATGAGTCTAGTAAGAGGCCTAAAGTCCATAACTCTTGAGCCTTTTCTCTTAAAGTTCCCAGTTTTCATTGTGAATTTCTCATTTCCTGTGGCTGCCACTGCAAAAGAGAAGGAATGAGTGTGGTAATGGTGAAATACATTTACAGTGCCTTGACTTCGCAGAATCCACCACGCCAGAATCCCATTATTTTAGAAGGCACACTTCGTCATTTGTATGGTCCCTGCAGACTTCTGTGGCAACAGTGAGCTTTTTTACCTTCTGTTGAATATCTATAGCCTTAGCCATCAGAGTGTTGATGTATCAACACCAGCGGAAGCAGCAACCAAGACATCAGATAGCACATTGCATTGGGAAATCTGCAAAAGACTTCTTTCAAGTGATGAAGAGCAAAGATGTCTCCTTAAAGACTAAGGTATGCCTAACCCAAGCCATGGTATTTTCAATAGTCTCTTATGCGTGTGAGAGCTGGACAGTCAATAAGGAAGAAGAGTTGATGCTTTTGAGCTGTGGTATTGGAGAAGAATGCTAAAAGTACCATGGTCTGCTAAAAGGACTAACAAATCTGTGCTGGAAGAAGTGCAGCCAGAATGCTCCTTGGAAGCGAGAATGGTCAAACTTTATCTCACCTACTTTGGTCATGTCAGAACGAACCATTCCCTGGAGAAGGATATCATGCTTGGTAAAGTGGAGGGTCAACAAAAGAGGGCAAGGCCCTCAATGAGATGGATTGACACAGTGGCTGCAACAACGGGCTCAAGTATAGCCAGGATCATGAGGCTGGCACAGGACTGGGCAGTGTTTTGTTCTGCTGTGCATAGGGTCGCTGTGAGTCAGAAACAACTCAACAGCACCTAACGACAACAACAATAACAAGCCGTCAGAGTAGTGTTACTGTTTATACTTCCCTTGCATCTGTTACAGGGAACTCTCTTCATTGCCTGATGCTGATATAACAGAAATACCACAAATGAATGGCTTTAACAAACAGAAATTAATTCTCTTACTGTTCAGGAGTCTAGAAGTCGAGTTCAAAGTGCTGGCTCTAGGGGCTGAGTGAAGGCCCCTCGACCTTGGAGTTCAGCTCTGCCTCCTGTTCCAGGCCCACTGGAGCTGGAGACTTTTTCTGACTCACTGGCTACTGAGGCTGACAAATCCAAGATGGATAGGTAAAATGGCACAATTCCTAGATCAGCAGGCAACACAGCAGGCCAGAACTCAGCCCAATGCAGGGTCCAGATGTGTCAAAGCTAGGGACCATTCTCAAAGCCTCTCCTTATATACTGGAAGCTGGCCACATCCTGAAGGCAGCTACTTTGCTGCTCACAGCAGATTCCACCATGGAGGTGATTACAGTTTCATCATGGGAAATAACTACATTCAGCTGCCCAGCCACTCAAAACGAGGCTCAGCCAAGTTGACACACCTTAACTACCACAGGAATAAATGGAAGGGGACGGTTCAGGGCCTAGGGGTATTTTTCAGAGTGGGTGTGGGATTTAGGGCTTTGTTGCTGTTTTGTTTGGACAAGTACAAAAGCTTGGTTTTGTTTGGACAGGTAAGAAAAATCTATCTTCAAGGCTAGAATATGGCTGCTAGCCAAAATGTTGGAGACCCACCTAGAAACTCTTTAGAAAGGTCTGGCAATCTACTCCTGAAAAGTCAGCCATTGTTAGACCCTATGAAGCGCAGTTTACTCTGGCCTACATGTGGTTGCCATAACGGAGAGTGAACTCAATGCAGCC
>NW_006921794.1:2734486-2741841 GCF_000298275.1 Orycteropus afer afer
TCACCAAGTGGGTGTGGGGTATAAGAGTAACAAGAAGAATGTTGTACCTTTTCAGTCTTGCAGGTCCAGAGTGTCCTTGGGATTGCTGGAAAGCAGAACATGTTCTTAAGCCCCAGGAATCTGCAAGAGCGCTGTCTCTTTAAATATCCAAAATAGTCAAGCCACCTTTAAACATTCAAAATGACGGAGCCTTCCGGACAGGCAAAAGTCCACAGCTCAGCCCACGTTTCTCTTCACCTTCTCCGTTTATTCCCCAGCCACCAGAGCAGTCCTCCATGCAGTCCCTGGCTAGGAGGGCTGATTTTTAGGCTAATTCTTAGGTCCTACCACCACTCAGGAATCTCCAAGCTGTCTGTACCATGCCGTCAGGATCGCTCAGGATTGCTGCCAGACTGCAGCTCTGTCTGTCTCCTTTTTGGTATTTTCATGCAAATTCTCCTGCTAGTTGGGGTTTAATCCACTTCTATATCCTTTCCTTGAAGGCTCAGAGGTCCAAGATTATCTTCTGTGTCTGTGTTAATTGGTTTCCCTTTTCTTTGTTGAAGAGGGTCTGTGCAGTCTTTCTGCATAGTCCGCCACCTTACCGGAACTCTCCTCAGTTTTAATTTAAGATGAGGGTAGGGAAATCCTATTATATTTTTATTAGAACAGTTATGATCATACTATGAAATCAAGTCTATGTATTCTCATGAGCTATCATAGAAATTTCGGCCTTTTGACAGGCACTGTAGGCTCTGTTTTGGTCCCTTCTCCTCTACCTTCTGAGATGCTTTGGTGGAAAAGTTTCTGAGGCATTGAAAAAGCAAAAAACCAAACTCACTGCTGTCACATTGGATCTAACTCATAGCAACCCCTCGTTGGGTCTCTGAGGTGATATCTCTATGGAAGTAAATCACTCAATCTTCCTTTCAAGGAGTGGCTGGTGGGTTTGAACCACCAACCTTCTGGTTAGCAGTCAAATGCCTTAGGCACTACACTACCAGAGCTCACTGAAAGTACTTAGAAAGTTGTATTTGTAAATATTACCTTTTTTATGAAAATAGTTTTTACTCCCGTTGGAGAGATAGCATGATAGGGTAGAAAGAGTCTAGGCTTTTGGACTAGGGTAAACCTTCTCTCCTTCAACAAGTGTTTATGGAGCCCATCAGGTTGTGCCAGGCTCTGTGCTGGGCTCTGAGGAGACACAGTCCCTACACTCATCAAGTTACAGTCTACCAAGAAAAAAAGCCAGTCACATGAATGAAGATATATATAATTGCAAACTGTGATTGCTATTGTTAGGTGCTATTAAGTAGGTTCCAATTCATAGTGTACAACAGAACAAAACACTGCCCCGTCCCGCACCATCCTTACAATCCATGCTATGCTTGAGCCCGTTATTACAGCCACTGTATCAATCCATTTCATTAAGGATCTTCCTCTTTTTCACTGACTGCATACTGTACCAAGCATTATGTCCTTCTCCAGGGATTGGTCCCTCTTGGTAACATGTCCAAAGTTATGGACAAGTTTATGCTTCTGTGGACCATTCTGGCTGTACTTCTTCAAAGACAGATTTGTTCATTCTTCTGGGAGTCCACAGTATATTCAATGTTCTTCACCAACACCATAATTCAAATGCATCAATTCTTCGATCTTCCTTATTCATTGTCCAGCATTTGCACGCATATGAGGCAATTAAAAACACCATGGCTTGGGTCAGGTTCACTTTAGTCCTCTAAGTGACATCTTTACTTCTGAATGCTTTAAAGAGGTCTTCTGCAGCAGATTTGCCTAATGCAGTATGTCATTTGATTTCTTGACTGCTACTTCCATGAGTGTTGATTATGGATCCAAGTAAAATGAAGTCCTTGACAACTACAATCTTTTCTCCATTTATCATGATGTTGCTTATTGGTCCAGATGTGAGGATTTTTGTTTTCTTTATTTTGAGATGATGTCAAAGGCTGTAGTCTTTAAACTTCATCAGTAAGGACTTTAAATCTTCTTTGCTTTCAGCAAGCAAGGTTGTGTCACCTGCATATCACAGGTTGTTAATGAGTCTTCCTCTAATCCTGATGACTCATTGTTGTTCATATAGTCCAGCTTCTCAAACTGTTTGCTCTGGATAGAGATGGAATAAGTACGATGAATGGATATAACCATGACACACAACTTTCCTGATTTTAAACCATGCAGTGTCCCCTTATTCTGTTCGAATGACTGTCTCTTTGTGTATGTATAGGTTCCTCATGAGCACACTTAAGTGTTCAGGAATTCTCATTCTTTGCAATGTTATCCGTAATTTATTATGATCCACACAGGCAAATGCTTTGCATAGTTGATAAAACACAGGCTAGCATCGTTCTGGTATTTTCTGCTTTCATCCATGATCCATCTGACATCAGTAATGATATCCCTCATTCTAAGCCCTCTTGTGAATGTGGGTTGAATTTCTGGCAGTTCCTTGTTGATATACTGCTGCAATGAAAGTAAATTCAACAAAATTTTATTTGTATGTAATATTAATGGTATCTTTTTTGATAATTTTTGCATTCTATTCAATCATTTTTCTTTGGAATGAGCACAAATATGGGTCTTTTTTAGTTTTCTTTTCATAGATCAGTGAGAGCTTCTAGCATTGCATCTTTTTGTCAAAACATGTCAACTGGTTTTCTGTCAATTCCTGGACCCTTGTTTTTTGCTAGTGCCTTCAGTGCAGCTTAGCGTTCTTCCTTCAATGCCATCAATTCTTGGTTATATGGTGCCTCCTGAAATGGTTGAACGTCAAGCAATTTTTTTGATGCAGTGATTCTGTGTATTTCTTCCATCTCTTTTGATTCTCCCTATATTGTCCAATTCTTTGTCCATAAAATCCTTCAGTATTGCAGTTTGAGGGTTGAATTTTTTCTTCAGTTCTTTCAGCTTGAGAAATGCCAAGCATGTTCTTCCCTTTTGGTTTTCTAACTTCAGATTATGAATTTTTTTTTTTAAATTCTTGGCTTTGAATTTCACTATTTACTGAAGGTGGCCTTGGTCAAGTTACTTAGCTGCTCCTAACTTCAGAGTTTTCATCTCTAAAAATGAAGTTGATGTTGTCTGTTTTGGAGCCATAGTGTTACAGTGGTTAAACCCTCAGCTGCTAACCAAAAGGTAGATGGTAAACCCTTCAGCCACTCCATGCTCCTCTGGAGAAAAGACTTGGTTATCTGCTCCTGTGAAGATTGTAGACTAGGAAATCCATGGGGCAATTCTTCTCTGTCTTATTGAGTCACTATGAGTCAGAATTGACTCAACAGCTCACAACAACAACAACATTGACTACTTTATATAGAGTCATTATAACAATTAAATACTTACATGAAAGCCTAACATAGTGAATGTTCCTTAAATAATTAGTGATAGTGCTTTTGTTCATCCCCTTTTAAGTATATATTTATGATTTAGAGAACATTTACAATTTTTTAACTTTATATCCAGGGAATTAATCTTTTAATGTTTTTTTTCTGGTTTATTTTGCATTCTTTTGGGTTGCATTTTGAAGCAATCAATTCTAACCAAGGAGAAAAGCACTGCCAACAGTCAGTTGACACTACAACATCTCCTGATAGCTTAAAAACATTTTCTAACTAATTCTTTAGCCTAATTTTTATACTTGAAACTTTGTGGATGATTAAATGTGGACATTACACAATTTTAATGAGACAGAGCCCCACAGCTTGAATAAAGGAAGCACATCTTATCTCTCTTTGTCTAGGGAAAGTCAGAATATACCACAGTTTCCTGAGAATATCTTGGTAATTCCCAACACAGTGGGCTAACCAGGACAGGCTATGAAATTGCTTTTGTATGACATATGATATAAAAACAAAGAAATTTATCTTTCCAACACTGATCAGACATTAATATCAATAAGGCAAGATTTTACAAACATCTCATAAGGATTTAATATGAAGATCTGCCTCATAATAAGTTAGCTTTAAAAGTTAACAACTAGACCTGGCCAATAAAACATACTGAACCTACTCAACAGAATCAAAGAAAAACTTTCTTCATTCTGCTGGTAAATGATAAATGCACTATGACCCTTTAGTCAAATACAGCCAGAACCAGTTGCTGTGGAGTTGACTCCATCTCGTGGAGATCACTTGTGTATCGGAGTAGAACTTTGCTTTGTGAGGTTTACAAGGGCTGATTTATTAAAAGTAGATTCTCAAAGCTTTCTTTTGAAACATGTCTGAGTAGACTTAACCCCTCTACCCCTCCAGTTAGCAGCTAAGTACATTAAAGGTTTGCATTTCCTAGGGACTCCAGTCCAATATGTTGTTGTTGTTGTTGTTATTTGCCATCGAGTTGGACCTGACTCATAGTGACCCCTCCTTGGGTTTCTGAGGCGGTATCACTACGGAAGTAGATTGCCCAACTTTCCTTCCGAGGAGTGGCTGGTGGGTTTGAACCACCAGCCTTCTGGTTAGCAGTCAAGTGACTTAGGCACTACGCCACCAGAGCTCCTCTAGTCCAATATAGGAAAGTCTAAAATATTAAACCAAAATTGCTCCAGATTCCTTTATTATAGTATGATCTTTATAAAGTAATGTGAAGGATCATCAACTAATTTTTTTTCTTATGTGTTAAGATCATACTCTTTTGTGATTGACATAAAGAATATAGTTTGTGGTATTCCTTGGCAGTCTCAAATGTAAATCTTACAAGTATAAAATAGAATAATGGAAGACTTCCTGGATATGGCTGTTAGCAAATTTTTTGCCATTTATTATGGTCGTTTGTTTCTATATTTTATTTAAGTATGTTTGTATGCTTATTGATGTTCTTTATAGATATCTTCAAAGATGAATATTAATACCATAAGGCATTCATTTACTAATGTAAATAATGAACTCTATTATAAATTCTAATGTTCTGAATGTTTCTGGTGTAATTGTTCTTAATATATATTGTTTTAATCTGTCCCTACCCCAATTTGGAGAACAACGTAAATTGCTGAAAGTCTAGAAGGGCTGCTTAGGAGATATAAATATCCCCCAAACTAGACATGAGATGCAAGATTTTTCATTAAGTTACATAACTGCCAGGTCCCAGATGTTTTGTGATTTTCTTCTGAGTACTAATGTTGGGTAAGAGAAAGGATAAAGTTTGAAGAACAAAGACACTTGATTTCCTGTAACAAATTGTCCATCCAAGTCTTGTAATTTGTTTAATATGAAGAGCAAACTAGATTAACCTAAACTGCATTAAGACTAACCACCAAAATAGGCATAGAATAAACTGTTTTACTAAGAAATAATTTTTCCCATAATTTGTTGCATCTTATAGTTTTTGCCCACTACATACCAGACAAAAAGAGGTACTGGTGGAAAGCACATTGCATCAAAGTCACTATTTAATATCTTTAGTAGATTTGTTTCTGAAAGTTAGGAACAATTTCAGTTATTTAAGAAAGTGTTACTATCCTTACTATTTATTTTGTGATATAAATAGGAAGAGGCAAAGGTTAAAAATTAACTGGGGAATCATTCTCTAAATACTAATGATTTTTGTTAATAGTTAAACTGTTACACCTCGAATGATAATTCCTGATACAGTGCCCCTCATTTTAAAGACTGTACTACAGAAGCCCAGAAGTTCTTAGATAACTTGCCCAGAGTGAGCCTGGATTGATGTTTTTGTTTTTAGCTGTCGTTACATCTCTCCCAACTCATGCACATTAGACATTGCCCAGTCCTGTGCCACCTCCATGAGCAGTTACAGATCCCACTGTTGTGATCCATAGGGTTCTCACTGGCTGGTTTTTGGAAATAGTTCATGAGGCCTTTCTTCCCAGTCCATCTTAGTCTGCAGTGTCCACTGAACCCTGTTCAGCATCACAGCTGCACATAACGTCCATGGACAGATAGGTGGTGGCTGCGCTGAGGTATGTGGTTGAAATCAAACCCACGTCTCCTGCATGGAAGGCAGGAATTCTCCCACTGCACCACCATATGCTGAATCCTAATTTGATGCTTTTTTTAAAACCACGATCCATTCTTTCTCTTGATAATTACATTCCTGAAATGAAAATTGATTCTTCATAGTAAAGAGCTGTTATTATATACTCACCCCTCACTTATCAACTTGGCATGATACGAAAATAGAGGCTGACTATCTCAGATCAAAAAAAAGGGACTGACTGTATCATTACATAACTGCCAAATTATATCATTACATAACTGCCAAATTACATCATTATGTAACTTCCAAAACCACTGAGAATCATGGCCCAGCCAAATTGACTCATAACCTTTACCATCACAACCACCATTACTCTCCCTCAGTGTTTGTTACTGCTAGAAGTACATTATTAATACACATAATAATTGGCTAGTAGGGGTTTAACTAAGAAGCCATGGTAGTGCAGTGGTTAAAAGTACTTGGTTGCTAACCAAAAGATATTTTACTAATATAAATGCAAAATGTTGGGTAATGAGCTAGTCAATAAATGAAGAGTAAGTGTATTTATAGGATCTCTGGTAGCGTAGTGCCTAAAGCACTTCACTGCTAACCAGAAGGCTGTTGGTTCAAACCTACCAGCCACTCCTCAGAAGGAAGGTTGGGCGATCTACTTCCATAGTGATACTGCCTCAGAAACCCAAGGAGGGGTCCCAACTCGATGGCACATAACAACAACAAGTGTATTTATAACTAGTTTTTTTTAGTAAGATGAAGTTTGGTATATATTCCACTAGGAGAAAAGTAATCATTGCAGCTATTGCTGTTAGGTGAAAAGATATCAACACTCTTTCAGTAGTTTGCCTGTGGTAGCAGCAACTTCAGAGGAATACCAGGTCTTTGCTAGTCCACTTCTACATGGCAGTTTTCAAAGAGTAATGCATAGACCACTCATAGTCTCCAGGAGTCCTCTTAGTCCTTGCTCCTGAGTATGTGGTCCTTGGTCCAGCAATATCAGCATCACCTGGGAGCTTGTTAGAAATGCGGAGGCTCAGGCCCCACCCCAGAGCTGCTGAACCAGAAATTGCATTTTAACAAGATATTGAAGTTATTTATATGCACATTAAAGCTTCAGCAGCACTGCTTTCAGTAACCTGCAAGCTAGTCTCAAAAGTGTATTTCGCAAAAATCCAAAAGGATGTTTTTAAAATCTCTTTGGAAAAAGAAAGAAAACTGTTTCTTTAATCTCTGATCATAAAAGTAATAACACAAGTTCACTATATGAAAACTGGAAAATACAGAAAAATAAAAAGAAGAAAATAACATCACCCACAACATAAGAAAAAATGTCACTATTAAAATTTTGGTTCATTTTTCCTATGTATTTGCATATATGTAAAACATAATTGAGGAGCTCTGGTAGCATAGTG
>NW_006921794.1:2741941-2769385 GCF_000298275.1 Orycteropus afer afer
GGGGCCGACTTGACGGCACACAACAACAACAAAACATAATTGAGATTATGCTGTATATGCATACCACACAACCCTCTCATATGTTAGTTTCCTATGAGTGCTATGCATGTTATACATGTGTGCATGTTATTTGTGTGGGTATATTATATGTGGGGGAAAAAATGTTCGTTAGAACAGAACCACATTGTAATTTGGAGACTACCTGTAATAATACTCAGGATTATATTGTGTCAGGCTTCTTTGTGGAATGGCTGGTCTACCCCTAAAATAGGGACTGGCTACCTGAGGCTTGGAGTCTTTGGGTGGTGTGAACAGTTAACAAACTCCACTGTTAACCAAAAGTTTGGAGTTTAACCAGCGGCACCTTAGAGGAAAAGGCCTGGTGATCTACTTCTGAAAAAATCAGCCATTAAAACATCTATAAAGCACAGTTCTGCTCTGACACTTGGGGTTGCCATGAGTGAGAATCTACTCATTGGCATATGGTTGCTAGTGCCCTGAGACTTGGCTTTGTATTCGCAATGGCAATGCTATCGCACAGCTACCTGCAATGAAACAGTGGTGGAAGCATGACTGAATTGCAGTTGATTTAGTTGTCCATAATGTGTTTTACCTGATGACAATTATTATTAATGATTGGTTATTATAATTAATAATAACATAATGGCCACTTAATTATTATACCAGCTAACATATATTGCCAGACTCTTTCTTAGCCCATTCCATATGGTATCTCATTTAATTCTAAGAGTAGCTCAATAAAATAGATACTAGTGTTACCTTCATTTTATAGATGAGGTAGCTGAGATGCAGACAGGTTAAGTAACTTGCCTGACATCACACAGCTAATAAATGTTGAAGGGAGTATTGGAACCTGGCTGTGTGACTCCAGAGCACATGATCTTACTCCTTATTCTTTTTTTCATGAAGAAAAATTTTAGCCATTCTTCCCACCTCTTAATGTAAATATACTGCTCTAGCTGTAATAAACAAATGCCGGGATTGAGCTATTATAATTCGTAACCATCTTAGTTTACCTGGCATATATTTGTTGTTGTTGTTGTTGTTACGTGCCATCGAGTTGGCATATATTTAAGATAATATAAAAAAGTATTATGTGGAAATAGCTTTAGAAAAGTAATTCAGAAAGTTTCTGAATATAGAAGATCAGAGACATGCAGGGTACAAAATGTTCACCCTCTATGGCTTTCAGCTGTTTCCATTTGCACTCTAAGTCAAGGAGAACTTGAGTAACAAATTATTTTCCAAGAGAAGAGTTCTGAAAATCATGTTTTCTCTGTGCTTGCAGACAATGTCAACAAGTGCAGACTGATTATTGTATTATTTAGTAAATTTCTTCAGAGGACTGGGATAGAAAATCTGTAAGAAATGCATCACTGTTAGTTTCCAGATATTACACATGTCCCCAGGGGTTCATTTGCATACAGTTTTCCCACTGGTCTGTGCTTTAAATGTGTTCTTATTGTTGTTTCATATGTGAAAATGATTAAAACAGGCAAAATCCACACAAACGATATTTCTTCGTCAACAGAGCAGAAACCAGTCCATTTGTGTTACTGTGTTCGTGTAGAACCATTAATTAAGATCTAAGATCCATAAGGAGCCCTGGTGATGCAGTGGTTAAGCACTCAGCTCCCAACCAAAAAGTTGGTGTTCAAACTTACCAGTCACTTCATGGGAGAAAGATGGTGGCAGTCTGCTTCTGTAAAGATTAAAGCCTTGGAAATCCCATGGGGCAGTTCTACTCTGTCCTATGGGATCACTATGAATTGGAATCGACTCCATGGCAATGGATTTGGGTGTTTTTGGGTTTTTTTAGGTTTTTTTTTTTTTTTTTTTCGCGTTTCCTGTTATTCAAGCATAAAGTTTATCAGAGACCCTGAAGAACTAATTAAAACAAGAATATGTTTATTTTGTGTGTGTGTGTCATTGATTGCAGGCTAAAGGTAAAGAAAGACATTGGCTACGACACCAAGCTACTGGGGAACTAGATGATGCCAAGATCATTGATGGGCTGACTGGAGAAAAAGCCATCTACAAACGCCGGGGTGATGTGCAGCCACAGGTAAGTCACTGTAAACCTTAGGTCTGCATCATGCCACCTGTACAGAAACCTTCTCTCTTGAGTTGCTGTTTCTCTAAAAATACCATAAACCCTGAATATTGCAACCAAGGAAAGCATTATAGAAAAAAAATTAGGGGGTGAAAAAAGCATAAATATGATACTATTTATTGTATGCGACAGGGTCCCAGCAAGAAACACATGGCACGCTCAAATTGGGTAATCTGAGGAGCAGTTAATATTTACAGTAAGTGTGGTGTTTGAAAAACCAAAAAGAGACTGCAGTTTCCCAGGGCTGGCAACTGGCAACGCCAGGAATCCAGTCACTCCTAGGCCTAAGAAGAGCTGTTACAGGAACCTGGAGAAAGTAGTTTATGCAGATGGCCACCTGGCTGGATCTCAGGGCTTCAGTAGAAGGAGAGCCAACCCATGGGCAACAACAGAGAAGGCTGGCTGAGCAGAGGGAACAAATATCCCAACCTCACCCTCTGATCTCCAGCCAGTGCTGCCCATGAACAGAACCCACTGGAAGCCAGCATCCAAGAGAGCAGTTGGCACTGTCGGTACAGACCAACCTCCCAGAACACAGAGCAGGGAACCCTGGGCAAGAAATGAAGGCATCCAGCCGGTCTGGTTTTATTGATCCCACAGGGTTACTCAAGTGAAAACGCTAGAGCATCTCAGTGGTTTTCTATGGCTCCGTTATGCTGAAGATCTTTGTCAGTCATACAACTGACGAACAAGATTTTGGACAAGAAGGAGCTCTCCTTGAATTCCTCTGATTCATTCTAACTCTATTCTAGTATGTAAAGTTTTAGGTAGCCATGATTTTCAAATATTTTTCAGTGTAATGGCCCCCCAAAAATGGAAATAAGGTAAAATATTTAGTCTTCTAGAGAACTGCTGAGTAGCCACTGAGAGCTGGAGGTGCAGTGGCTGGGGGAAGGGGAGTCATTTATCCCATTTTAATGTTTATTCAGAGATAGTCTGTTGGTAATTTGGGAAGTTCTCATTTCTGTGTCACTGGAATGAGTCAACAAATGCTTTCTTTACTGACTCATTGTGGTCAACAGTGTATTTAGATCCATCTGAAATTGTAAGTAGTCATGGAAGTGTATGTGGCGCTATTCTTAATTTAGGGAAACTCAACAAGTTTTTAAGAAATATATTGAATTTGTCTCAAATCATTGTACAGTAATATCCACAGTGTTTTCTTGACATTACTCACTCTGCTTATTAGTTTTCATACATGTCAACAAGTACATAATAACAAAATAATCTGGAAATTTTCTTTTTCTTCTTCTTTAAAAAAAAAGAGAGTTTTCTTTAAATTCTTTGAGTTTGCATACAAATTGGTAGATATGAATCCAAAATCAAACTGCATGTCATGAGAGTTTCACTTTGTAATTGGCAGTTGTTGCTGGACAGATACCGCTGTCGTGCCTTTAACTGCCAAGAAAAAAAAGTAAAGTAGTAGTTCAGTAGCTGGAAGAGAAAATCAAAAGCTTACTAAAGACATTTTAAAAACATTTTCCTTAAGTTCTTTGCCAGACTCCCTCTGGCATGACCTTGTTTTGGAAATCTGACATTTCTTGTGGCCTGTATGCCACTGTATAACAGGTAAGGAGCCTTCATGGTACAACGGTTAAGCTCTCGGCTGCTAACTGAAAGGTCAGTGGTTCAAATCCACCAGTGACTCTGAGGGAGAAAGACATGGCAATCTGCACCTATAAAGATTACAGCCAAGAAAACCCTATGGGGCCCAGTTCATTGACCTAGTAATATATTTAGTGCTTCTGTTCTACCTCCTAGTTTGTTGCATAGTGCCCGGGGTTTTAAAAGCTTGCAAGTGGACACCCAAAGGGCAATTGATCTCTATTCACCTAGAACAACAGAGGAAAAAGGAGAGTCAGGAATAGGAGGAGGATATAGAATGTGTGGCTAATTGCCTCCATGGACAACTGCCTCCTCTGCCATGAGACCAGCTGGTCCCTAGCTACCGTTATTGAACATTTTCATCAAAGATTCCTAGAAAAATACTCATCAAAAGGGGGGAAACGCAGAGAATTTCAAATTCTCATGGCCTTTCTGGAGCTATGTAGGTGAGCCTCTGGAACTATTGCTCTGAGATAATCTTTAAACCTTGAACCAAAAATATCCCTTGAAGTCATCTTAGATCCAAACAATAGTTTAGCTTCACTAGTAAAAAAACAGAAAAAAGAAAAGTCTGCCCTGAGCATTATGCTCTTTTAAGAACTAACTGTGTGGGATCAAATTGACAACAGCAACTTGAAACATTAGACAGGAACCTTAGGGGTCAGGGAGTTAATGTTAATGAAGGAGGAACAACTCAGAAAAGGAGGAAGAGAATGGTTGCACAACTCGAAGAATATAATCAGTGTCACTAACTTGTGAATCAGTGTCACTAACTTGTGGATGAGGAGCTCTGGTAGCGTAGTGCCTAAGGCACTTGACTGCTAACCAGAAGGCTGGCTGTTCAAATCCGCCAGCCACTCCTAAGAAATCTACTTCCGTAGTGATACCACCTTGGAAGCCCAAGGAGGGGTCGCTATGAGACTCCACGGCACATAACAACAACTTGTGGATGTAGAAACTGTTGAACTGGTGTATGTTTTACTGTGTGTATTCTCAACAAGAACAAAATAAATAAAATGTAAAGGGAAAAAAAAAAGCCTAGAAGGCAGTTCTACTCTGTCACATGGGTCATTATTAGTCAAAATTGTTTTGAAACTTAACAACACACAATAAACAAACACAAACAAACTCACTGCCATTGAGTTGATTCTGGCTCATAGTGACCCCCCCCACACACTGGGTTTCCAAGGCTGTAAATCTTCATGGAAGCAAACTGCCTAATTTTTCTTCCATGGCACAACTGGTGGATTCTAATCACCAAAGTTTTGGTTAGCAGCCAAATGCTTTAACTGCTACACCACCAGAGCTCATTAACAACACACAATAGGTACATGTAAAAGCAATACAGATTTCTCCCCCTAAAATAATGCAAACTCTTGCTGGAGTCATTGACTCTAAATGACAAGTTGAGGAGTTATGTCTTTTCAGATTATTATTTTTAAGAAGGCATCAACCTTTGAAGGTAACTTTACTGGGCTAGGTTGGACTCCTTTGAGAGGACCATGTGCCAAGGGCAGATCTGTCACATATGGCCCTGACTGCCAGCAGAAATCTGAGTTCTACTTACTGAAATAAAATCCATAGACAGCTTTCCACCTGCCACAGTAGCGTTGTGCAGTGCCGAGCCTCCAGCTGATCCGCCTGCCTGGTGGCTGCACTCTTGGGCCTGTGTGGATCCTCAGAGCAGCAGCCAGCAATGCTCTCCTAGTTCACAGCCTTTTCTGTTCCTTCCCTCAGCTGGGCAGCCCTCAACAGAAACCCAAACGTCTGTGCCTGGTGGTGGATGTGTCTGGCAGCATGTACCGCTTTAACGGGGTGGATGGCCGGCTCGAACGCTCGATGGAGGCCGTTTGTATGGTCATGGAAGCCTTTGAGAATTATGAGGAGAAGTTCAAGGTAACAACCTGAACTAAGGATGATGATGAAAGGGTCATTGTCCACAGCTGCCCAAGAGTCAGCTCGGAGTTAGGCGATGACATATGGGTGAGTGCAGGGCTCTCCCAGAGTGGACAAGAATCCCCATCTGCTCATCAGCTCATTGCTCAGTGTAGAGCTTCTGCTTCATCTGCTCTGTGAATTAGAAAATGATAGTGCCAAGATTTAAAGCCTAAGTTATTACTGAAGGAAGCACCATACATCACAGTTTTGTGAGCAATTAGAGTCCCAGCCATAGCGTTGGAAAATAAGTAGCCACTTAGGCTCATGACAAGTCTGTTCTCAGGTTACTCAGTGCCTCCTGTCCTCACCCTAGCTCCCTCACCCAACCCTCTCGCCTCATCGCCAGCCAAGCAGCCTCCATTCCTCATGAGGGTTTGAAACACACAGTTTGAGGGTTTGAGTCAGAGCACACTGTTCTGGGCATTGCATAACTTTGCCACATGGGCAAAGATCACACAGTGATAGATGTCTCCCCAGCTGACAGTGATGTTGATTGCCCTGGGAGAAAGGCAGCCTGTCCTTTAAACCGTTTCCATTTTACTGTTGCTCAGTTGGCTGTACCCTCTCCATTTCGGAGGTCTAACCGTGGACAAGGGATCCCCCCACCCCAGTTCTGCTGCATCACTGCCCAAACCAAACACCAAACCTGTTGTTGTGGAGTTGATTCCAGCTCACAGCAACCTCATGTTTTACAGAGTACAACTGTTCCATAGTATTTTCTTGCCTGTAATCTTTACAGAAGTAGATTGCCAGGCCTTTCTTCCATGGGATCACCAAGTGTGCTTGAACCTCCAACCCCTAGCCCAAAAAGAAACTAAACCTACTGCCTTCGAGTTGATTCTAATTTATAGCAACCCCCATAGGGATTCCAAGGCTGTAAATCTTTACGTAAATAGATTTCCCCATCTTCTTCCTGTGGAGTGGCTAGTGGGTTTGAACTGCTGACCTTCTGGTAAATGCCTTACCCACCATGCCACCTGAGCTCCTGCTGCCCAATGTGGATCCATAAATTCACTCTTTATCAGATGTACAGAGTACCGGCACTTCTAGTCCCAGTGAAATATCCTTTACCACAATCACCAGCTGTATAATGATTATAAAACATATTTGTGGAGACATGCTTAAAGGATACACATAGATATTCTAAACTTTATTCTGGGTCAGATATGTCCATCAGAAATAGGCAATCTTAGATCATCTTAGCTTGACATCCCACCTGTGTACTAGGAGTACTTTCCTGAATTATGTCTCTGTGTTGTGATGGATACAGCAAAAGACAGACTGAGGGAACCCAGCACTTCATTAACATTAGGCCTGTTATTAAGAATCCTGCCCCCTAAATCTCCCAGGGTCCCTCATCTTAAGTTCCGTAAGATAAATTTCTTTGAAAATTGGTGTTATTAGTTGTCTCCAATTCATGGTGACCCCACATATAATAGTTGCCCAGTCCTGCACCATCTTCATGACTGTTGGTATGTTTGAGTCCTTGTGTGTTGGTATGTTTAGCCACTGTGTCAATTCAAGGTCCCTCTTGCCTTTGCTAGCCCTCTAGTTTATCACACATGATGTCCTTCTCCAGCAATGGGTCCCTCGTGATGATACAGCCAATGTAAGTGAGTCAGAGTTTCAGCCAATATTCTGTAATCAGCCAATATTCTGTAATCCATAGGGTTTTCATTGATGAATTTTTGGAAGTAGATTGCCAGGCCTTTCTTCCTAGCCTGCCTTAGTCTGAAAGACCCACTGAAACCTGTCCACCTGGGTGACCCTGCTGGTATTTGAAATATTGGTATAAAAATTCATGGAAACAATTAGTCCTAGTGACTGGTACACCAACCGATCTGCAGCCTATACAACTATGAGAACAGAAGAACTAGATGGTGCCCGGCTACCATTGTCATCCATGTGGAAGGGGATCTATGTAGGAGATCTTGATAGAGAGGGAAAACAATGTGGAACAAAACTCAAAATCATTTGGAGAAAAAAAAAAAGAAAAGGTGGAGACCAGGTTTGCTAATCCGATAGAGCCTGGTGGAACCACTGAGACTATGGCCCCTAGCTGCCCTTCAGGTCTAGAATTGAACCCACACCTGTGGTTTCCAGCCAAACAAAAGACAGGCATATGAGTTGAACATTTACCTGAGGTAGATACACTCCTTGGAGAGAACAATCATGGGAGAAAGAAGGGCTGCTTATGCACAGGGAGACAGCTCAGGGGGCAGGAGTGTATGGAGGGATGGACACTGGGAGGAGGTAACTATGGGGAGGAAGTGGGAAAAGAACTGCAGCATGGTAAACTGTGGTCAATGTCATGAGACAAAGTGTATGTGAACTGCTGTATGAAAAAAGAAATATTGGTATAGCTTGCAACATCACAGCAACACATAAACTCCCACAGTACAACAAAGTAGTGGCTTTTAAAATAAACTGGTAAGAAAAGGGCATTTTAAGTCAATGAATGCTACGGGTTGCCAGATTTTGTCTAGGTACAGAGTACAAATAGGAATAAGATATGGACAACCACCATGGGAGTGGTTTCCTTTCCTTGAACCATGTAACTGTGTAACTTTGATTGCCAGGAAGGTGAAAGCCAAAATCAGAGATCAGCTTTGACAACTTTATCTTATGGTTTGCAGACACATGTTCAACTTTTTCCTTCCCTTGATTCTCCCTTCCTTCAGATGTAAGGTTTTTTTATTATTATTATTATGATTTCCTCCTTTTTTGTTTTATGGATTTGTTGAAAATATTTACAGTACAACCTGTGAAAGCTGAAACCTGTATAAGCCAGAAACCTGTCAGAGAAGGAAAACTCAAATATTTTCCACTAAAATGAAAAATAGAAGAGTAGTAAAAGTTAAAAGTGGAACATTTGCAAGACCCAAAAAAGCAAGGCAGTCTCATCCAGTTATGGCTCTCGTAGGTTTCACTGAATTTTAACATATTTTAGATCCTTTCTGGTACAAGATAGAGTGTAAGTCTCTTGGTCCATTGATGACCAATGGATGGTTAGACAATAGATCAGCATAAATACCACATCCCACCTAGTGTTTTAAAACCTTTGAGTTCTGAAAAAAAAAAAAAAAAAAAACCTTTGAGTTCTGAAGATATTTGGGTCAGCCCATCCACCTCTCTGGTGGGCCTTGAAGGCCAATGTTCCACTGTTCCATTTGAGTTAAAAGGAAATTTGAATCCATTGTAGATTATGGAAAATATAGTGTTCTAGTTACCTAGTGCTGCTCTGACAGGAATTATATCACAAATGGAATGGCCTTAACAGAAGTTTATTCTCGTACAGTTCAGGAGGCTAGAAGTCCGAGTTCAAAGTGCCAGGCTCTAGGGGCTGGGTGAAAGCCCCTGGACCTTGGGCTTCAGCTCTGCCTCTTGCTCCCAGTCCACTGAAGCTAGGGGCTTTTCTTCACTCAAACAGCTCCTGGCTGCTGAGGCTAACAAGTCCAAGATCAACTAATAAAATGGCACAGTCGTGAAGTTACCAAACCACATGGCAGGCCATTAATTCAAGTCTATTGTGAGTCCCAAGGTCGGCAGAGCATGGCAGGCTGCTAAACAATGACTCAGCTACATGCAGGATCCAAGCATGCCATAAGCTAGACACCATTCCCCAAAGCTTCTGCTTATATACAGGAAGCAGACCACATTCCCTAAGTCAGCTACTCAGCTGCTTGCAGTAGATTCCTCCATGGAGTTGATCACCAGCCTCATCATGGGGAATACTACATCCAGCTGCCCAGCCACTCAACCAGGCCCAGCCAAGTTGACACACAAGCTGAACTATCATATACAGGTAGGTAGATAGATAGATGCAGTCAAGTTGACTCTGACCTATGGTGATCTTAGTGTACCACACAACAAATGTCCTGTTCCATGTCATCCTCACAATTGCTAGCAAGTCCAAGTCCATCGCTGTGGCTGTTGTCCCAATCCATGTCATCAAGGATCCCCCTCACCCTTATTGGCCCTCTACTTCACAAATGTGATGTCCTCCTCCAGCAATTGATTCTTCCTGAAGACCTGTTGTCTTACTTCTCTAGTGCTGCTATAACAGGAATACTGCAAGTGGATGGCTTTAACAAACAGGAATTCATTCTCTTACCATTTAGGAGGCTAGAAGCCCAAATTCAGAGTGCCAGCTATAGGGGCTGGGTAAAGGTCCTTTGACTTTGGGCTTGAGCTCTGCTTCTTGTTGTAGGCCCACTGGAGCTAGAGGCTTCTTCAGACTCATGCAGCTACTGGCTGCTGAGGCTGATGAACCTCAGGTAAAAAGATCAGCAGGTAAAATGGCAGTCTCACAAGTAGCAGGCAACATGGCAGGCCACTGGTTCAAGTCCAAGAACAATCCCCAAATCAGAAGGCAGTACAGCCCAGAATGTGCCAAAAAGCTAGAGACCTTTCTCAAAGCTTCATCATAAATACTGGAAGCAGGCCACACCCCAAAGGCCATTCCTCTTCACCTAAGTGCTCACAGCAGATTCCACATGGAGGTGATTACAGTCTCATCATGGAGAATAACTTCATCCAGCTGCCAAACCACTCAAAAACCACAGACAAGCCAAGTTGACACACAAACCTTAACTACCACACCTGATGTCATTAATGTTCTCTGTGATCCATAAAGTTTTCATTGGCTCATTTCCAGAAGTCCATCGCCAAGCCTTTCTTACCAGCTTGTCTTAGTCTAGAAGCTCCACTGAAAGCTGTTCACCATGGGTGAACCCACTGGGCTTTGAAATACTAGTGGCAAAGCTTCCGGCATCACAACAACACTCAAGCCACCACTGTATAACAAGCTAACAGATGAGTGGTGATAGCAAACCATACCACTATTAGAGTCAACAGTCACAGCTATCTAGAATGAAATTTCCAGTTAAAAAGAGGATTGCTGCTTCTCTGAGAGCAGAACTGCTCTGATATTGAAGCTACTTCTTTCAGGTTTTTAAAAAGATTTGTTAGGAGTTAACAAAAAAATATATAACAAATATGAGCTAGCTCCCCCAAGACTGAATAAAGTGTTAGATGGAAGACACAGGATGGCAAAGGGAGTTAAGAGAGCCATTCCAATAGTTCCAGGTAGATGGTATGATTATCACAGTGTTGAATACCCATGTTGCATCTCACACAGTAGGCTGTATAGAGAAATTCATATTTGTCTAAATCTCACTGTTAATAGTCTGTAATCTGACAGAGCTATTTAATGAAATTAGACCCATAGCACAAAAAAGGAACACTGCCAAGGACATTAGCATTTCATAAGATTTTAGTTTAATTGATAGTTACAAACCAAATTGTTGCCATATGACCAATTATATTTCAATTAAATTCAAGAAAATCATAAACATTAACTAGAACTCACTAATAGCAGAGTACTCCGCTAGGTACAGCGTTCCTTGCTGTCCTTGAGCTTGGCATAGTGAGGAAAATCTATGTAATGTAACCAAACAAAATGTAATCTATAAAAATGACTAAATTCAGGTAGAATATTCAGTGAGAGACATGCAGTAATAGAGATACAAAACATTCCCTTTTTCATCCCACACCAGTATTTTGCTGATGTTTTCTCTGAATGCCACAAAGAATTTCCTCAGCCTTTATCAGTAAAACCACAGATATGTTGAAAAGATAAGCATAGTATTATATGACTGACAAATCCAGGTAAAATTATAGCAGTGCACCAAAATAAAATAAGCTTTTCTTAAAAGCTTGAAATAGCTTTATCATGTTTCATGCCATTAAATTTTAGCAGACTGTATTTGAAATGTTTTGTATACTTTTCTCAATATGCCTACTCATCACTTGTCAACTATCTTATTACCTGATATTTCACATTTACAACAATAGTAAAAAAATCTATCCAATTATTTTGCAAATTAACGACAGACGTCTGGCAGTAATGAATGCTGAGGTGCAAGGCGAGAATGATACTGACTGTGCTGGTTAAACTTATGTGTCAACTTAGCTGGGCCATGATTCTCAGTGGTTTGAGTCATGTAATGATGTAATTTGGTAGTTATTTAATGATGTAGTTATCCTCCATTTTGTGATCTGATGTGGTCACCCTCCATTTTCATGGAACGCTCATTTTCTCATAATGACCAGGTCTTTGGCACCTGAACCTTTATTTGTCAATAAATGAAGAGTGAGTGTATATACACATTTCCTTACACTTGTAAGTGTATCTCCTTATGTTCATTACAGTTCCTTTAGGGCATTTTAATACACTATTATTAAAATGTATTAAACTATTTTCAACAAAATGAAAAATGATGGCAAGACATAGGAAAAGTGCTTGGATGGTCTGAAGAGGAGGGATGGGCCCTTTAAAAGAGGCCCCACTGTGGAGCTATGACACCAAATGGAGCCTGTTCCTGTGGCTTCCTCACCACCTCTGTGGACTAGAACTGGGTTCAATTCACAGGTCATTTACTCCAGCTTCCTTTTTCCACAGACAGGAAACCAAGACTCAGAAACATTCACAACTTTTCCTCAAATTGGAAAGCTAGGTGAAGACAGTGCAATGGAACGCAGGACTCTTTCTCTGTTTGCTTCTTTTTCCTTTTTTGTTTGTTTCTTTTTAAAATTTCCTTTTTATTCCCCACTTTTTTTTTTTATTTTGAAAATATTTTAACCTAGAAAAAAGTTGAAAGGACACAGTAAAATGAGCACCCATCTGCCTACATGTAGATTCATCAGGTGTTAACATTTTGCCTCATTTGCTTTATCTTTCTCTTTAAAATATATTTATTCCCTCCTGTGAATCATATGAAAGTAAATATTAAATACCATAACACTTTACCTCTAAATACTATAGCATGCTTCCCTATAACATAAGGATATTTTCTTACCTCACTACCATTATCACACATAAGAAAATTATGTTGTTGTTGTTGTTGTTATGTGCTGTTGAGTAGGACCCAACTCATAGCGACCCCTCCTTGGGTTTCCAAGGCAGTATCACTACGGAAGTAGATTGCCCCATCTTCCTTCCGAGGAGTGGCTGGTGGGTTTGGTTTGAACCACCAGCCTTCTGGTTAGCAATCAAGTGCCTTAGGCACTATGCTACCAGAGCTCCTAAGAAAATTATAAGTAATCCAATAATATTGTGGCACAGTGAACTACTTAATATGGTCCTTCTAGCCATAGTCTTTGTAACTCCCACCAGACAGCTGTGAGGTGCCTGTGGCCCACTAAGGGGATTGGATACCTTACTAATAATGTAAATAATGTGTATGGCACCTTTGTGGAGGTGAAACCATGGGAATAAGGTGTAGAACACTAACATGGGCATTGGTTTTGCCATCCTGATAGGCTTAAAATGAGCCATTCCAGAGGTAGGAAAGGGGAAACCTGACTAGCACCAAGAAGAAGAGACAGAAGCAGAGTGTGTCCTTTGGACCTGGGGTCCCTGCACTAGGAACCCCTTAGATCTAGGAGATAGATGACAAGAAGCAGTGGAAGCAAAACAGCAACCCCAGAAGCAGCAGAACCAAGAGACAGCATGAGACAGCACAGTGGGTTTCCAGACGCACAAAGCAAGAAAGCTGAGCACCTTCGGACAGGAGGCTTGCTGGTAGAGTGGGGTACCTACTGGCACTTGGTGGAGCTATTTGCTGACTCATGGAGCTAGAGCTGAATACCTCTGGGCCAAGGCGTACTAGTGGTGTACATATAGCACCCCCATTGGGTTTCCAAGGCAGCAAATCTTTACAGAAGTAGATTGCTCCATCTACTTTCCATGGAGTGGCTGGTGGGTTTGAACCACCAACCTTCTGATTAGCAAATGCCTTAGGCACTATACTACCAGGTAAAAAGTTTGTAACACTTGCCCAAGCAGGGCAGAGGCCAAGGGGCCACAGGGCCAAGAGGCTGAGGGCCAGAGAGCAACATTCCTGCAGGCACTGCTGAGAAGAGACTGTCCTGACTGAAGAACTGTACCCTGAGTCTTTTCTAATCCTGAATTGTAACCTGTTATTTTCCTATTAGCATGAGTATTGTCTGTGAGTTCTGTGGGCCGTTGCAACAAATTATCAAACCCAGCAAAGAAGTAGAGAGTGCGGCGGAAGGGATGGTTGGTATCAGAATTGGTAAAAAAGTTGGAAGGTGGAGACGTGTTCTGCCTCATAGGAATCAGCCTTGGGCTGTTGACCTAAATCCTCCTCCCTCTTGTGAAGTTAGAGGAGATCAGATACCTCCCCATGCCATTTTTACAAGTATTTACCAATGTCCAATCTGAATTCAGTTTTCCCAACTTCCCCAAAAACAACTTTTGTAGTTGGCCCCCCATCTCTGTCCAAATCCAGGATTTAGTCAAGGTCCATACTTTATATTTGGTTGTTATATTGCTGCCCAGTAACCAGTTGCTGTTGAGTCAGTTCCAACTCATGATGACCCCATGTGTATCAGAGTAGAACTGGCTCCATATGGTTTCAATGGCTGATTTTTTGGAAGTAGATCCACTAGGCTTTTTTTTCAAGGTGCCCCTGGGTGAACTTGAACCTCCAACCTTCTGATTTTGGCTAAGCACAGGACCCATTTGTACCACCCAGAGACTCCTCATGTCTCTTTCCACCACCCACCCACTGCCATCAAGTCGATTCCAACTCATAGGAGTTCTGGTGGTGCAGTAGTTAAAAGCATTGGGCTTCTAACCAAAAGGTTGGCAGTTTGAACTCGCCAGCCACTCCACAGAAGATAGATAAAGCAGTCTGCTCCCATAAAAATTTACAGCCTTGGAAACCCTATGGGGCATTTCTACTCGGTCCTATAGGGTTGCTATGAATTGGAATCAATTCTATGATAGTGTCTCTTTAGCTCTTTTAATTAGGGTGAGCCCCTTCCTTACCACTATTTGTTTTTGCTTCCTGATCTGCACTCTTGAAAGCCTAGATCTCTTGTAGTGTCCTTTATTCTGGATTTGTCTGGCTGTTTTCTCCCAGGGCCATTTAACTTGGCCCAAAAGCCTCTTTCCTTCCAGAACTCCTGAGTTTTTCCTCACACCAGATACATTAGAGACTTTGTATCATCCCCCTACCACCCCTGCTAACATGTCTCAGCTTCTGAGTGGTGACAGACCCTCAGTCTCTGCCCAGGCTGCTCAGGCCTGCTCCAGAGGGAGGGAAGGGAGTGGAATAGAGCCTATTTAAATTCTGTGTGAACTTTTCTGCTTATGATCAAATGTTTCAGGATATAAGTAATAGGTGCACATAGTACAAAATATAAAAGATAGAAAAGAAATGAGTGAAAAGTAAGACTTTACCCACCATCTGTGCAATTCTCCTCTCTGGTGCAACCAGCTTTATTTGGTGCCTTCTCAGAGAGCTTTGATGCATGTACATGTGTATGTATAGGTATATACATATAGTTTTAAGCCAAGTGATAGCATGGTATCACTGTGCTATCAGTTGGCTTAAAAAATATATGTATCTTCATGCTGTGATCATATTCAACTCATTTAGTATCGTCACATTCCATATCTTCATGCTTAAGGATGCCTCTTTCATTGTTGTTGTTGTTGTTATGTGCCGTCGAGTCGGCCCCGACTCATAGCAACCCCTTCTTGGGTTTCCGAGGCAGTATCACTATGGAAGTAGGATTGCCCAACCTTCCTTCCGAGGAGTGGCTGGTGGATTTGAACCGCCAGCCGTCTGGTTAGCAGGCAAGTGTCTTAGCCACTATGCTACCAGAGCTCCCCCTCTTTCATTAGACATGACTAACTAATGAAAGTATACAGTTTACTCAGCAAATATAAAATGATGCTTGAACACAAACTTCAGTTTTTAAGTGCTCCTGAGGAAAAATTTATATTGCACTACCCAGAATGACATCATTTTCTGATGAATTCAGCAGTGCTGGGAGACATCCCAACCCCCAATTCCAGACAGTTTTTAACATCGTCTTCCTGCAGTCATCCCTTGGTTGTAAAGGTGTCTAGTCTGTGTTTGCTTCGAAACCTTTGGAAGCCAATGGCCTCTGCTGTGGTGAGCCGAGCTCTTCCCTGAAACCTCCCTCTCGACATCTGCTTTGTGTTTGGTTTGGCTTTAGCTCGGCTCCTGAGACCCTCCAAGGCACTTCTTTTTAGAGCGGTTTTGAGTCATTACAGCCCAAGTCCAGGAGGCTCATTTGGAGTTTTTCTCCACCTTTTACTCCACATTAGCATGACCCATGCCAAACCACAGGGACCCTTGGCAAGAATTCCTGAGAAGAAAAGGTAATTCAGTGGCAGGACACATTTCAAAGCCATTTGGAGTTTTTAAGATTTCTCGTAATTGTTCTACCAACTGAATTCAATTATTCTCAACAACAGCATTCACAGAAGGTCACTTGAGACAAGAGAACGTTTATTTGCTTATATCAGCATGAACTAATCTTATAATCACAGCATAAATTTTAGTGTTCATATAGTGCTTAAAGACCTCTGGTGGCGTAGTGGGTAAGGCATTCAGCTGCTAACCAGAAGGTCAGCAGTTCAAAGCCACCAGCTGCTCAACAGAAGGGAGATGAGGTAATCTACTTCCATGAATACAGCCTTGGAAACCCAATGGGGGTCACTATGAGTAGGATCCAACTCTATGGCAAAACACAACAAGCATAGTCCCTAGCTGGTGAAAATGTTTGCAATTCACTGCTAATCTAAAGGTTGGTAATTTGAACCTACCTAGTGATGACACAGAAAAAGGTTCTGGAGATCTTTTGCAAAGATTACAGCCAAGAAATCCCTATGGAAAATTTCTCCCCACATAGTAATTCATTCCTTGTTGAGATATTGGTCTTCTCCAATAAATGTCTCTTCTAATGTGGAGTTGGGAAAACGCTATGGAGCAGTTCTACTCTGTAGTATATAGGGTCACCATGAGCTGGAATTTGCTCAAAAACAATGAGTTTATAAAAGCATATAACCATATACTAAGGCAGTCATTTTTTTAACAGTGTAACAAGGAACTCTTGTAGGAGAGTGCTGAGGAAGGCAGTACTTTGTACCCCTTCTCCATCCATTCCTAATTCAATCAAAGCAATTCCACTTGTATCTGTGTTGCATACGTAATGTAGTGTTAGTGCAGCATCAGGCTTCATCTAACATCAGGAGGAGGAGAGAGAATCACCATCAGCCCAAAGATACTCCTGTAAGATGGGGATCAGACATACCCCCACTCTCTGAGTTTTACTCAATTCTGACACCAACTGTTCTCCCCACTGCACTCTTACTTCTCTGCTCTGTTCGATAATTTGATGCAATGGCTGCACAGAACTCACAATTATGAGGTTGATTGGGAAAATAACAGGGAAGGATTTGGAGTCAATATCAACTTGCAAGTAACAGAAACAACTCAGGAGACAGGATACAGTTCATCAGTTATAACAGCCTCCAACCAAGACAGCTCTCAGCTCCTTCTCAGCCATGCCTGCAGGTAAGCCTCCACCTGGGCCTCTACCACTGGCCCTTACTCGGGTCTTGGCCTCTGCCACTGACCCCCACTTGGACCCTGGCTTCTGCCACTGACCCCCACTCAGACAAGTGGGCAGACACCCCATTCTATCAGCGAGCCTCTTGCCTGAAGGTGCTCAGCTCTTTCACTCCATGGGTCATGGTGGTGAGTCACTGAGCCCACTCCAACCATCTCACCCTGATCTCCTGGTTCTCTCCACTCATGCTACCTTCCGCTATCTCATGCCATCTTGTGCTATCTCACGCCATCTTGTGCTATCTCATACTATCTACACTGTTACAGCTCTCTCTGTCTCCTGGGACTAGGAGATTCTCAGCATAGAGACTCCAGATCCAAAAGACATATTCTGCTTCCAGCCCTCCTTCTTTATCATAGTGAACTCTCCTGCAACTTCTCTGGGATTATTAGCATTTACAAGCCTAGCAGTATGGCAAAACTGACCAATCCCCTTGGTAGGCCACTGTCACCTTATTTGCATAATAAACTTTCCAATTCCTGCAAGAATTTTATGTAACTTATTTACATAGTAAACTGTCCGATTGATTTGATTTGCAAGATTGTGGCCTAACAAATCATCTCGGCAGAACTACAAACCTGGAGCCAGAAAGTCCATATAAAGAGCAACCTATTGAACTGCAGCATGGTATTTTATAAGCTGGGCTTTCACTTGGAAAAAGAGTTCCATGGCTGAAAAAATTTTAAAGGAAAGAGTTAGAAAACTACTATCCTGGGCCCAGTGCTTAATCTATTTCTTATAGATTCTGAAGGCTTTCTTTTTGGAAAAAGCTTCATCAGACCTCATTTAGATTTATATTCATCACTCCTTTGGCAGGCAAAAATGCACAAGGTTTTCCTAAGCTTAAGAGAAGTAGATTTTATTTTTCTTATTCCCTGGTTTTTATTTTGTTTTGTTTTGGCATTCCATTGAATTATCATAGAACCTTGAGGACAGGAATGATCTTAGAAATGGTTTTCACCAATCACTTTGTTTTACAAATGAGAAAACCAAGATGCACAAAAGTTACATACTTTGCCCAAGGTCACACAGCTAGACTGTGACAAGCCAGGACTTCTGACTTCCACTTCAGGACTCTGTTTTAGTTGATGTTTCATTCCTATTTCTTGCAGCCATTTTATTTCTGCCCAATTAGTATTTTCTTCAAAACTGTAATTCTAGAGCAGATTGGGGGTATGATTATTTCTCCATAGTAAAAACATTGGATTTAGAGTCAGAATACCTGGTTTTGTCCATCACTAGATCTATGACCATAGGAAAGTCTCTTACTCTCTTCAAGCATCATATTATGGGGGATAATAACACCTATCCTATAAGGTTATAAAGAGAATCAGAATGAGGTGAGATATATGGAAACACTTTGTAAACTACAAAGAACTATACAAATGTTGAATGTTAACATCATTAAATGTCTTGTCCTATCCTTTCAATGACCCTGTGAAATAGTAAAACAGTTACTATTCCTATTTTCAAAGAGGTTAAGTGACTTAGAAAGAAGCATGTAATATTAGAGGTCATCTGTCTTGGATTGAATTGTGACACCTACCTTCCCCCAAATTTGTGTCATCTTGGCTGGACCATGATTCTCAGTGGTTTAGAAGTTATGTAATGATGTAATATGGCAGGTGCAATGATACTCCATAATGTGATAAGCTGATCAGGTATAAGAGGATTAAGGTTAAAGGTTGGTTGCAGCACCTTTAGTTCCATCACAGCCTTGATCCCATGTAAGGGAAGCTTCCCTGGGTTTTGGCCTGCAACACCTTTTGTCTTACAAGAGATAACAGGAGAGAGAAGGGAACAGAGAAGGGGGACCTACTACTACCCAGAAACAGGAGCCAGAAGTAGAGCGTGTCCTTTGGACCCAGGGTCCCTGCGCTGAGATCCTCCTGGGAGTAAGGGACACAGAGAGAAAAGTCTTCCCCTAGAACCAGCACTCTGATCTCAGACTTCTAGCCTCCTAAACTGTAAGAGAATAAATTTCTGTTTGTTACAGCCATCCACTTGTGGTATTTCTGTTCCAGCAGTGCTAGAGACCTAAGACAACATCAAAGCAGCTTTACTGAAATGGTAGAAGTTAATTTTAAAGACCTTGAGAATTTAGCTTATTAATGTCAGAGCCAAGTCTAGAAGTCTTGACCTTCAGACTCTTTTTACACTGACTTCTATGATATGAAAAAACAAGTCAGTTGCAACTCATAGTGACCCCTCCTTGGGTTTCCAAGGTGATGTCTCTATGGAAGTAGAGGAAGCCCAGTCTTCCTTCCAAGAAGTGGCTGGTGGGGTTAAACCACCAGCTTTATGGTTAGCAGTCAAATGCCTTAGACACTACACCACCAGAGCTCCCATTTCCATGATATGAAAAAAGGTTATCTAGCTAATACTAATAGAGTATTAATTACCTAACTAACTCTCTAGGGTTCTGCTGGCACTTCTCTGGACCTTTTCAATCATGTATTTATTTCCTAACCCTTTACTTTTCCCAGTCAGTAGTACCATCTTAGAAGAATATGTTTGGATTTCTAGAAGGAAGTTAGAATTTCACACATCGTCAGGCTTCAGAAATAGCCTCAGTTGTCACATACACCTACTTTAATGTGGGTACGTAACAAAGCATGAGCTCTTCTAAAGTTAGTAAATGATTATCCTTCCCAATAAAAATTTTAAAATAAGTTTTATTCATAAAAATGCTAATAGCTCCTCTGTGTTCGAAGCAGAGCTTTCTCTGAGTTCTAAGTATTGTAAATAGGTCCTATTTGATGATAGGTCTTTGTGTCCTGGATTAAATTAAGCATTTGTTTTCATCTGTCATACCTTTCTCTAAATTACTGAGATTTTCAAAAGAAGATACTGCAAAAGGGCATTTAGACAAGTTCCTAAAGCAAAGAAATATTCTAAAATTAGTCTTCTCTAGTTGAGGCCTTAATATTTTATATATAATATATAGACATATTATATGTACTACATACTATATAATTATATACTGTATATTATAAATATATTATTTATATTGAATGCTACAGTGAGTTCAGAGATGCTCTGAAAATTGGAGAAATCATGACTGTAAAAATTTTGAACTACTCAGAAAAAGTTACAATCTAAGGTAATCAGTGAGATTTTTGCACACTGGGTGAATACAGGGTGAATAGCAGACTTAGGAGTTAGTGATTGGAAATGAATGAGTGAGTTCATATAAATTTTCCTTTTACCCACATACATTTGAGGATGAGAAAACTGCTGTTTGTAAAATGTGTTGGGATACTTGGATAGCAGATGCTAGATAATTATAATATAGAACAATCATTTTTATGGAAGCTTAAAATGATCTATCATAAAACCAAGGAATGCTCCACACTAAAACGTACTTTGGCTTCCTCTCAAGCATTTTATTTACTTCAGGCATAGAATAATCCCCAAGCCTCTCTGGAAGATGAGAAATCAGAGCTTGCAAGCCATTTTATAAGCCCTATCCTGTCCCTAAAGGAGCTCTGGTGGCTTAGTGGTAAGATATTTGGCTGCTAGCCAGAAAGTTGGTGGTTCAAACCCACCAGCTGCTCCACAGTAAGAAGGTGAGGGAATCTACTTCCATAAGGATTTATAGCCTTGGAAACCCAATGGGGTCACTGTGAGTCAGAATCAACTTGATGTCAGTGGGTTTTGTTTTTTGGTTTTTTAATTCTGTCCCTAAAGTGCATCTTCTCGAGCCTTTGCAATATGAAGTAGACAAAGAGAAAAGCAGAGGAAAGGTGGAAAGAAGGAAGACAGGAAAAAAAGGAGGCCTGCAACCCACCTATCTTTATTCCGTTTGCCTGAAAAAGCATACTAAGCTTTTTTCCTGGGCAAACAACTACATGACAGCTAGATGGATGGATTGACTGATTGTTCAATTGATAGGTGAATAGTTGCTAAAATATTTGTGAAGGTTTAAATCAGCCAGTGTCTTGATTTGATAAAAAGCTTCCAACAGCTCATTTGACTATTTGTTTAAAACCTAACAACTTGGCAGTACTCAGTTGTATCAGCCCTGTGAGCAGACCACATGGTCCAAAATTTATATAGTCTTATCTCTGGTAGCATAGTGGCTAAGGCACTTGACTGCTAACCAGAAGGCAGGCGGTTCAAACCCACCAGCCACTCCTCGGAAGGAAGGTTGGGCAATCCTACTTCCGTAGTGATACTGCCTCGGAAACCCAAGGAGGGGTCGCTATGAGTCGGGGCCGACTCGATGGCAAACAACAACAACAACATCCAATGTGTTAAGGCATGTGGCTGCTAACCAAATGGTTGGTAGTTCGAACCCACCAGCTTCTCTGTGGAAGAAAGATGGGGCAGTCTGCTTCCATAAAGATTTATAGCCTTGAAAACTCAATGGGCATCATTATGAGCCAGAATCGACTCAATGGCAGTGAGTTTGGAGTTTTATGAATGTCATCTGATTAGAAAAAAATTTCATCACAGGTTAAAAGAAAGGAAACAGTTGAATATATTTATAGCTCTTTTACCACAGCTCAATATGAGAAACTATTTCTGTTTCAAGGAACTTATCTGTTTCAAGGAACTGATCTTATTCCCGCGTGTGTAAGATCGTGTTTAAAGGATTACTTCATCAACCGCATAAAGGAAGCAGTCTGGCTGGCACCTCTCTGGAACTTTCTTCTTAGCTAAAAACAGTTCCTGCCAAGACCACTGTCAAATCCAATTTTCCAGGGCCACTAGCATGCTTCCACTGAGGGATTAGTAGGCTGTCCCCCACATCTGTGTCACTCCCAGCACTGATTACATGAGTGACCTTAGTTAGGTGTAGGCTAAAGCTGGTACCTTCCTATAGTTTTCTATTTTCAAGAGCTGTATAGCTTTGAGGTTTCCGTTTTTATTTGTCAAAATTATACTATCCATATTGATACCAAACTACATTAGAGAGGTTTGGGTGTTTTTGGTTTTTTTTTTTTTTTTTCATGTATTGAATTTATTACATCCCTGGAAAGCATTTATTGTCAAGCTTTTTTAATGCACTGATACATTTCCCTACAATTCTTTTGTATCATCCGTAGTGTATAAATCTTGTCGTTGTTAGCTGCCATTGAGTTGACCCCCAACTCATGGGGACCCCATGTACAACAGAACAAAACGTTGCCCAGTCCTGCATCATCCTGATGATCAGACTGTTGTGATCCATAGGGTTTTCATTGACTGATTTTCAGCAGTTCATCTCCAGACTTTTCTTCCTAGTCTGCCTTACCCTGCAAATTTCACTGCTAAAATCCACTCAGCATCATGGCAAAACTCAGGACACCATTGACAGATGGATGGTGGCTGCACATGATGTGCATTGACTGGGAATCAAACCCAGGTCTCCTGCATAGAAGGCGAGAATCAACCACTGAACCACCAATGTCTCCCTAAGTCTTCAAAAACCACCCTTAAAACCAAGAGTAGACTAATCTTTCAAGCCCAAGGCCCTACTCTGACCCCTCTTTGGCCATGCCTTCTACCCACAAGGTGAAGGATCTGTAGGGTCAAGAGGGCTTGCCCGCTTATACCCTGTTTCTAGTTCATGTTCCTATCCATCCTGCTCAAAAGAAGACAGTGTTTCCAAGGTCTGCCTGGGTCTCTGTGCTAGGTCCATCTTCCTAGGACAGAGTGGTCAATGGCCTTAGGTTTGAGGAGTGGCCAAGAAGCACTGTTTGGAGGGATAAGGATAGTGTGTACATGTGACTACTAGGTATCCAAGGGGTGTGAGACAACCAGCTTTGGAAAGAGAAGGTCAGGGGCCAGCACTCAATTGCCATGTTCTGGCACAGAGCTTTAAAGAATCCAAGAATTCTGTATCCCTAACCCTTCAACTTATTATAACATGTATTTATCAAAGTAAAACATATTTTGCTTAATAGTTTGTAGCCTGATTTACAGATTTAAAATATTTAGATATTCTATATGTGCCTCCCACCAGCCACTCCTTGGAAGGAAGATGGGGCAATCTACTTCCGTAGTGATACTGCCTCGGAAACCCAAGGAGGGGTCACTATGAGTCGGGTCCGACTCGACGGCACATAACAACAACAACAACATATGTGCCTCCATTTGTGCATTTGTCCTGGGTCTTGCATCTGTTACCAATGGGCTTGATCAAATAAATTCCTCCATCTTTTGTAGATTCCTTCAAACCTTTGCTCTCTTTCTTGAACTTCTAGCCCCGTTCTTCCCCCCCCCCGCCCCCAATTATTTTATTGTTGTTGTTGAAGATGTACACAATAGAGCAAGGCCAGGAGCTGATTGTGGAACAGACCATCAACTACTTATATGTAAGTTGAACTTGAAGTTGAGGACAATTAAAACAAGTCCACGAGAGCCAAAGTATGACCTTGAATATATCCCTCCTGAATTTGGAGACTGCCTAAAGAATAGATTTGATGCACTGAACACCAGTGACTGAAAACCAGAAGAATTGTGGGATGACATCATGAGGAACCTGTGCATAGACCAGGAGATTGTCGTTGAAACACAACAAGGGGACACTGCATGGTTTAAAATCAAGAAGGGAGTATGTCAGGGTTGTATCCTTATTCATACTTATTCAATCTATATGCTGAGGAAATAATTCAAGAAACTGGACTATATAAAGAAGAGCATGGCATCAAAATTGGAGAAAGAATAATTAACAACCTGCAGTAAGCTAACAACACAACTTTCCTTGCTGAAAGTGAAGATGACTTGAAGCACTTACTGATGAAGATTGAAGAATACAGTCTGCAGTATGGATTACATCTCAATATAAAGAAAACAAAAATCCTTACAATGGGACCAATAAGCAGCATCAGGATAAATGGAGAAAATATTGAAGTTGTTAAACACTTCACATTGTTTGGTTCTACAATCAACACCAATGGAAGCAGCAGTCAGGACATCAGATGACGTATAGCACTGGGCAAATGAGCTGCAAGGGACCTCTTTCAAGTGCTGAAGAGCAGAGATGTCTCCTTGAGGACTAAGATGCACCTGACACAAACCATGGTATTTTCAGTCACCTCATATGCATGTGAGAACTGGATAATGAATAAGGAAGACCAAAGAAGAGTCAATCCTTTTGAGTTGTGGTGTTGGTGAAGAATGCTGAGTACCATGGTCTGCTAAAAGAACTAACAAATCTGTCCTGGAAGACGTGCAGCCGGAATGCTCCTTGGAAGCGAGAATGGCCAGACTTCATCTCACCTACTTTGGTCATGTTGTCAGAAGGGACCATTCACTGGAGAAGGATGTCATGCTTGGTAAGGTGGAGGATCGATGAAAGAGGGGAAGGCCCTCAACGAGGTGGATTGACACAGTGGCAGCAGCAATGGACTCAAGTATAGCAAGGATCGTGGAGCTGGCACAGGACCGGGCGGTGTTTCATTCTGCTATGCATAGGGTCACTGTGAGTCAGAGACAACTCAACAACACCTGACAACAACAATTACATGTACAATTCAGTGACATTGATTACATTCTTCAAGTTGTGCAGCCATTCTTACCTTTCTTTTCCAAATTATTCCTCCCACGTTAACATGAGCTCATTACCCCCTAAGCTTCCTATCTAACCTTTCAAGTTCCTGTTGTCAATTTGATCCCATATAGATAGTTCTTTAAAAGATCACAATGCTCAAGCCCCTAGCCTGATTCTTGATACATAACGTCACCACCTGTTTTACAGGAGAGTCAACACCACAGGTTTCTATCTCTAAATGACTGTGTTTTTTACCTTAAATGCTCTTTGTCCATTTCCATTCTCTCTACCTTCCCTTTACTCTTGGAAAAAGGAATGTCATCCCCCCTTCTCCAAACCAGACCCTCTGACTGTGACCCTGACTGAGCTTCTTCACTCCCACCTTCTCAAGGACCTTCTTTTGTTACTTGCCAGACCTGTCATTTATGGCTCTCTCTTCCCACTGCCTCCACTCGGCTGCCTGGAAAATGTACAGACACTTCTGCTTCAACACCCTCTCTAGACACTACTTTTCAGTTTCTCTCTTTCCCCATAAATCTTCACTGAAATTATTCCCCAAGTGTTGCCACTGATCATGAGAGCCAGAGGTCATTCATCAGTCATCATGCCTCCTGAGTGGCTGTGGTCAGCGTAGCTCAACACAGCTGCATGACCTCTTCCTGAAAATCTACTGATTTCCCAGAGCTGTCTGGGTTCTCCTGCTTCTGCCACTACTTACATCCCATCTTCCCTATTTAGCTCTGTGTCTTTCTTCCACCCTACAACGGGGGAAACTCCCATAGCTCAGCTGAGGGCCTTCGCTGATCTACATGTGTTCGCCCTTGGCAATTAGTTGTGTGTTACTCCATCACTTCCTCTCTTGGGATTGACGGGTATGTCCTCACTTCCAGCCACATCTCTGACTTCCTGAAGCAGGTTTCTACCCCGATGCCTCCCCAAAAGCACAATTTCAGCCTGACTAAAATGAAACTCTTCTTCCCCAAGTAATCTCACTTGCCTTCTGATTCCCCATTTTTGCATAATAACTAGTAATTTCAACAGGAAATTTTCTACTTTTCATTTTGAATACGATTATTTAAATATGAGTTGAATACGATTATTTCAGTTATGTTTTTTGCTCAACTAGCTCAGACTAACCACCATTTGTCACATGATTTGTGGGGAATAAAAATGCATCCCAGCTTCCAAATAACTTACTCGTTTTTAAAAAAAAAAAAAAAAATTGTAGCCCACATGTGAGAGGAAAGCTTCTTATTGCACTGATTTGATTGCAAACTCTCTTAAAGCATTTGTGCAATAAACACACCAGGGCCCCTCATAAACACTGAAAACACAAGGGTGAATAAGAATGGCTTCTACCTTCAAAGAGTTCACCAGTTAGAAAGAAACAAACTTGAAACAAATAACTGCATTCCCTTACACATGGGGTTGCTATGAATCACAACCAATTCAATGGCAACTATTTTTTTTTTACCAACAGAACACCTAGAGTACTATTTTAGACTCACTAGTTTTGATAATTGGTTGGTGGATATCAGTGATTATTTCTTTTCATAACAGGTTTGTTGATCTTATCAGGTGCTGTCGAGTTCGTTCTGACTCATAGCGACCCTGTGGACAACAGAACCAAACACTGCCCAGTCCTGTGCCATCCTCACAATCCTTGCTGTGCTTGAGCCCGTCACCGCAGCCACTGTGTCAATCCATCTCATTGAGGGTCTTCCCTTTTTCACTGATCCTCTATTAGGATATAATTTCCATACCATATAATTCCCCCATTAAGGGGAAATTTTCTCTATAGTTATTCATACATTTAGATATATGCAGTCATCACCACAGTCAGTTTCATTACCTCAAGAAGAAACCCTGTACCCTTCAATTATCACTCTTCTACTCTCCCATCCTGCTTCTCTCCTAGCCCTAAGTAGCCACTAATCTAATTTCTGTCTGTATAGATTTACCTATTCTGGACATTTCATAAGGAGCTCTGTGGCATAGTGCCTAAGGCATTTGACTGCTAACCAGAGGCTGGCAGTTCAAACCCACCAGCCACTCCTCAGAAGGAAGGTTGGGCAATCTACTTCCATAGTGATACCACCTTGGAAACCCAAGGTGGGGGCTTGCTGTGATATTTCATGTAAATGAAATTCTGTACTATGTGATCTTTTGTGACTGGCTTCTTTCATTTAGCGTGCTTTTCATTGTTCTGGTTACCTAGTGCTGCTCTGATAGGAATATACCACAAAATTCTACTAGATATGAATTGATATCTCATTGTGGTTTTTATTTGCATTTCCTTAACAACTTGGGAGGTCTGGTGGCCTAGTGCCTAAGGCATCTGACTGCTAGTGGTGGTTCAAACCCACCAGCCACTCCTCAGAAGGAAGGTAGGGCAATCTACTTCCATAGTGATACCACCTGGGAAACCCAAGGAGGGGTCACTATGAGTCAGATCCTCCGACTTGACTTGGCGGCAGTGAGTTTTTGAGTTAACAACTTAATGATGTCAAACATCTTTTCATGTGCTTATTGGCCTTTTGCATATCTTCCTTGGAAAAATACCAATTTAGAGTCTTTGCCCATTTTTTAATTGAGTATTTGTCTTTTTCTGGTGATGTAGTGCCTAAGGCATTTGACTGCTAACCAGAAGACTGGTGGTTCAAACCCACCAGCCACTTGTTGGAAGAAAGATTGGGCAATCTACTTCTGTAGTGATACTGCCCCAGAAACCCAAGGAGGAGTCACTGTGAGTCAGATTGACTCGATGGCAGTGAGTTTAGTGTGGGTTTTTTTTGGTTTTTTTTTTTTTTTT
>NW_006921794.1:2769602-2785490 GCF_000298275.1 Orycteropus afer afer
TTTTTTTCACCTAATTGGAGAAGAGAATAGATGGGAAGTGAATGAGCCTGAAATTTATTTGCCTTTGTTAAGAAATATACCTCCATCTGTCTGCACTTCTCTTTGGCTATATATTGAGTAACTCTGACCAAAAACAGTCCAAAGAGTTGGAGATGTCTATTCCTACATAAGAAATGACCACAAACATAGTAGCTTAAAACAATCCCCATTAATTAGCTCATAGTTCCACTGGCAACACTGGGAATGGGGGGGTGCAGACCACACTGGGTGACACTGTCAGATGGAGTAAGACCAAAACGACTGGCTATAGAATTTCTGTGCAGTGCTCCAGCAGAGATATCCCTGGAGTTGGGAGCTCTGGTGGCATAGTGCCTGAGGCATCTGACTGCTAACCAGAAGTCTGGCGGTTCAAACCCACCAGCCACTCCTCCGAAGGAAGGTTGGGCAATCTACTTCCACAGTGATATTGCCTTGGACACCCAAGGAGGGGTCACTACGAGTTGGATCTGGCTCAACAGCAGTGAGTAATATGCTTAGGTCAGAGCTGTCATTATTACACAATTACAAGGAAGCTTCACATCACATGGTTTCATCTGAAGGAGCTGTAAGCACGTGCTGTTGTTTTCATTGCTCCTGGTGTTTTTATAGTCTGATTTTGTCAGATTTTCTGGTGTTTTAGTTACAATATTGTGGTAATTGGTATCTATGAACCAATATCAATAACTCTTTTGAGAATGAAATAGTGATTAAAGGAAAAGGAAAAAAAGCAAAACAAGGTTTCTGCTCAGTTACTAATAATGTAACTAATAATGTACTTCAGTGTAGAAAGATTTTACAAAACAATTTTGTTAGTATTTGTACAGTATAAGAAATATTACATTTAAGTAATTTACAACTCTATCACATATTATTCTATGATTACAGTTGATAATAAGTGTTGCTAAGGATTCTGTGTGGTCTGGTATAGGAGGAAGCCCATGGTGGGGGTGGGGTGTGACACCATGATTACTGCACTGGGTGACACCAACCCTGGTGATGCCACTGCATAGTACTGTAGGTCAAAAGCCTGGGCAGACTCAATTGTATGCCCTGCTTAGGGCCTTGCAAGGTCAAAATCAGGATGTTGGCTGAGCTAAGTTCTTACTTGAGGGTCTGGGGGCAAATCTGCTTCCAGCCTTATCCAGGTTGTTGGCAGAATTCAGTTTTTTGTGGTTGTAGGACTGAGATACCTATTTCCTTGTTGGCTTGGCCAGGTGTCACCTCAGATCCTAGAGGCTACTCTCAAGTCCTTGCCCTATGGCCCACTCCATCTCAGCCATGAGCAGCCTCTCTCATGTTAAAGCCCTGTCACACTTCAAATCTGTCTTTCTTTTCTATTACCAGCGTGAAAAATTCTCCCTACTTTCCAAGGGCTTATGTGGTTAGGTTAGGTTCACCCAGATAATCTCCCTTTTGAATAACCCAAAGTCAACTGATTAGTAACTTTACATCTTCAAAATCGTTTTTGCTCCATAAGGTAAATAATCACATGAGTGATGTCCTATCATATTTACAGGGCTTGCTCACACCTAAGGTGGGGGGATTATATAGAAGGTGTACACCAGGGGACAGGAATCTGCCTACCCCTATGTATGGATATATAATTTATAAAATAGAAAATATCTACTGAATGATAAGAATGGAAGTTTTGGCAGCCCATGAAGCCCTCATCACACTTGCAACCTTCTACTGGAATGCAGAGGTCACAGAAGAGGAGGAATCAGAAGTGAATGAACCTAAAATGTGTTTGCCTTGGTAATAAGGCAAACATTTGTCTCTCTGCACTTCTCTATGGTCATATGTTGGGCACCTTTGAGCAAAAACAGCCCAGATGGTTGGAGATTTATTGATCCCATGACAGTTCTTTAGGGGAATCTAACTCTGATTCTCTTGCCTGTAGTATGACATCGTTGGACACTCTGGAGATGGCTACAACATTAACCTGGTTCCAATGAACAAAATCCCCAAGGACAACAAACAAAGACTAGAAATTCTCAAGGTAAATTCACTCAATTATCTCTGTATTCTGAAAAAATCTATCAGATTAGATAAATTATCTCCTAGGCACTAAAAAGATTCACTGAAGAAACAGCAGATGCAGGAGTTTCTGTTTTGCAAACCTTTAGGCTCCCATCATGCCTAAAATGAGAAAACAGCCATTCATGTCTAAAATCCTTCTCTCTCCTATACAAAATGTAAACTTTGTTCCCCACATGTTTTCTGGATAGTCAATATGTTATCCATATTCTACAATTTGGGTCCTCTCCTATGTACTATAAAGGAGCTCTGGTGGTGTAGTGCCTAAGGCACTTGACTGCTAACCAGAAGGTTGGCAGTTCAAAAACCTACCAGCCATTCTACAGAAGGAAGACAGGGCAATCTACTTCCATTAAGACTTACTGCCTTGGAAACCCAATGGGGGTCGCTATGAGTCAGAATCAACTCAATAGCAGTGGGTTTGTTTTTGTTATGTCCTATACAGTTCTTTTCAGCCTATAGATATTTCAAAAGAAGAAAAAGAATGATTCCTTTGAGGATTCTCTAACCCCAATTCTATGTGTTTCTCAGTATTTTCCAATGATAAATTGAATTTCTTAGGCTTAGGTCTGCAACAGAAACAAACACACCATCATTTAAGTAAATCTTCCCCACTGCTATTGATGTGAATATGTTTAATAATATTGTCCTGTTTATTGGAAATTCAACTTTAGTCCTTATTTTCCTCCTGTACCATCTTCATCCTCCATTAGTGATACCAAGTTTTATATTTTCTCACACTAAATGGCAGCTTAAATTGAAAAGTAAGTGCCAACAGGGATAGTTGAGAAATGCTAACTGTTTCTCATGAAAGTCTATACCAAATACAAGTATCACCAGGTGCTGTTGTCACTCTGATGTGCAAATTAAATAGAACTCACTCAGATACTTTCATTCATGTGTGACATTGGTATTTGTGCATTCTCATAGTCAGTAGAAAAATTGTCATGTTTCCTGAAAAGAAGTTTCTCAGCTGTGGCTTTTGTGCACACACTTTTGTGCTCTTGCCCCCAGACAATGTACGCCCATGCTCAGTTCTGCATGAGTGGGGACCATACGTTAGAGGGGACAAAACACGCCATCCAGGAAATTGCTAAAGAAGAAGCCGACGAGTACTTTGTCATAGTCTTGAGTGATGCAAACCTGTCACGATATGGAATACATCCTGAGAAGTTTGCCCAGATCCTGACAAGCAACCCGCAAGTCAATGCTTTTGCCATTTTTATTGGATCCTTAGGTGATCAAGCAACCAGGTAAGTGTCATTTCAGAATGTGATAGAATACAGATACTTGAGTACCTGACATGACATTTCAAGGGCTTGGCATGGTGAGGGCCATTAGGGAAATGGAGGTAAAACAGAAACCCTAGTCACTCCCTCAGGTTGAAAGGATATGATGTTCTAGCTTATAGTTGGACAAGCAGTAATAATTTTAAATTAATTATTTTTCATTTATATTTAAACCAGTAATAGAACAGTAAGTTGGTTTGTCCACTAATAAATTATAGTATTTTATATACTTGGTACTTTATATCAAGTTCCCAAACTCATTTCTAATCAGTTCATGTTCAAATCATACTCGAGTAACAAACATCTACTATTATAATAATAGATTGTGTGTGTGTGTGTGTGTGTGTGTGTCCTTTCTTTTTGGGAGACACAGCTAACCCAGGTGAAACACTTAACACTTGGAGACCATGTAAGAGAGTATATATTACAAGACCTACACTGTAAATACTCTTCAGTGGAGAAATTTATGGTCAGACAATAAATACCACTGTGGATGACCTAAAAAGAGAGATCTGGAAATACTTTCTTTGCTCAAACTCACTGACGTTTATCGTTTGGGATTACAAACAAAGAGCTCATGGTTTTTCTCTGCTTAAGATACCTGTGAGAATCAGAAAGCATAAGTGAAAGTCTTATCTCTTCTGAAAAAAGTTCCCTGCCTGAACCACAGAGGACCAGAAACCTTTTCATCTCTTTTACCTGTCACTCCCTGTGGTAGACCGACTGCCATCGAGTTGAAGTCTAGTCCTATAAACAGACCAGGACCAGCTTTAGTCTCTAAAATGCTAACTATGCCTTCCCACTTGCTATAGGGTTGCAGAGTAAGGTTGAGACTAGACTTCCTATCATGTACTTACAGGAGCTTTTTTTGCAAACAATCTCTACATTTGTCTCAGTTTCACATGTTAGCCTCTTCTGGAACCTTGGTGTCCTTGAAAACTCAAACCAAACCTTCTGTGTCCAGATCCTCAACACCAGCTCAGTCCAAGCTCAGTGAACGCTGGTGGAGCTGAAATGACTATTTTGTCTTTCTAGTGAACAGATCCTGTTTGAATACTTAAGAAAGCACAATAATACCCTTGTGGTTTCCTAGGGAAATGGTCCAACATCCACTGGCAGAAGATACGTTGCCGAATTAGCTGGTCTACTGGCCATGCCAAATGTATGATACGACACAGGATGGTGGACTTTTATTAAATGTCATTTCAAAACCAAACTTTGTTGGCACAATGAAAGGAGGCCTTCTTTTAGATAGAACTGTGTCTTGTAGATTCATTGCCTTCAAAAATGGCCCTTTGTTCAAAAGGATAAATTGACATTTAAAAAATTACCATAAGCCTATCTAACCTCAGTGTCATAGAAGCAGCAATTGGATAATACAGATTGCATTTCACATTGCGTAATGTGGAAAAAAAAGACTAAGAGAGCAAGAACCACTTGGGGTTTGGCGGGCAACGATTTTGAAAGCCTCTTTTCTAAGGAAGGAAAAGAGCTTAGAAGTGCAGTGTGAGGCCAACACGTTCACTGGACCCAGGTGAGCTAATCCCACATTGGTCCCTGAGGCTCTGTTCTGCCCAGAGAATACAAAATACCAGGAAATGACATTCATAAAAGGGAGAAAAATCTTTTCACACTAACCAACATTGGCTGAAAAGATCCTTCTTTCAGTTCACTGCGTCCCTCCCAGTTGTTCTTCCAAGGCTTTCATTGCCTAGTGACAGCCAATTGAATTGCAGGCAACCAGCAAGGTATTAGAAAGTAAAAACTTCCTTTCCTAAGAAACCATTTGGACCCTGTGGTTTGCAGGGGCAGGGCAAGGATGGGGAGCCTCAATTTGCAATGGTAATTTTCTTTCCCTTTCCATCCTGGCAGGCTTCAGAGAACTTTACCAGCAGGCCGGTCTTTCATTGCCATGGATACCAAGGACATCCCTCAGATTTTGCAACAGATCTTCACCTCCACCATGTTGTCAAGTGTTTAAGAAGTGCCCTTCCTTGCCCCCAGTGACCCCAGTATCTGAAATAAGATATGAATAGAGCACTCTGAAGGAAAGAAGACCTCTGGACACTGGGCCCATGCAGCGACTATCAGATGATTCTGCCACTCCTGGGTCAGCTAAAGCTTAACTTGCTCAGTAATCAGAATTCAGAAAAGCAGCCAGAGGGGAACCTTGATTTCGAAGGCAGTAGAGGAAGTGGGTTGACCTGCATTCTATAAAACGTCAGGGTTAAAGGAAGGTAGTTTAAGAACTATGGTGCTGGGTCTGTTTCTAGAAACCCAGGCACAGAAAAGACCTTGCTTTTGGCTTACTGGTCATCTGGGAAAACAGAAGTGGCCCCATCAAATAAAGCCTTTGGGGCCACATTTTAACATTCACATACAAGTCTGTGCAAACCTCCCCCAAACTGCTCCTGTCCGATAGTTGTTTTTATTTTCTCCCCCACTCTGTACTGCTCAGAAAATAATGACTATATGGTATTTAACCCTCTGACAGCCTTCTAGCAGCAGTATTTTATAAAAGGTTGGGTGTTCTCGATAATTCCATTTTCTTGGCCAAAACCAAAAGGAATCAAAGGATCCTTAGTTTACCTCCCCACATGACTTTTTAAACCAAAACCCACTGCCATCGATTGGGTTCCCTCTCATAAAAAGCCAGTTCTCCATGCTGCCAGGGTGGGAGGATAACGGGTGTCTTGTCTCCCTATTTCTTCTTCCAGATCTTCTAGAAGTTTACATTATTCCATTTTGGTATCCATGATGTAATACTCAAAGCAACAATTGCTTACAAGAAAAAAAAATAGTCACTGAGAGTATTGACATAAAAATTAATTAGTGCAAAGTAAAAACAAGACAGTATGTTTGAACTGAATGGTAATTGGATACTCCTTAGCTGTCAAAAATACATTTTTTTCCAAGCCTCATTCTTTTTCTTTCCCAGCATACCTTATTCCCACCCAATTGGCTGTCTTTTATTTATCAAAAGACTCAGTGTCACTTTGTTTAAAATCAAATGCTTCAGCGGAGTCAACCTCTTCTAAGCATGTAATAAAACGCTCTTCTTCGTCATGGATGGCAAAGTCGACAGACTGGTGCACCAGTGTGTGTGTGCATTCTTATGAGGCGCTGGGAAAACTAGTCTTGTGAGTAATGTTACCTCATTCACCCATACGTGTTGAAATTGCACAGATTCATAATGTCTTTTTAATTAATTATAGGACAGAAGAAACAATAACACCCATTGGCCCCACCACCCCGTCTCCCTATCATTAACTATCAAATAATCAAAGCAATCAGTTACTAATGTAGTGTTATCAGAGAGTTCACATGGCTTGTCATGTTTTTCTAGCCAATGCTTGCTATGCATATAGACTTGTCCAGTGATGCAAGCAATTTCAATCCAGTAAGGCACTTGACTGCTAACCAGAAGGCTAGTGGTTCAAACCCACCAACCACTCCTCAGAAGGTAGATTGATCTACTTCCATACTAATGTTGTTGTTGTTATGTGCCATTGAGTCGGACCTGACTCATAGCAACCCTCCTTGGGTTGCTGAGGCAGTATCACTACAGAAGTAGATTGCCTAGCCTTCTTTCCGAGGAGTGGCTGGCAGGTTTGAACCACCAGCCTTCTGGTTAACAGTCAAGTGCCTTAGGTACTATGCTACCAGAGCTCCTTCCATAGTGATACCACCTTGGAAACCCAAGGGGAGGGGTCTCTATGAGTGGGATCCAACTCGACAGCACATAAAAACAACAACAGCAACAACAAGAAGTATCTTTAAAAGAAGCCCTGGTGGAACAGTGGTTAAATGCTCAGTTTCTAACCGAAAGGTCAGCAGTTTGAACCCACCAGCCGCTTCAAGGGAGAAAGACGAGTCAGTCAACTTCCATAAAGATTGCAGCCTTGGAAACCTTATGGGGCAGTTCTACTCTGTCCCATAAGGTCACTGTGAATCAAAATCAACTTGACAGCACTTGGTTTAAATACCTTTAAAAATGTAACTACAGTGATAATAATATTATTATTAACAACAGCAGTCAACTTGGGTGCCATCAAGTTGATTTTCAGCTCATGGCAACTCCATGTGACAGAGTTGCATTGCACCGTAAGGTTCTCTTGGATGTAATCTTTACAGGAGCAGATCACCAGGTCTCTCTCCCATGGAGAGCTGTTGGGTGGATTCACACAGCCAACTTTTCGGTTGGCAGATAAGTGCTAAGCCACTGCACCACCAGAACTCCTTGTTGTTGTTGTTGTTTTGTGTCGTGGAGTCAGACCCTACTCATAGCGACCCCTCCTTGGGTTTCCGAGGTGGTATCACTACAGAAGTAGATAGCCCAACCTTCCTTCCGAGGAGTGGCTGGTGGTTTTGAACCGCCAGCCTTCTGGTTAGCAGTCAAGTGCCTTAGGCACTATGCTACCAGAGCTCCTAGCCAGGTGATAAGCTGTGTCATCACACAATCTTCCACTCCATCCTCACAACAGTGCACGTACAATAGGTATTTTTGACCTTATAGATAAACCAAGACTCAGAACTAAGTCACTTTCCCAAGATCTCTGATACTATGCGATTGACTTAATTATTTAAGTCAATTAGCATGTTGATTTTACAGAAAAAGAGACTAAGACTTTGCAAAATTCAAACAAATAGCCCAGCTTGCACAGGCGGAGACAGAGCTGGAATTCAAACTCCAAATGCTTTAGTGGCTGTGCTAGGGCTGTGCTTGGGCTGTGCCCCTCGCCCCACATCACACTTAAAACCTAGATATTGAGTTCTTGTTGCCTTTTTCTCTTTTCTCCCAGTGCTCTTTCTGTTCTTGTAAACTGACCGCATTCTGTAGTGAAGTCTTCCTCTCCCATCTTATACTCAGAAGCGCAGAAAAGTGAGGGCCAAGGAGCTGGGTATGACTGGGGGCACTTCTGACCTCTCCTTCCTGGACCCTGCAGAGAGCTGAGGGTGCCTGTCCACGTGGCCCCTCGAGGTGCCCACGCCTGAGGACCACTGCCCCGGAAGCCTTTAGACATTGAATCCAGAGTGGCTGATTAAAGGAACAGCCTTTTAACAAATCGTCACCATGCATAACTAACTACCTACCTGAGTAAGCAGAAGCCATTTTTAAAAAACACATGGAAAGAATGTTCTCAAGTAATTTAGTTTCCCCTTCCCCACTGACCAGACATCCTTTGCATTTTTTTTTTTCAAATACTATAATGTGTAACCCCTGGCTTTTCTTATTTGTAAAAAGGGGGAAGGATGGTGGGGGTGGGACTTGGAGAGTGAGAAGATGAAGGGTTTATTTCTACTTCTCACAGTACCTAAGAAGTCTGTGTGTTTATTATTAAATGTGCTTAATTATTGGCCTCTCCAAGCTGTTCCCAGGCCCTTCTTAGGTCCAGGAGGTTATAATAAATGCATTGTGTGCCTCAGGGGGGTTCCATTGAAAGGAGTCTAAACCCTGGCTCCACAGTGAGCACATGTAATTCTGAGAAGGTTCATTGTTACCCATGAGGGGCCAGGAGGAATGAATGTTATGAATAGCTGCAGTATAGATGGGTATTCCCCCAGAATCCTTTGTGCACCCCAACAAGATGACCTCATCCCAGATGGGGCAGCTCGTGCCCAGCCACAAGCAGCAGATGAGAGCAGAAGTACTTGAGCCCATCAGATGTTCTGAATGAATCATTTACTTCTTTACCCTACACCCTTTCCTGTGAACTGTCAGAGGAGGAGAAATCTGTCAATGTCAGCAAGACTTCCTCTAAACAAACTCTAGGGCTTTGAAAGCCATTTACAAGTAGTTTTCTGTAGACAGCATTGTTAGTGTTCCTGAAAGGCCAGCTCCAGCGGTTTCAACGCTCTTGCCACCTGGCTCCTTCCTGTCCCTGCGGGTCAGACAAAATTAAATTCCTCCTGGAGTTGAGCAGAGAGATACAGGCTGATGGAACAACAAGAATGGTTTTCTCCCAATATGTTTTCAGCACTAACAATTATAAGAAATATTCCACAAATTCTAGGCTGGTTTCTCTCGCCAAGACAATGTCTTCTAAAACAGCGTCTCAGGAATAATCAACTGTCCACTTGTATTTAGTAAATTAAACACAACTTTTTCATCTCACTATGAAATATAATGCCTACTTTTTTTTTTGGAAAATGACTCTAGTATCATACATAGCATTATAAAATATTCAGATGAAGTATAATTTGCTACCAATTTCTGGTCAGTTATAAAGTTCCTACCTATTGACTTTTCTTTATGTTTTTTCTCCAACTTGCTATTGTCAAAAACATTACTGGTAATGGAAAAAAAGGAATTCCAATTTTCCATCTTACAGTGGGCAGAATTTATAAACTCTGGGTAGAATTGTCCCTGAGTGGTGCAAATGGTTAACGTGCATGCTGCTAACCCAAAGGTCGGAGGTTTGAATCCATCTAGCAGTGGTCGGACAATCTACTTCTGTAGTGATACTGCCTCGGAAACCCAAGGAGGGGTCACTATCAGTCAGGTCTGACTTGACAGCACATAACAACAACAACAACAACAGATGTGCTCAGAAGAAAGGCCTGATGACCTACTTCTGGAAGCTCATTGCCCCTGACAACCCTGTGGAGCGCAGCTCTACTCAGCTACACGTGGAATTGACTCTGCAAAAATTGGTGTGGGTTTTTGGTTTTAGGTAGTGAGTAGAAAGGAGGTTCTAGACAATAATTGGAAGCTCTGATAGCATAGTGGCTAAGGCACTTGACTGCTAACCAGAAGGCTGACGGTTCAAACCCACCAGCCACTCCTCGGAAGGAAGGTTGGGCAATCTAAGGAAGGTTGGGCAATCTACTTCCGTAGTGATGTTGTTGTTGTTAAGTGCCATTGAGTCGTTTCCAACTCATAGCGACCCCATGCACAGCAGAACGAAACACTGCCCGATCCCGCGCCAGCCCCACAATCCCTGCTATACTGCCTCGGAAACCCAAGGAGGGGTCACTATGAGTCAGGTCCGACTCAACAGCACACAACAACAACAACAGGCAATTATTAACTGCCTTTATAAACTTGGGCTAGTCGCTCTGTACATCACCAAATGATCCATAACTAAAGCTACAGTCCTGTGTTTTTACATCTCATTCAGGGAACTGACTTTGTCCCTTGTGTTCCTCACAAGAGCCACATAATTTCCTTGTAACTTTTGTCCCCAGAACTCTGAACATATATTAGGGGGTGGTAACCATTCCCGGGTTGTACAGAGGAGTTTGACACCTATAGCAGGTGTCCTAACAGAATAGTGTTACTGACAGAATATGGCTTTTCAAAATTATGCAAGTGACATTAGAGTTGCATAAGAGGGGTTTTCCCCCTGTCAGCTGAATAGATATGTCTGTTGGACAGTAATGTACATTTACAAGCTTTCTGCCCATCATCTCTTACCCTGCTGCCTTAAAATACAATAACGTATCTGCTGATCTGCACAGTGGCAATCAAAAAGGATCAGGAATTGGGAAACTACTGTGTGCCCAGAATGAGGGCTGACCTTTTGGGCCGAAGCTGAACAATGCACAATTGTTTTGTTTTTCATTGTTAAGTCCTAGTAAACAAAAATCTCCTCTAAAAGGGGGGCAGAGGGAATGCTTGCCAAGCAGAGAGCTTCAGTTGAGAATGACTTGACCCTCTTTTGAGACTAAGCACTGTCCAGGGCTTTAACCTTCAAACAGAAGCCACGTCTCTTCTTAAACCACCACGCATGTTGGCTTTGGAATGCCAGGGTTACATAATTGTAAAACCGAGTGGTGTTTGTGGTATTTGGCCACTCGGAACAAAGTGTGACCACATTTTTAAGGTGGTTTGGAGCCAGGGAGTCGAGAGGACATCATGTTCTGCTATAAGACCTCTCACCAAGGGAACATGTAAACTCTTCAGAAGCTGCTGTCCCCTTGTATGGGCCCTCCCTCTCTGCAGACACCAGAGGAGCCATAATATCTCCCTCTTCTCACAGGCTTCACTGGAAATACCTTGGAGCCACCAGACCTTTCCTTAAAAGAACAATCAGAAGCATTTGCCAATAAACTCACACTCCAGAGGTGGTGGGTGTGACCCCAGATGAGTGTTGGAGCATAAAGATTTATTAAAATTCAATGCAGTTCTGGAACATAAGTAATGGTGCTGGATTTTGACCTGGAAATGGAGGGGAATAGTGTTTGTCTGAATATCCTGAAGCAAGTTTGTCTGTACTGCAGGCCAGAATGTGACAAGAAAATAATGAGCCTGCCAAGAGTAATTTGGGTAATTGACCTAATTATTTTATGGTCATACATGAAGCCCTGCTGTGTGAAACTGGAGAAAAATGAGTATATTTACTCAGGACATTGAAGTTAGTTTTCCAGTGCAATATATTTATATCAATAAATACTAATGCTAATTTAGCAAGACTTTGACCATTTCTTCATTCTGGCACTTATTAGGAAATCTTCCAGTGTCAGTACCCCCTGGAATAGAGCAAAGCTAGTTAGAGTTGGTCTCTTTTCTTTACAAGAAATTTTATTGTCTCTGGGTGGCAAAATGATTTGTGCCTATCTACTAAATTAACATTTGGCAGTTCAAACATACCCAGTGGCACTGCAGAAGAAAGTCCTGGCAATCTGCTTCCATAAAGATGACAGCCAAGAAAACTCTGTGGAGCAGTTCTACTCGGTAACACACGGGGTTACCATGAGTCAGAATTGACTCAGCGGCAATAGGTTTTTCAGTTTTGCTTTTTGTTTTATGGCCCATATGAAAGTTTGTCCTGAAGACAGTGGCCCAGAAAGGAACACTGTAGGCCTTGTTGTTGTTGTTGTTATGTGCCATCGAGTCGGCCCCGACTCATAGCGACCCCTCCTTGGGTTTCCGAGGCAGTATCACTACGGAAGTAGGATTGCCCAACCTTCCTTCCGAGGAGTGGCTGGTGGGTTTGAACCGCCAACCTTCTGGTTAGCAGTCAAGTGCTTTAGCCACTATACTACCAGAGCTGTAGGCCTAGTAGCAATCAAATGAGGAAGCATTGGTGGCCAGCCTTGGCTTTGTCTCCCGGGAGTGGTTTCCCATAGATCCCTGGGCTAATCATAGAGTCTGAGGGTCCCACAGGCACCCAAGTCAAGATGCTGAGGTTCTAGGGTGTTTGGCACAATAACAATAAAAAGACAGATAACTGGGTACCAGAGAGCAGCAAGGGCTTAGTTAATGGACACACAGGATGGGAAATAAAGCTCTTTATTTTGTAGCTGGCAAAGATGGGATCTTTACCTGGAAAGTTTCCTTTAGGTCCCTGATGCTTTTAAACAACTCTTTTCAAGCGGATGGAATATGCACGTCCATACATTGCAGGCTCAAATTCAAAGACTTGATGTTAAATATGTAGTGCCGGAGTAAGAAGAACTCCTTTTCTTCTGTATGACCCTCGTGGAAGAAGCAGAGGTGTGCTCTGCAGAGGTGGAAGACTGCAGCAACACCATAGAACCACATGTAAGCAGATAGTCACTTGGCTGCAAGACAGCTCCACGCAGCTGGCCTGGCTCCTTGCCTCCTCTCATCTGAAGTCTGTCTTTGGAGTGGTTTCTCTGTAAAAGGGGCTTCTCTTTGAAAATGCAAATAACCCTGGGAGGTTATCCATCGTGTACATCTTGGTTTGAATTCTTTCATTCACATGCTGTCCTCCTGACCCAGGAGGTGAGGAGGGGCAAGGATGGAGGCCTTTGCAGTTTGGAACATCACCCAAGCAAAGTAGGATGGGCCTGGGACACAGAGAGGGTATCTTTGGGCATAAAAAGCAGCATGAGGGCACAGAGAAATGGGCACATCCATGGGACATTATGTGCCTTGGACTATAGTCTACCTCCACTGCCCTCAGAGTATTCCCAGAAGACTACAGCAGATTTGGATGGTTTGGTGGCTTGCTTTTTCAGAGACACATCCAGACACACATATTTTTACCGTATATGGCATTTGGCTGCTAACCAAAATGTCAGTGGTTAGTACCCACCCACTGCTCCATGAACGAAAGATGAGGTGGTGTGGTAGTTACCTTTGTGTGTCAACTTGGCTGGGCGTGGCTGAGTGGCTGGGCAGCTGGTGGTAGTTATTCCCCATGATGGGACTGGCAATCAACTCCATGGTTGGATCTACCACAAGCAGCTGAGTAGCTGCCTTTGAGATGTGGTCTGCTTCCTGTAATAAGGAGAAGCTTTGGGAATGGTCTCTAGCTTATGACATGCTTGGACCTTGCATGTAGTCATGTCATTGCTCAGCAGCCTGGTATGCTCTGCTAAGTTTGGGACTTATAATGGACTTAAGTTAATGGCCTGCCATGTGGTTTGGTAATATTAGGACTGTGCCTTTATACTTGTCAAACTTGGGACTTCTCAGCCTCAGCAGCCAGCAGCTGTCTGAGTGAAGAAATGCCTCTGGCTCCAATAGGCCAGGAGCTGGAGGCAGAGCCAGACCCCAAAGTTGAGGGGCTTTTATCCAGCCCCTAAAGCCTGGCACTTTGAACTTGGACTTAAAGCCTCCAAATTGTAAGAATAAACTCCTGTTTGATAAGGCCATCCCATTTGTGGTATATTCTTATCAGAGCAGCACTAAGTAACCAGAACAGGTGGTCAGCTTCTGTAAATATTTATAGTCTTGGAAACCCAGTGGGGGTCGCTATGAGATGGAATTGACTCGATGGCAGTGAGTTTAGTTTTGGTTTCTTAACTTAAGAAAACCATCTGCTGGTCTATCATCTGGGTTATCAGTGCAGATAGAGCCTGTATGTTGTTGTAAGCTGCTGTCAAGTTGGCAATCTCAACTCACGGTAACACCATATACAACAGGCCAAAACACTGCCTGGTCCTGTGCTATCCCGTGATGGTTGCAGATCAGACCATTGTGATCCACAGGTCTTCACTGACTGATTTTCAGAAGTGGATCACCAGCTTTTTTCCTAGTCCATCTTGGTCTGGAAATGCCACTGAACCTGTTTAGCATCACAGCAGCACACAAGCCTCCACTGACAGGCAGAGGTGCACTAGCTCAGGATTAAACCCAAGTCTCCCACATTTAACCTAAGAATTCTAGAACTGAACCATCACTGTTATTGTTGTTAGGTGCCATCAAATTAGTTCCAACTCATAGCGACCCTGTATACAACAGAACCAAACACTTCCCTGTCCTGAGCCATCCTCACAATCATTATGTTTGAGTCCACTGTTGCAGCCACTGTGTCAATCCATCTCATTGAGGGTCTTCTTTCTCATTGATCCTGTACATTAGCAAGCATGATGTCCTTCTCCACAGGTTGGTCCTTCCTGATAACATGTCCTAAGTAAGAGAGATAACGTTTTGCAATCCTTACTTCTAAGGAGCATTCTGGCTGTACTTCTTCCAAGACAGGTTTGTTCATTCTTCTAGCAGTCTAAGATTCTTTGCTAATGCCATAATTCAAATGTACCAATACTTCTGTCTTCCTTATTCATTGTCCAGCTTTCACGTGGACTTCGCAGGGATTGAAAATACCCTGGCTTGAGTCAGGTACACTTTAGTCCTCAAAGTGACATCTTTGCTTTTTAACTCTTTTACAGTAGATTTGCCTGATGCAATACATCATTTGATTTCCTGACTACTGCTTCTGTGGGTGTTGATTGTAGATCCAAGTAAAATGAAATCCTTGACAACATCAATCTTTTCTCCATTTATCATGATGTTGCTTATTGGTCCAATTGTGAGGATCTTTGTTTTCTTTATGTTGATGTGTAATCTATAATGAAGGCAGTAGTCTTTGATCTTTATCAGCAAGTGCTTCAAGCCCTTTTTGCTTTTAGCAAGAAAAGCTGTGTCACCTGCATAGTGCAGGTTGTTAATGAGTCTTCCTCCAATCTGAACCCCCATTAAAGGAAGGGATTTCCTGTCTTCATTGAAAGACCACCTTCCCAGAGGAAGGGTAAAAGCCTTTCAACATTGGACATGCACCCCACAGCCCATGGGCAATATCTTTGATGAAGTGAAAAAAATCAGATTTTTTTTTTCTTGCTCTGTTTTCCAAGAGAAAAATGCTTGTCCTATGCTACGGGCCTCTTGAAAGAGAATATACACCGCCAAGAGGCAAGAAGCTCTGTTGGAAGCCTCCTTCCTTCCTTGGTAGAAGCAGGTCTACCCCTCTCTGGGCCCCATCTGAAAGCATGCCATGCCAAGGCTTCTCATGAAAAGCTTTGGAATTTCCAAGCTCCATACTGGTAAGGGCTGAAAGGAGCCTCTTACTCACATGCCTCTCAGCGTGAGTCTCTTAATCTCAAAATCAAAATATTTTCCTTCTGTTGAGTGTGTACTCTTCAATACAGCCTCCTCTGCTCGGGAGTCTTCTGAAGTGTCTATAAGGATCTGTTGTGTAACAGCTTCTAAACACTCTTCAGTAATATTTCCTTAGCACTAAGAAGATAAAGTGCCTCTGAAAAAATGAAAGTGGCTTCCTGAAAAAAGAAAGAAAGCTCTTGATTTTATTTTATTTTATTTTATTTTGATTTG
>NW_006921794.1:2787420-2796052 GCF_000298275.1 Orycteropus afer afer
GGTGTGGTCCATTGTGTACAGAGAAGCTTTGAGAAAGGTCTCTAGCTTTTTGGCACATCTTGATCCTGTATTGGGCCTGAGTCTTCATCTCCAGTTCCTGGAACCAGTGACCTGCCATGTTGCCTGCCAATCTTGGGATTGTCCCTGGACTTGAATCAGTGGCCTACTATGTTGTCTACCAGTCTTGGCATTATGCCCTTTTACCTGCTGATCCTGGGTTTGTCAGCCTCAGCAGCCAGCAGCTATGAGAAACCTCCAGCTCCAGTGGGTCTGGAACAAGAGGCAGAGCTGAAGCCTGAGGTTGAGGGGCCTTTATCCAGCCCTTAGAACCAGCACTCTGAATTTAGACTTCTAGCCTTCTAAACTGTAAGAGAATAAATTCCTGTTTGTTAAAGCCATCCACTTGTGGTATTTCCATTATAGCAGCACTACAGGACCAAGATAATATTTTCAAAGGTGGTTCTCTTTTTTTCCTCTTCTAAGAAAAATCAGTTTTGCATTTCCTGATATTTGCTTGGCCGACTACCTCACCCCCATGACTGCCATCCAAAGTCCTTATATATAAAGACTATCATGACATCAGTTTCCCTCTTAAACACACTTTAGGTCCTCACAAGGACAATCTAGTTTGCCCTCTGATTTGTACATCAGAATATCAGAATGTGCTACCCCAGACTTTCTGTGGACAGAGGCCATGTGACCAGAAGTGCCAATGAAACTTGTTCAGCATCGTAGCAACATAAAGGCTCCACTGACAGACTGGGTATGGGGTACATTGGCTGGAAATTGAACCCAGGTCTCCCATATGGAAAGCAAAAATTCTAAAACAGAACCATCATTGTTTTTAGGTGCTGTCGAGTCGGTTCCAACTCATAGTGACCCCGTGGACAACAGAACAAAACACAGCCCAGTCCTGTGCCATTCTTACAATTGTTGCTATGTTTGAGCTCATTGTTGCAGCCACTGTGTCAGTCCATCTCGTTGAAGGTCTTCCTCCTTTTTGCTGACTCTGAAAATACTGCATAGATCAGATCAGCAGAAGGATGAGCACAGAAGGAAGAGAGAAGTTGACGTTTATGATGAGGGGACCCGCATCAGTTTCTGTTTTCAGATCCATCCTTGCCATGTCATGGGCACAAAGAAACCCTAAACTCTACATGGCTTCACAGTCAATAGGATCTTTGGGCGAGTTGTCTTTATCTCTCTCACCCTCTGTTTCCTCATCTCTAAATGGAGACAGTGATCACTATCCATCCTGTGAGGATCCAAATAAAAGAATAAAAACACCTCATGAATGGAAAATATTGTCCAGATCAACGGGTTGGTTTGGTTTAAGGCCCAGAGAGGGAAGTGCCCCTCAGGGTACTTTCTTTCTTTGACCAATTTTGTAATAGGAACCAGGACACCCTTTGGGCCAGCTAGATACCTCAGAACAGGTGCAGAATCTAGAGCAGCCACTCCCACAGGATGAAGGAAGTGAGGACAAAACAAAGGAAAAGCTGGCAGCCAGGGCAGGGGGTGAGGCTACTAGGCTGCCCTTACTCAACATCCCTCCAGGACAACACAGAGCCCACACCCCCTGTCTGATTTTCAGGCAGGATTGTCCTGGTTGGAACGTGTTTTGTTGGTCTCCATCATCACCTACCTCTGACTGAGGTGAAATGGCAGTTCATAGGAGTGCACCAAACCACAGTGGGAAGTGCCTACACTTGAACTGTTTAAAAAATTAAAGACGGTAATAGAGTCTACCTAGCATTACTACACCCCTTCCTCATACTGAGGGGATAACACAAGCTAGGTATTCAGATTCTTCCCACAAAAAGAAAATAACCAAAAAAGCAAACCAAACTCCCTGCCATTGAGTCAGATCTGACTCATAGCAACCCCTCCTTGGGTTTCCAAGATGGTATCACACTACAGAAGTAGATCGCCCAATCTTCCTTCCAAGGAGTGTCTGGTGGGTTTGAACCGCCAGCCCTCTGGTTAACAGTCAAATGCCTTACACACTATGACCCCTTTAATCAGTGCTTGACTGAGAGGCCTTAGAAGGCTAAGCCTGGGTGCCATTTTCTGGCATATACAGGAAGATTAAAAATTATTATAATTATTATACAACTAAATAGTAACAACAATATCTAACTAACTCTTAGCTAGAGTTTACATGTACTAGGCACTTGAAAGCACTTTACATAGATTAACTCTGAGCAACTCCATTAAACAGGTCCTAAGTTTGGGAGCTCTGGTAGTGTAGTGCCTAAGGCACTTGACTGCTAACCACAAGGCTGGCGGTTCAAACCCATTAGCCACTCCTTGGAAGGAAGGTTGGGCACTCTACTTCCATAGTGATACCGACTCGGAAACCCAAGGAGGGGTCGCCTTGAGTCGGGTCCGACTTGACGGCACATAAAAACAAGAAGTTTGATTTTGGTTTAATCTTATTCCTAAGGACTCCTAGTGACACAGTCCTAGCACACGGCTGCCTAATCAGCAGTTTGACCCCACCAGCTGCTCCTGGGAGGAGATGTGGCAGTCTGCTTCCTTAAAGATTTTAGCCTTGGAAACTCTATGGGGCAGTTCTACTCTGTTCTACTGGGCCACTACAAATGAGAATCAACTCAATGGCAATGGATTTTTATTTCTGAGGAGCCCTGGTGGTGCAATGGTTAAGCACTCAGCTGTTAATCCGAAGGTCAGAGGTTAGAATCCACCAGACCTAGCAATCTGCTCCCGAAAAATTAACAGCTTATGAAACCCTATGAGGCAATTCTACTCTGTCATATGAAGCCTCTATGAGTCAGAATCAACTCAATGGCAGCGGGTTTGTATTTGTTTTGTTTGTTTGCTTGTGGTATTCTTATTCCTGTCCATGGGTAGTGCAAATAGTTAGGCTCTCAGCTGCTAACCAAAAGGTTGGTGGTTCAGTACTCCCAGAGGTGTCTGGGAAGAAAGGCCTGATGATTTACTTAATGAAAAATCAGCCACTGAAAACCCTGTGGAGCACATTTCCACTCTGACACACATAAGGTCACCATGAGTCAGAATCAACTTGGCAGCAATTGGTTTTATTCTTATTCCTATGTTATTTAGTGAAGAAAGCCAGTCCTCACTAAAAAAAAAAAAAAAAATTTACTCATCGAAGAAGAGATGAGCACTGCACGGTCTTGGTTCCTGACTTTCTTTCCAATTATCTGGTTGCAGTTCCTGCAAGCCTCAGATGTGCACCCCTCCCTGGGCACATGTGAGTTGCTTTGGTATCTTCCCAACTCCCCATTTTTCACATAAGCTACCTTGGGAAGCAGGGCAGAGTTGTGTATTGGTCTCTGAATATCCTCTTTCAATTAGATTGGGGCCGTGTGAGCAGTTATGGCTTTGCGAGTCTGCCCTCTAGGTGCTTATAATCAGCTGGGGAGACAGGCTTACATCATCATGAGAGAGTGAAGAAATTACTCACAGCAATGTTTGATATCAGCCTCCATGGGTGGTGGCAGCAGTAAGAATAGTCATGGGTACTTAGCACACTGTCTCATAACTATTTGCATCCATGGCTTCCTTCCTATAGTGGGTCACATTGCCACAACAATAGACTCAAACCTACCAATACTCATGAATATGGCTCAGGACTGGGCAGTGGTTTGTCCTGTTATACAAAAAATTACCCTGAGTCAGAGATCACGCAATGGCAGCTAACAACATTGTAGGTCAAGGGAACAAGGGCAGAGATCAAATCTTGTTTGTCTTTGGCCTGGCCCAGAAAAAGTCAATAAATTTTTGTTAGATGGATATCTGCAGGGTGGGCAAACACTGTGGTCCTGGGAGGCAGAACTTATGCTAACTCTGAAAGACAGACAAGATTTATACGAGCCTAAAGGAGTAAGGGAATACCAGAGGAAGGTAGCGGATGAGTGTTTTGAGCAAAAGCTTGAATTTGGGATGTTCTGAGGGGTAGCTGAAGTAGTAGGGCTGACAGGACCATTCTCCTCCCTCCTTGACTACAACTTGCCAGCCAAGAATTTCTAAGTGAGGCCCAGCCCTGCAAAATACCCTTCTCCTCAGAGTCTACAGGGTGGTCATCTGAGATACCCAGCTGCTGACCTCAGCCTTGACTGACTAGAGGTGAAGTGGGCGACAGGCTGGGCAGCGCAGGCCCTCTTGGAGCCCAGAGTAATAACAGCCCAGAGAAGCAAGCTTCAATATGTGAAGCAACTTCATGATGTGTCTGCTTTGTTTTGCTTTGCATTTTTTTTCTCCTTGGAAGTGAACTGAGAACCTTCTTTTACCCAAGATTACAAGTTGGGTCAGTGATGAGAGGTCTGTGCAGTGCAGATGGCACTCTCAGGGAGGAGCTTTCATACTTAGAGCCCCTTTCACTGAAAATGGAAAATGGCATGTTCTGTGACAAAAACAAAAACACCCAAGAAATGAGCAGGAAGAATAAGAATCATCTCAGTCTTTGTGAGGCTGCTTGGGACCCTGGGCTGAGCATTATGGCTACAAACATTTCCCCAGGATTTTGTCTCAACCATACACACACCCCAGTAAGATCCAGACTCTTAAATCCCTGGAAGACTTAGTTGGCCCATGTTTCTAACCTCAGACAAAACTGTACTTCAGCAAGTCCCTTTGCAAATAGCCTGGAACAGCATGCATTAGTTCAGTGGAAATATGATGGATGGATGCATGCATGCATGGATGGATGGATGGGTGGATGAATGGTTGGAAGTATGGGTTGATGAGTGAGTAGATAGATGTGTGAGTGGATGGATCAAAGAGGAGAAAGTCTACTTTTAAAATGCTTTTGAGAAAGAGGATTCCCAGGGTTCTTATCAGTACCCACAGTAGTAGCAGTGTAGCAGAGGTGGAGCCTCAGTTTGACCTAAGCAGGAACTCTGTCACATCTGCCAGAGTAGTGGCAGCATAGGCCACTCTTCACCCATTAACATGAGAGATGAGAAACTTCTTGGAAAGAATTTCATCCCAAGAGAAGAGAATCAAACATACAAGCTTAACTCTGTAACAAAATCTTAATACTTCACGGCAAGGACTACAGTATGGTGCTGAACATGAATGTGTTCCGCTCATCCTCATGGCAAGCAGACGTAGGAGTGCCCAGCATAGGCAGCAATTGCCAGAAGACATACTGACACCTAGCAGAAACCTGGTGCCTAAGGCACTTGACTGCAAACCAGAAGGCTGGTGGTTCAAACATCCCAGGCACTCCTTGGAAGGAAGGTTGGGCAATCTACTTCCCTAGTGATACCGCCTTGGAAACCCAAGGAGGTGTCACTATGAGTTGGGTCCAACTCGACAGCACAGAACAACAACAACACCTGAGATAGATTCAAGGGGACACATGCTCCCTATAGGGGCACAGAGGCCTCAGTAACAGATATCCTCAAGCAAATGGGCATTAGATTCAAATCATAACTACCAGACTAACCAGTTTTCCAACCTAGGAAACTTTATTTAAAAAAAATTTTTTTTTTAATATATAATTCACACACTATAAAAGCCATCCTTTTTAAGTGTAAGATTCAATGATTTGGGAATATTCCTAAAGATGTGTAAGCATTAACTACTACCTAATTCCTGAATATTTTTATTTCCCAAAAAGAAACCCCATATCCATTAGCAGTCATCCCCATTCCATCCCCTTGCCCCCGGCAAACTCTAATCTATTTCCTGTTATGTATGGATTTGCCAGTCCAGATATTTCACATAAATGGAATCAAAATATGTGACCTTTTGTGTTTTGCTACTTTCACTTACCATGTTTCCAAAGTCCTTCCACATTGTAGCACAAATCAGTACTTCATTATTTTTTGTGGTTGTGTTGAAATGAGTTCCTTTGTGTGGCCTTTTGCTTTGGCTCTTTGGGAAAACAGCTTAGATTTTTCCCCTCAGCCCCGAGAAGTTAACTTTGCCCTGGTTTTCTACCCTAGAAGTTTTGATTCTTTTATCCAGGTTGATTGATATTTCCTGGGCAAGCTGTAAACAACTTGACTTTTTGTCTGGCCCTGGCCTGCAGCGTGCCCTGTGATTGGTATGCACCTTGCAGGGACTGGTCAATGTACTTGTGCAAATACAATGACTATGGGCTACACAAATGAGGTGGCTATGGCCTACTGTGCAAATGAACTATCTGTGGTCTACCAAGAGGGGACTGACTGGTCAGTTTGTGTCTAACCAATTTCATGTCATCAAATGACAAGGAGATGTATGTGTGTGTGTATCTCCAGCCCCACAGAGATTTTTCAAAAAGAAAGAAGTAGGAAGAGAAGCAGAAGGAAGAGAGGAGAAGCAGAGAGAGAGAGAGGAAAGGAGTCTCCTAAAAAAGCTGTAACACAGGCCAAGGGGCTCACTGAAGACAGCGAGAGGCCCTGCAGGGGCCCAGTGGTAGAACCAGCAGGGATGAGCCTAGAAGGGGCTGAGAGACCTGTCCTGCGCTGAAGAAGGGAGATTCTGCCTTCATGCCTGATATTAATTGCGCCCAGCTGCTTCTTTAATAAACCACTTAACTGTGTAAGTATGGTCTCTGAGTTCTGTGTGGCCATTGCCACAGATTATTGAACCCAGGAGAAAAGTAGAGAGTGCCATAGGAGGGACGGCTGGTGTCAGAATCAGTAAAAAGGTTGGAGGGTGAAGGTATGTCTGATCTCCATCTCATGGGAATCAGTTTTAGGCTGATTGTGGTCATTATGGCCCCTGAAATTAGTCAGACTTTGATGCTATTACTCCTACCATTTTACCATGATTAAATAATATTAGATTGGATGAATATACTACATTTCGTTTATCCATTTATCAGTTGATGGATGTTTGAATTGTTTCCAGCTTTTGTCTCTTACTAGTAATGCAGCTATGAGTGCATGAGCACTCATGCACAAGTTTTTACATGGACATATATTTTCAGTTCTCTTAGGTATATAAAGAGGAGTGGAATTGCCAGGTCATAATAACTTAATGATTAACTTTTTGAGGACCTACCAAACCATTTCTAAAGTAGCTGTACTATTTTATATTCCCATGAGCAGTATGAGGGTTCCAGTCTCTTCACATGTTTACCAACACTTGCTATTATCTTTTTTGGTTACAGCTATTGTAGTGGATACAGGAGTCCTTAAGTAGGAATATCTTAATTTCTCCTTCATTTTTGAAGGATAGCTTTTCTAGATATAAAATTCTTGGTTGACAGTCTTTTCTCTTAGTGTTTTGAATATATCATCCCACTACCTCTGCCCTCCATGGTTTTTGATAAAAAATAATAATAAAAACAAACTGTTAAACTTATTCAGACAACATTGTATATGACGAGTTATCTTGCCCCTTTTAAGATTCTCTATTTGTCTTTGCCAGTTTGATTATGATGTCTGTAGTTGTGGATGTTTTTTGAGTTTATCCTGCCTGGAGTTCACTTAGATTTTTCAGTGTGCATATTCATGAGTTTTGTCAAATTTGGCAAATTTTCAGCCATTATTTCTTCTAATATTCTTTCTGCCTCATCCTCTCTCTTCTTTTGTCTGGGACTCTCATTAGGTTTGTGTTGGTACTCCTGATGGTGTCCAACAGGTCTTGAGGCTTTGTTCATGTCTCTTCATTCTTTTTTCTCTCTGCTCCTCAGACTTGATAATCTCAATTGACCTATCTTAAATTTTGTTGATTCTGTCTTTCAACTACTCAGATTTTCTACTGAAACCCTGTAATGAGTTTTTCACTTCAGTTATTGTACTTTTCAACAGCAGCATGTCTACTTGGTTCTTTTCTTATAATTTTTATTTCTTTATCAATGTACTCTGGTAAGACATTACTCTCATACTTTCTCTTAGTTATTTAGTCATGGTTTTTTTTTCATTCCTTGGACATATTTAGAATAGCTGATTTCAAGTCTCTGTCTAATCTTCAATGTCTGGACCTTCCTCAAGAACAACTTTGTTTTTTAAAAAATTTATTTTATTCGTGTTGTTGTTGAGGACATACACAGCAGAAAATACACCAATTCTACAGGCACAATCCAGTGAAATTATTAAATTATTCAAGTTGTGCAACCATTCTCATTCTTCATTTTGGAGTTATTCCTTCCTCATTAACATAAACTCACTGTCCCTTAAGTTTCCTATCTAATCTTTTGAGTTGCTGTTGTCAGTTTCATCTCATATAGATAGATCATAAACTGTCTTAACACTCAAGGCAGACATTCTTTATTAGTAAGCTAAATTATTGCTTAAATTTACAAAGACTCCAGGGGATATTTTTGGTTTAAAGTCTGAAGATTATCTTCAGGGAAATAGTTGCAGGGGTTCATTCAGCCTCTTTGGCTCCAGAAAAATCTTGATTCCATGAGAGTTTGAAATTCTCTGCATTTTTTCCCCTTTTGATCAGGATTCTGCTATAGACTCTTGGCTCAAAATGTTCCGTAATGGTAGCTGGGCACCATCCACTTCTTCTAGTCTCATGGCAAAGGAGGCAGTTGTTCGTGGAGACAATTAGCCACATATCATATTTCTTCCTGTTCCTGACTCTCCTTCCTCTGTTGCTCCAGGTGGTGGGGATCAAGTGTTGGCCTTGGTAACTTAGATGGCTGCTTGCAAGCTTTTAAAACCCCAGGCACCGCATAATGAACTAAGATGTAGAACAG
>NW_006921794.1:2796152-2806224 GCF_000298275.1 Orycteropus afer afer
CGTAATGGTAGCTGGGCACCATCCACTTCTTCTAGTCTCATGGCAAAGGAGGCAGTTGTTCGTGGAGACAATTAGCCACATATTCCATTTCTTCCACCTATTCCTGACTCCCCTTTGTCTGCTGTTGCTCCAGGCTAATAGAGACCAACTGTTGTAACTTAGATGGCTGCTTGCAAGCTTTTAAAACCCCAGGCACCGCATAATGAACTAAGATGTAGAACAGAAGCACTAAATGTGTTATTAGGCCAATTAACTTGGATTTACCATGAAACCATGATCCTAAACTTCCAAACCAAGGAACCAAATCACATAAGGTATTTGATTGTACATAAGCAGGCTCAGTACTTACTTTTTTTTCTTTTTAATCATTGTGAATATATCTATTGCACAACTTCTGCTATTCAAATCCTACAGGTGTACAACTTATTGACAGCAATCACATTAATTAGCTGTGTAACTCTATCCTTAATCAATGTGATTTTTCTTCACTGTAAACCAAAACTCAGAGCTCCATAAGCAATAACCCCCTTTTCTTCCTCTAGCCCCTAGTAACTACTCATAAGCTTTGGTCTTTATAACTGGCCTGCCTCGAGAATAATTTTTATTGGTTTCTTTTTTCTTCTGTGTATGGATGATACTTGGTTTCTTTGAATATCTCATCATTTTTGTTGAAAACTGGACATTTTAAATAATACAATGTAGCAACTGTAGAAATTGGACTCTCCTTCCTTCCTAGGATTTGTTGTTTTTACTATTGCTGTTTGTTATTGTATGCTTGCTTTAGTGACTTTTCTGAACTAACTGTGTAAAGTCTGTATTTTTTATCATGTGTGACCACTGACATCTCTGCTCAGTTAGCTTAATGGTCAGCTAATGATTGGATAGGGATTTTCTTAAATACCTGGAATCTCCCATCTTTGCCAAGGAGCTCTGTATGAGTGGGTTGGGGCATGACTTTAAGACTCATCTAGACAGCTTTCGCCTTCACTTCTTGCTTCCACAGAGCCTCAAGCTTAGCCAGTGGTGAGAATTTAGGGCCATCTCTTCTGGTTACCTAGTGCCGCTCTGACAAGAATATACCATAAATGGTATGGCTTGAACAAACAGAAGTTTATTCTCTTACAGTTTTGGAGGCTAGAAATCCGAGTTCCAAGTGCCAGGCTCCAGGAGCTTGATAAAAGCTCTGCTTCTTGTTCCTGTCCCACTGAAGCTAGAGGCATCTCTTCACTCAGGCAGCTACTGGCTGCTGAGGCTGACAAGCCCAAGGTTGACAAATAAAATGGCACAGTCCCAACATTACCAAACCACACAGCAGGCCATTAATTCAAGTCCATTGAAAGCCCCAAGGTTGGCAGAGCATGGCAGGCTGCTAAACAATGACTCAGCTCCATGCAGGTTTCAAATGTGCCATGAGCTAGAGACCATTCCCAAAGCTGTTTCTTATATATGGGAAGCAGACCACATCTCTAAAGCAGCTACTCAGCTGATTGTGGCAGGTCCCACCAGGGAGTTGAATGCCAGTCTCATCATGGGGAATAGCTACCACCAGCTGCCCAGCCAAGTTGACACACAAATTTAACCACCACACCATCTTAGGTCTTCCCTGAATGCATGCACAGCCCAAGACATGCACACAATCCTATACATGCCCATGACCCTCCATTTTCAAGAAATATTTTAGAGTTTTTCAAAGTCACTCATGAACATCTCATTCTCCAGCCTTTCCTTTTAAACATGTTGTTGCCTTCTTCTTTCCTCCAACTCATATACAACAGCACAATGTTAGATAATTGCCTCTCATGGTTTTTGACAAATTCTTCAAGGTAACAGACAAAGTAAAGTATTAAAATGAAATGTGCAGAGACCTAGAGTTAGAAAACCAAAAGGGAAGAACATGGTCAGCATTTCTCAAGCTGAAAGAACTGAAGAAAAAATTCTAGCCTCCAGTTGTAATATTTGAAGGATTCTATGGGCAAGATACTGAATGAACCACCAGCCTTCTGATTAGCAGTCAAATGCCTTAGGCACTACATCACCAGAACTCCTACTGAATGATGCAGGAAGCATCAAAAGAGGGAAGGACTACACAGTCACTCTACCAAAAAGTATTGGTTGATAGTCAACCATTTCAGGAGGTAGCATATATAGGATCAAGAATAGAGGGTATTGATGGAAAAAGTTCAAACTGCACTAAAAGAATTGGGAAAAAAAAAAAAAAAAGGCCCTAGGAATTGACAGAATACCCAGTGATATATTTCAACAAACAGATGCAGCACTGGAGGCGCTTACTTGTTTATGCCAAGAAATTTGGAAGACAGCTACCCGTTCAACCAACTGGAAGAGATTTATATTTGTATCCATCCCCAAGAAAGGTAATCCAACAGAATATGACAACTATTGAACCATTTTTCATAAAATGGATTGTATTAGTATATTACACACAAGTAAAATTTTGCTGAAGATAATTAAAAAATGGTTGCAGCAGTATATTGACAGGAAATTTGCTTAAATTCAAGCTAGAGTCAGAAGAGGATGTGGAATAAGAGATATCATTGCCATGTCACATGGATCTTGGCTGAAAGCAAAGAATACCAGAAAGATGTTTATCTGTTTATTACTGACTATGCAAAGTCATTTGACTGTATGGATTATAACAAATTATGGATAACATTATGAATAACATTGGAAATAATGGGAATTCTAAATTCCCATTCCCCACAATTCTTTTTTTTCAGTAAAAAGAGAAGCATTTATTCTACAGAATAAGAACAAGAATAACAGCTCAGGAGTTTCTCTATTACAGATGCTGGTAATAACTAAGCTTCTTGGATGATTCAGCATGGTAAAGTTGTATGTCAACTTGGCTGGGCCTGGTTGAGTGGCTGGGCAGCTGAATGTAATTTTTTCCCATGATGAGACTGGCAATCATCTCCATGGTGGGATCTACCACAAGCAGCTGAGTAGCTGTTTTAGGGATGTGGTCTGCTTCCTATATATGAGAAGCATCTTTGCCATTCCCCACAATTCTTAATTGTGCTCATTAGGAACCTGAAAGGGAAGAACCAAAACAATTAATTGGTTTGTTAAAGCCATCCACTTCTAATACTTCTTTTATAGCAGCACTAGTTAACAAAGATATGGTGTGTTTGTCTGGTTTGAGTATCAGGCTAATGTTTGCTTTATAGAATGAATTAAGAAATGTTCCTTCCTTTTCTATCTTTTGGAAGAGTTTAAACAGTACTGGTATTCTCTAAATTTTTGGCAGGATTTCCCAGTAAAGCCATCTGGTCCAGGTCTTTTTTTTTTTTTTTTTTCTTTTGGTAGGAGATTTGTGACCACTGATTCAATCTCTTCACTTGTTATGGGTTTGTTAAGATTTTCTATTTCCTCTTGAGTCAATTTGAATACATCATGTACTTGGTTTGTTTTTATTAATAGCAGTTATTTTTCTAGAACAGTTTTAGATTTATAGAAACTCTGAACAAATGGTACAGGGAGTAACTATATTACCCTCAGGCTCCAGTTTCTCCTATTATTTACATCTTATATTAGTATGGTGGGAGCTCTGGTGGTGTAGTGCCTAAGGCACTTGACTGCTAATCAGAAAGCTGGCAGTTCAAACCCACCAGCCACTCCTTGGAAGGAAGATGGGGCAATCTACTTCCGTAGTGATACTGCCTCAGAAACCCAAGAGAGGTTGCTATGAGTCAGGTCCAACTTGATGGCACATAACAACAACAACAACAACAGTATGGTACATTTGCTACAATTGATGAATGAATATGGATACATTATTAAAACCAAAGTCCAGACTTTATTTAGATTTCTTTCGTTTTTACATAATGTCCTTTTTCTGCCTCCAGGATCCCACATTACATTTAGTCATCATGTCTCCTTAGACTCTTCTTGGCTATGGTAGTTTCTCAGACTTTCTTTGCCTGACAGTTTTGATATGCACTGGTCAGGTATTTTGTAGAGTGTCCCTTAACTGGATTTGTCTTTTCTTTTCTTTTTTCATAATTAGACTGCAGTTAGGGTTTGGGGGAGGAAGATCAAAAAAGTACCATTCCATTTTCATCACGCTATCAACAGGTTTTATGATTGTTGATTTTAACCTTAAACACCTGTCTCAGATTGTGTTTGTAAGGTTTCTCCACTACCGTTAAATCTTTTTTTCCTCTTTTCTGTATTCTTTAGAAAAAAGTCACTACGTGCAGCGTACACTTAAGCAATGGGGCATTATGCACTCCTTCTTGGCAGCCATGTTTTATAAAGTTTCTTGTGCAATTCCAATGTGTTGCCACGGTTGAGAACCAGTACACTGTATCAACGCTGCTTCTTTAGTACATGTGAATTGCCAGGCACCATGAAGGACAGGCTGCAAAGCATTCTTCTCCCACTCAAGTGAAATCAAACCAATGCTTTCCCAGACAGCATTGACAGTCCATTGACAATTATTGAACCATTTTTAATAAAATGGGTTATATTAATATACCACACACAAGTACAATTTTGCTGAAGATAATTCAAAAATGGCTTCAGTAGTATATTGACAGGAAAGTTGCTTAAATTCAAGCTGGAGTCAGAAGAGGATGTGGAGTAAGGGAGATCATTGAGCTCACCAGTGCCTCTCCACCTCCTGTCCTCCTTTGAAGAACAAGAAAATTTCAAATATTTTTCTAATGCAATTGGGGCCAACTCTGCTCAGGAATGTCTCCAGCAGGGCCCACTGGTGTGTGGAATGTAGTAGAGAGGTGCAAGAGCTTAGAACCAGGTCTAGAGTATTCCTTTCCCAGCCCTGGGCACTGGAATAAAAGGGGGTGGTGGCCAGGGGCCAGAGGAGAGGGAGAGGGTGAAAGATCCCCAAAGGCACTATTGCCTTGGAAGCAAGTAAAACTTCAATTCCAGACACCTGAACCAAAGGCAGTGGCCCAAGCCTACAATGGCCATGCCCCTTCCTCAGTCTTCCCTCTCCTCAGACACATTTGTGGATAGAACCCAAATAACTTGGCTAAGGTGACATGAAATGAAAAATGTTTGCTCCTTGAAAATTGCTAGCATCTGTCCTGGCTGGCAAACTGAAGCTAAGTCTCTTTGTCACCAAGGAAAAAGGATACCCAAGGAGTCTGGGTGTCCGAGTGGGGGCCCTATTTGTAGTCTGTTAGGAGGGAGGAGGAAACCCTGGGTGGTGCAAGTAGTTAACATGCTGGGCTGCTAAACAAAAGGTTGGCAATTCAAGTCTACCCAGAGGCACAACAGAAGACATCCTGGTGTTCTACTTCTAAAAACTCAGCCTTTGAAACCCCTCTGGAATGCAGTTCTACTCTGACAAGCATGGGGTCGCCACGAGTTGGAGTTGACTCCATAGCAACTAGTTAACTGTTAGTAGTGTATTAAAGATGACCACAATTCTTCTCTCTCTCTCTCTCTCTAATCCAGAGGTGGAGTTTATTTCCCACCCTTGAATCTGAGCTGGCCCTGGGACTGTTTAACTGATAGAACAGGTAGAAGTGAGGCTGTCCCAGTTTCCCACCTACGCCTTAAGAAGATTCTGCGTTTGCACTTTTTGGAGCCCTGAGCCACCATGGAAGAAACCAACTCCCTTGCCAGAAACAGCACAGGAGGACAACATGAAGAGAGGCCATGAGGCCCTGGGGAGAGGTGAGGCCTTGAGGTCACCTGGAGAGGCCGACTGTTCTCACATCCCAGGAGAGCCTCCAGGTGACAAAACCCCCGCTGTCATCTGGCTGCAACCTTATTAAAGACACCAGAGGGAGCAACAGAAGAACTGCCCACTAAGCCTGGCAACCCGCAGACCTGTGGGAGATAAGAACATGGGTCTTGTTTTAAGCTGCTAAGTTTGGAGTGATGTGGTAGGTGGCAATGGATCACTGAAAAAATCCCCATCACTATTGCTTAATAACTTTCTGCTGCCCCAGCTAAGATACAAGCCCCTTGGATCAAAGGTTTTCCTTCCCTTCTCTTCCTTTATCAGGGCCCCTGAGATGCCCACACACAGTCCAGTGTTTCCAACTCACACAGGTATTCTGTGTGTGTCACAATTGTGCTCCCAGGGAGATCCAGAGGACACAAAGATGGCAAGTCAGTTGGGAGTCCTCTTTCCTGGTGACTGTGGACAGGCTTAACACAGAAACCAGTCCTTCTCATCTTCTCTTCATTCTCTTCTCCTCACCTTTGGGTGATTTGGACCCTTAGAACCACTGTCTGTACTTGTTGTCATTTCTCTTCCACTCTGGACTGGGCTCACTCCTCAGCCAGCCTGAGATCCCATAGTTTCCCTTTCCAGCCCAGGATCCTCCTTCCTATTAGCACTGTCCTTACAGCCTCCTGAGAGTGGCTTAGGCTCCTCACACTCCTTTCACAGCTCCTGGGGTCACTCACCCAGCCTTTCCTCACAGATTCATTCTCCATCTTTCCCACTCCATAGGCACAGTGGTTGCTGCCTCCCAACTCCCCATACCCAAGAGGAGCCCTTCTCTTCAGGTAAATCGTTGTTGTTGTTAGGTACTGTCAAGTCACCTCTGACTCATAGTGATCCTATGCACAATGGAACAAAACACTGTCTGGTCCCATACCATCCTCACAATCACTGCTTTGTTTAAACATGTCGTTGCAGCCACTGTAACAATTCATCTCATTGAGGGTCTTCCTCTTTTTCACTGACCCTCTACTTTACCAATCATGATATCCTTCTCCAGTGGCTGGTCCCACTTGATAACATGTGCAAAGTACATGACATGAAGTCTCACCATCCTCACTGCTAAGGAGCATTCTGGTTGTACTTCTTCCAAGACAGATTTATTTGTTCTTCTGGGAGTCCATGTGTGGTGCAGTGAATTACTTGGTATGGGTTTTCTAGCCATAGTCATTGTAACTCCCACCAGATTACTGGGTGGTATCATGCAAATAAGGTGTGTAGAACTCTGGTGTCGGGATTGGTTAGTTTTGTCATTCTGCCAGGCTTTAAAATGAGCCTTCCTAGGAGCTCTGGTAGTGTAGTGCCTAAAGCACTTGACTGCTAACCAGAAGGCTGGCAGTTCAAACCCACCAGCCACTCCTCAGAAGAAAGGTTGGGCAACCTACTTCCATAGTGATACTGCCTCAGAAACTCAAGGAGGGGTCGCTATGAATTGGGTCCAACTCGACAGCACATAACAACAACAACAGAGGCAGAGGGGGATCATGTTGCCATCAAGAGAGAAGAGCTGGAGTTGGAGTGGAGCGTGTCCTTGGAACCAAGATCCTTGTGCTGGACTTCCTTGGCACAGATGCCCCAGCAGAGATGCTCTGGCAGAGGAACTCTGGCAGAGAGATGGTGGCAGTGGAACGAACCAAGAGGCATGAGACAGAGTGGCAGCCTTGCCAGCCCATGGAGCAAGAAAGCTGAGTGCTCTTGGGCAGGAGGCTTCCTGTAAGGGTAGGGTGCACCTAGATGGACCTATTGTCAGAGCTAAAAGCTTTGTAACACTTGCCTGAGCAGGGCAGAGGCTAGGCCAAGAGCCCAAGGGTCAGAGAGGTATGCCTGAGGGCATAACAAAGGGGAGACTCTCCTGATCGAAGAACTGTATCCTGAGAGTGTTCCTAAACCTGAATTGTAGCCTGTTACTTCCTAATAAACCCCACAATTATGAGTATTATCAATGAGATCTGTGTGGCCATGCAACAAATTATTGAACCCAGCAGAGAAGTAGTGAAGGAGCTCTGGTGGCATAGTGGATAAGGCATTTGGTTGCTACCAAAAGGTCAACAGTTCAAACCCAACAGCTGCTCCACAGAAGGAAGATGTGGTGATCTACTTCCGTAAAGATTTACGGCCTCAGAAACCCAATGGGGTTGCTATGAGTCAGAATTGACTCGATAGCAGTGAGTTTGATTTTAGTTTTGGAAAGAAGTAGTGAGTGCTGTGGGAGGGATGGTTGGTGTCAGAATTGGTAGAAAGGCTGGTGGGTGGCAGCATGTCTGGCCTCACAGGAACAAGCCACAGGCTGTTGAAGGTGAGTCTGTCTTCCCCTTGTGAAGTTACAGGAGGTTAGAAGATGCCGCCTCCATGTCCTCTGCACCATGGTGTATTCAGTATTCTTCACCAACATTGCAATTCAAAGGCAATTCTTCTTCGGTCTTCCTAGTCGTTGTCCACTAGGATATTAAAATCTGTCATTCCAAACCAGGTCTGCACTCCAAATGAAATCAAATCAACACTCTCCAAAAGAGAAGTGGAGGGTCCTTTTACCTGGCCCATGCTCTCCCCTGCTTGGCAGGCCAAGGGTAGTTTATAGATATTTTTATGGAAATTTTCAAATATATATAAAAGCTGAGAGAGAGACTAAACCCACATGTTTTATGGAAAATTTTGTTTTCACTCCTCACACTCTCCTTCACACATCCTCCAGATTATTCTGGAACAAACCCCAGACCTCGTATCGTTTCATCTGTAAATATTTTAGCATGCATCTCTAGGAGAGAGAACTCCCTTATGCAACCATGACAGCATAGTTCAGAGATTTTAAGAACTGCAGTCTGGACCAGGCCCTACCCAGGAATGCCTCCCTGCAGGAAGGACCCGCCTGTGGAATGTGGCAGAGAGAAGCGAGCGCCTGCTGGGCCTGGGGTGTTCCCCAGTCTGGACACTCAGGAGAACATGACAGCGGCTAGGAGCCAGAGGAGAGTGGGAGAGCTACAAGCAGACAAACAGAAAGATGAGGGAAAAAGACAAAGCCAATGGGACTTGGAAATGGCTACAGTGCTGCTCTATGCAGAGACCCCTGACTCCGGTCACGTTCCTCCATCAGAGCCTCAGCTCCTGCCTGGAAGTCCTGGGCCCTCCTCAGAGCTGTAGCCAGCAGGAGCTAAAATGATTAACCAAAAATATTAGATAAAAATCTAATCTCCCACTGTCACACAGAGAACAGTGCAGACCCAGTAAATCTCTGGCCACAGCAAGGGCCACAGCTGCCCCATCACCTCTGCACTGGCTCCACCATTTTGCCCACCTTAGCTCAGAGTGCCACTCTGAAGAAGAAAGATGAGGTGGTCTGCTTCTGTAGAGATTTACAGCATTGGAAATCCTATGGGGAAGTTCTCCGCTATCCTATAGGGTCACTATGAGTTGTACTTAATGGCAGCGGGTTTGGCTTTTGGTTTTTTAGCTCAGAATGTGACTGGACTTCTCATCTTTTCTGCAAATGAGAAAGACATGGAAGATAAAATCCTATTTCCATTCTGTAGCAATTGAGAATCATTTAGATTGCAAACTCCTGAAAAAACAGTAATTGTGCCTTGTGCCTCTTTGTGTCTTTTGGAGTACCTACACCAGGGTTTCTCAATGTCAGCAGCATTAGCATTTTATGCAAGATAATTCTTCCTTGTGGGGGTGCCCTGTCCATTGTTGGATGTTTAACAACATCTGTGGCCCCTACCCACCAGATGCCAGTAGCAGCTTCCCCCTCCCTACCATTTTCAAGTCGTGACAACCAAAACTGTCTCCAGATATTGTCTGGTTGAGAACCACTGCTCTATATAATAGTAGGTACACAATTTTTTGTGTTTGTATCTTTATTACTCTGGAGTCCCTGGGTGGCAAAAATGATTAGTGCACTTGGCTGCTAACTAAAAGCATGGCGGCTTGAGTCCACCCAGACTTGCCTCAGAAGAAAATCTCTGAGTTGCCTTAGAAGAAAGGTCTGCAGATGTAGTTCTGAAAAATCAGTCATTGAAAGCCCCAAAGAACACAGTTCTGCTCTGACACACATGGGGTTGCCAGGAGTTGGAATCGGCTCCATGGCAACAGGTTTTCTACTGATCCCTCTACTTTGCCTTAAACCCCTTCTGGATAGAGATGTCCACTTAATGTGTTAGATGAATTAGAAGTGAGTGAATGATTAAGAAAGTTCTCTTAAGAAACTCAAGATGGTCTGTTTTAAATGTTTTGATAAAGCTTGCCAGCAGTTTTGCGATCATAATTGCTATGAAGACTTGAAATATGTCTATCATACTTAAACCAGAAGCAGTTCAATAAAATAAAAACAAACCTATTAAAGCAAATAATTGTGGC
>NW_006921794.1:2806450-2814809 GCF_000298275.1 Orycteropus afer afer
AGCACGCAACTGCTCACCAAAAGGTTGGCAGTTCAAACTCACCAGGCACTCCATGGGAAAAAAAGACCTGGCAATCTGCTCCTGTAAAGATTGCAGCCTAAGCTATGAGGCAGATGTACTCTGGCACATATGGTTACTATGAATCAGAATCCACTCCACAGCACACAACAAAAAAAGCAGCAAAGTGCTCTTCAGAATATACATACTATCACAAAGACAGTAAGAGCTGTGGAGTGATTTACATTCCACTGAAAATGTAGAATGATTTTCTGATGGCTAAGTGGCTAAGGCATTCGGCTAACAACCAAAAGTTCTGTGATTCAAACCCACCAGCGGCTCCACAGCAGAAAGATAAGTCAGTCTGCTTCTGTAAAGAGTTACAGCCTTGCAAGTCCTATGGAGCAATTCTACTCTGTGCTGTGGGATCACTATGCATCAAGATCAACTCAATGGCAGTGGTTTGGTTTAATCTTTTTTTTTTTTTAATTTAGAATTTCCTGGAGCTATCAGTCTTACATTCCTCCCACCACATCCACCAACAATTTCAGTTGATTATAATTTTATTCTACTCTACAATTGGAAAATTTAAATGTCTTCCTTCCTGGGTTAACAAACATGGGGCCATGAGCAGGCTGTCCAGAGTCGCTGTGGAGATGCTCATGGCTGCCGCCTCAGACACCTGTGGCCTAAGCCAGAGCAAGCATTTCCCTGTGCCTTTGGAGGCTTCATGACAGTGAGATATTGCTCAGCCCTGTTGGGGTCTGGCACAAATTTGCAGACAGCTATTCAAGCTACCCTGGGCCCCTGTCAAAACAAAGCTCCAGAGGCCACAGAGGCCCTTTGAGAAGCCTCTTAGTGAACAAAAGAAAAGAAAACCTGACCCGAAGACCCTGTAAGGATAAAAGTGACCATCCTTGTTTCCCAAGGAAGTCCGAGTGAAAGGAAAGGCTTAGGGCAAGAGGCCACAGGCCTGCTGACGGCTAAGGGATGCCAGCTAAAGAAAGTACAAGCATTTCTTTATAAATGAAGTGTCACTTCAGAAAACTGAGAGCAGTCTCATGAGGTAATGAACTGAGAACAGGTTAGTGTGATGAAGAAATCGACAAGAGGCAGGTGAGTGTGACCCTCGTGGGAGGCAGGTGAGGTCTCCACAGGAGGGGTGGGGGTCGACAGAGATACTGGTCAGCTTTCAGGCTGATGTGAAAAAAAAAAAGAGAGAAAACGTTTCCATCAAGTAGACTCCAACTCACAGCGACCCCATGTGTCACAGAGTAGAACCCCATGGAGTTTTCTTAGCTATAATCTTTGTGGGAGGGAGCCTGGATGGCACGAGTGGTTAGTAGTTGGGTCGGCAGTTCAAGCCCATCTGGTGGCCCCATGAGAGAAAGGCCTGGTGAACTGCTTCTGTGAAGATTACAATCTAGAAAACCCTACAGAGTACAGTTCTATCTGTAACAGTAGGGTTGTCATGAGTAAGAATCAACTCTAACAGGCTGTTTTTGAAATCTTTATGGAAGAGATTGCCAGGACTTCCTTCTTTGGCACCACTGGATGCGTTCAAATCACTAATCTTCAGGCTAGTAGTCAAGCATAAGCCATTTACACAACCTTGGGACCTGAGGCTGATCTGCCTCCTCTATAACTGCCTAAGATGGAGCTTCTCTCCAGCCCAGAAGGAGGTCAAAAGGCTACCTGTTCCGAGGGCCACATTGGGAATGGGAGTGACAAGAATGAACAGCCTCCCTAGGGTACATCCAGGCCTCTCAGAGGTGGCCAGCCTCTCCACTGTGGAGCCTTTGCCAGAACCCCGCCCAGAATGGGGAAAGAAAAGAGTCATGTCAGAGACTGAGTCACAGAGCAATCTCCTGAAGGCTGCAGATGGAAATATTAACCTTTTCTGCTTCCTGAACAGAGTGGTGAAAAAGGCTGTTCTGGAGGACAGGGATGGGGGCACACACTGGGCTCTGGGGTGTGCTACGCCCTGACCAGGGAGCTCAGGGCCAGAGTAGGAAAGCATTGATCCTCCACATAGGGAGGCATTCAGTCCCCTGAAACCCCAAGGCCAGCAGGATTAATGCCACTGCAGGGGATCAGGCCAGGCGGGCAGGGCATGGGGCTGCAGACCATCCAATAAACTCCAGCTCACTCATTCCAGCATTGCCGCGGGGGCCTGGGACTTCAACAGAAGCCGTGTCTTCTGACAGAGTGGACTTTGTTTCCTGGACTGGCCTGTGCTTTTTTCTCCTCTCCCTTCACATAGTCAGGACTGCTCTGGGGTGTTTATGTTATTGTTATGTCCAGCTTGGTTGGCAAAAATGTAAATGTGAGAGTTCACACAGACTGGAAATAGATGATGCTTTCTCTGTGGACTGGCTGTGGGTGTCACCTGCTCCCCCAGAGCCAGGATGGCAGTGCCCCTCAAAGGGGCTGAGGAGGCAGGAAGGTGATGACCCAATTCTCTGCCCTCTGAGGAGACCAGGAGTCTCCCATGATGAGTGACTGGTAAAACTGCATAAGAGGTCAGAATTCAGAAGTGAAGGGCCACCTGCCACGGTCGTACCTCCTCTCTTCAGAGTCACCTGAAATCTTTTGAGAGCTGCTCCTGGGCTCTCCTTCTGTCTTGGATGCCCATAGCTGACCTTCCCCATCCCCAGGGCCTGCCCTAGCCCCAGCTGCTGAAGGCCTATCCACTTCCCTTCCCCAGAAGAAACAAAACAAAGCAAAAAAAAAAAAAAAAAAACACTTAATGTTGAGTCAATTCCAGCTGATGGCCACCCTATGTGCTTTAAAGTAGAACTGTGCTCCATGGGGTTTTCAATGGCTGGCCTTTTGGAAACAGATGGCCAGGCCTTTCTTCTGAGGTGCCTGTGGATGGATTCAAACCACCAGCCTTTAACAATTTGCAGTATCCAGGGACTCATTCTCTAGATGAAGAGCCACTCTGTTCCTGGAGCTTTCACCATATCTCCTTTAATGCTCATGGCAACCTGTTCATTCATTTATTCATCCAACAATTTGTATTAATGGCCAGACCCTCAGGTCAGAGGAGTGGGTAGGACAGATATAGAGAAAGGAGTAACTGGGGAAGACAGAAAGTAGGCCAATAATTACAAGGGGACAAGTGACCATTAATTATTAACTTGTGATGTGCTGAGCACATGATAGCTAATTTAATCCCCCCAGTTCCAGTACCAGCCACTTGCCATGGGGCCGATACTGACTCATGGCAACCCCCTGTGTGTCAGAGTAGAACTGTGCTCCACAGGGTTTCCAGTGGCTGACTTTTTGGAAATAGATGGCCAGGCTTTCTTCCAAGACACCTCTAGACAGACTCGAACTTCCAACCATTTACACCACCCAGTGACTCCATTTCCAGGTAGGACTGATACCATCCAAGTTTTACAGAGAGGGCCGAGTAACTTGGACAAGGCCAATTGTTAACTTATTAACAACTGGAGGAAAGCCAGAGCTGCATTCTCTAAAATGGGACCCCAACCTCTAAATGGTTGCAGCAGTACCTCAACAGGGAACTGCCAGAAATTCCAGCTGGATTCAGAAGAGAATGTAGAATGAGGGATATCATCAATAATGTCAGATGGATCTTAGCTGAAAGCAGAAATACCACAGGTGGGTGGCTTTAACAAACAGGGATTTATTCTCTTACAGTTTAGGAGGCTATTAAGTGGTGGAGCTGAGGTTTGAGCTCAGGCCCGTCAGGCCCCTTGCCTCTGGAACTCATCTGTCAGGTCTTCTCTTGGCACCTCCGGCTGGACTCAAACATCCACCCTTTCAGTTAGCAGCAAGTGCCTTGACCATTAGCACCTCCTACGGACTCCTCAACCAGGGTCAGCCATTGTGAAAATGGTGGAAGTTTGAGGGAGTGAGAAAATGAAAGGGTAGTGGGGATGCTGCTGGAGTTGTTAGCCCCCAGCCCCCTGCCCATTTCCCTGGAAATGGCCATGAGGTGTTGTTTGGAACTCAAGGCTTGAAATGAAGCCCTTCCTCCACTTAAGATAAGACTAGGAAAGGAATCTCAACTCAGTGCTCTTTGGAGACTTCCATGAGAACTTTTTCCTTTTTCTCACTATATTCTCCTTTGCTTGGCAGACCAAACCAAACCATAAGCCACAGCTTTCTCATTCATGAAGCCTCACATCACTCACCCACACAAACCACTCTAACATCCGAGTGCTATGAAGAATAATCCCTGGGGTAGAAGCAATTGCTCAATAAGGAAAAAAATCTGATGGAAAAAATATACCCAGAATCTGGGCCCCTCTGGAGCAGCCGCTGTGGAGAAAGTCATGTGCCAAGGCAGCAGCAGCAAGTGGCTTCATACCCCTGGGATATAAGTATGTGTAAAGGTCTGCCTCTAAGATTGCAGGGACTGAGTGAGATTACAGACGGAGGCCCTAGTCAAGCAATGTCCCCCTCATCTCACCACAGGTTCTATCCTTGCATGCACAACTCCTGTGTCCTCCAGAAGAGCTGTCCTTGGCCATCACTTGGATCTAGGAGTCCACACACCAACAATAAGGAGTCTTCCTCAGGAGCACCCACCCAGGAAAATCAGAAACCAGGAAAGGGGCCCAGACAAGACCTGGAAGTAGGTTTGGAGCCGGCTGAGCAGGGAGGCTTTTCTTAACTCCGGCAGCTACTGGCTGCTAAGGCTGGCAAACCCAAGGTGAACAAGTAAAAAGGCACAGAACCAAGATTATCAAACAGCAGAGCAGGCCACTTAGTTCAAGTCCAGAAAAAGTCTCAAGATCAGATTTGAAGCTCTTAATGATGAAGATTAAACACAACAGCCTTCAGTATAGATTACCCCTCAACATAAAGAAAGCAACAATCCTCACAACTGGACCCATAAGCAACATTGTGATAAATGGAGAAAAGATTGAAGCTGTCAGAGATTGCATTTTACTTGGATCCACAATCAAAGCCCATGGAAGCAGCAGTCAAGAAATCAAATAACATATGTTTATTTCAAGTGGTTCCTCCACCCCCATTCTAGAGATTATCTCTATTTCCTTAGGAGTTATTTCTCTTATTTGGTGGGGGAGTTTGTTTTTATACTGTAGCTTTTCCTCAAATATTTGGTGATTCTTGGCTATGTCTGTATATACTATCTAAGGGTCTAGACTAAACGGATATATTTCATCCATCTTAATTGGCAGTGAATGCATGTTCTGGTTGCAGCAGCTTGCCTACAGCAGTTGTACAGGAAAAGGGGGAGGGGGAGCGGTGTGAGCCAGGCGCCTGTGCAGGTAGCTTCACTGCTTTATGTGGAGGACTTCATCCTCCGGCAGCTGATAGATGAGGTAATACTCTGCTTCTCCAGCCCCAGGACCCATACTGGGAGTCTCTTACATCAGTACTTCCCCTCAGCCTCATGTGGAAATGAAATGATTGCTTCCTTTTGTTTCTCCCAACAGATATCTATGTTACCTCAGGCTGTTCACTACTTCTTTCTAGAGTCCCAACACTACAGCCCTTCCTCAAGGGCATGACCATTTCTGGAAATTGGCTTTGAAGAGATAACATGAGAGCTGGTACCCAAAGATTAAGAATCAATATATAAAAAACAGAACAGAGGAGAGGAAAGTGCAGAGAAGGAGTGAGAAGGATGAGAATATTACAGGAAGAAGAAGTGGCATGGATCAGGAAAAAGTAATTACACAAGCTTGACAAAGTGATCAAAATTAGTGAGGGACAAGGGGACATTGTGTGCCTCCAGATGTGATCCTGCGAGAAAGACACAACCTAACCCATGTTCCACCAGAGTATAAATAACCTGAACCTAATCATAAGAAAACATCAGACTAGCCCCAAATGAGGAATGTTCTGTTCAAAAGAAGATGGTTGCACAACTCAAAGAATGTAAGCAATGACACTGAAGTGTGAATGTAGAAATGGCTGAATTGGTGTATGTTCCAATGTGTATATTCTCAACAACAAAAATAAAATAAATTATGAAAAAAAAAAAAAAAAAGAGAGGGGAGTGTGTTATTCAAAAATACCAATGTTATAAAAGACAAAGGAAAGCTATGGAAATGTTCCTAATCAAAGGAGACCAAAGAGACCAGATAATTAAATGCAATATCTGACCCTAGATTAGAGCCTATACTGAAGGGGAAAAAAGTTTTTTTGGGTTAACTGACAAAATTGAAATATGAATGGTAGATTAGACAAAAGTAGTATAGCAATGCTAAATTTACTGTGGTTGATTTGGTAACTGTACTGTGGTTAAGTAAGGGAGTATCCTTCACACTGAAAACACTGGAGTATTTAAAAGTAAGGTACATGATGTGTGTAACTTATCCTTAAATGGCTCAGGGGAATATATGTGTGTGTGTGTATGTGTGCATGTAATCATCAACTTTTGGGCTAGTAGTTAAACCAAGAGGTACTCTATGTGGGTGATGCAAAAGGTTAAGCCTTCAACTCCTAGCTGACAAGTTGATGATCTGAACTCACCCAGAGGCACCACAGAAGACAAGCCTGGTGATTTGCTTCCGAAGATCACAGTCCTGAAAATCCTATGAAACAATTCTACTCTGCACACATAGGGTCACCATGAGTCAGAATCGACTCAACGGCAACTAACAACAACATGTACCCACACATGTACATGCAGAGAGACAGAAAGAAAAAGAACAAAAAAATAAAGCAAACAGGGTAAAATGTTACCATTAAGTGAATCTGGGTAAAGAGTATACAGATACTTTTTTAAATGCATTTTATTGAAATATAATTTATGTACAGTGAAATACACAAACCTAAAGTGACATGGGTCAGTGTATTTTTATTTTTATTTTTTTGCAGTGTTTCGTCCCCTCCCCTCCAGCCCCTGGCAACCAACAAAGAAAGTTTCCCTCCATATAGAAACCTTTCCTTGACCCTCCACAACAACAAACTAATACTATATTTGTCCTTCTGTGATTGACTTATTTCATTCAGCATAATGTCCTCCAAGTTCATCCATATTATGTGGTGTTTTGCAGATTTTACGTTATTTAGTGCTGCATAGCATTCCAGTATGTGTATGTACCATAGTTTGGTCATCCACTCTTCCGCTATAAATCTTAGCTCTAAGTCCCTTGCCAGATATGTAATTATCAGCAAATATGAATTTATTGCTGTTATTTTTGTTATGTGCTTTTTCATGGTGTCGATTTCTTTGTTCTATATAATTTTCTATGCTGAGCTTGCTTTGTTTATGAATCGTGTTATCACTTCCTTCATTGATATTGTTTTAGTATTTGCTGAATATTTATGCTGGTCCTCATTTTTTGATGTGAAGGTTTATCATTTTTCTCTGAGGTTACCCTGTGATTTACAGTTTTCTTTCCAAGTTTAGAACAGTCCATTCTATCTTGTAGCTGTCTTGACTTCTCTACCATCTAGAACTGTTCCATCTAGGAACAGTTTTTTCCCTCTTTTTGATTTGTAGCTGTCCTCATTTGTCAATTGATGTCTCTGGTTCCCTGTTTACAATCTTGTAGGCTTATTTACTTTGGATATTTCCATAGCTGTGTTGGTTTCTGGGTTATATCATCATGTGTGTTAATGGTCAGTTGTTGTTGCCTGTTTTTGCTTCTCTGTTCAAAGGGCATCCTTTAGCATCTCTTGTAAAGTTGGTCTGGTTTTAACAAATTCCATTAATTTCTGCTTATCTGGAAATGTCCTAGTTTTACCATCATATTTGAGAGACAATTTTGCTGGGTACACAATTCTTGGTTGGAAGTTTTTTTCTTTCAGGGTTTTATATATACCATCCCATTGTTTTCTCCCCTGCATGGTTTCTGTTGAGAAATCAGAGCTTAGTTTATTGGTTGCCCCTTATAGATAACTTTTTGTTTTTCCCATGCTGCTCTCATGATTCTTTCTTTGGCTTTAGTTTTGGTAAGTTTGATGATGATATGTCTGGGTGATTTTCTTCTGGGGTCTATCCTATTTTGGGTTCGTTGGACTTGCTGAATGGATATATTCTCAACTTTCATCATACCAGGAAAATTCTCTTCCCACAAATCTTCAACAATTTTTTCAGTGGTTTTATTTGTCTCTTCCTGTTCTGGAATTCTGATTACATGTAGGTTATTCCTTTTGATGGTATCCCAGAGGAACCTTAGGCTTTCTTCATTTTGTTTTGATCTTTTTTTTTTTATGTATCCCTTTCCAAAAAATGGTCAGGTATTTGCCTTCAATCTCCCTAATTCTGTCTTCCATTGATTCAATTCTGCTCCTTTGCCTATTCAATGTCTTATCTATTTCTGAAAATTTAGTATTAATCTTCTGGATTTCTGTGTGTAGATTTTGTATCATTTCTAATTTTTCATTTATTTTGTCATTTTGTTCT
>NW_006921794.1:2815224-2828453 GCF_000298275.1 Orycteropus afer afer
GTTGACAGCACTTATACACTCACTACCTGTCTCCTTTTCTGTTGTCAGCCTCTCATATATCCCTGCTGACCTTGGCAAACAGAGCCTATTCTTAGGTCCCTGGAATCTGAATGAGAATGCTATCACTTTAAAATCCAAAATGGTTGCCACTTGTAAAGATTCAAAATGGCTGCACCTTCGGTCATTTTAAATATCCAAAATTGCTGCCACTTATGAACATTCAAAATGGCTGCACCCTCGGTCACTTTAAATATCCAAAATGGCTGCTGCTTGTAAACAATCAAAATGGTTGCACTCTCCAGACAGTGGAAAGTCAACAGCTCAGGTTGTCTCCCTCTCTGCTCTTTCCCTTCCTAGTCATTGGTCACCAGCACAGTCATCCCTGTAGCCCTTGGTGACCAGGACTGATCTTTTTGTCAATTCTCAGGTCCCAACACCACTTGGAAATATTCAGGCTGTTGGTTCCATCAGAGTAGCTGACAGTCGCAGCTCCAACCGTTTCTGTACTCACTGCTTTCATTCAGGTTTTCCACTACTTGGTGCCAAATCCACTTCTGTACAGTTCCTTTCAAAGCGCAGGGCTCCAGGATTATCTTCTGTATCTCCACTAATTGGTTTTTCTTTTCTTTGTTGAAGAGGGTCTGTGTCACTTGTCTGCCTATTCCTCCATCTTACCAAAAGTCACCCAAATTAACAAGAGTATACAGATGTTTTTGATATGATTTTTCATTTTTGCAAATTTTCTGTAAATTAGAAATTATCTCCAAATAAAAAATATGTTTAAATATTTTAAATATCCATGTCTGGAGCTCTGAAAGAGAACTGGCTACAGAAAGAAATTTAGAAGCCATCAGGACACAGATGGTGTTTGAAGTCATGAGAATGAGTGAGTTAATCCAGAAGGGTGTTGAAAATAAGAGAAGGAGGCCAGGGCCACATTCCAGGGAACACTGATGGTCAGAGAAAGAGGAGTCAGCCAAGAAGACAGACAAGGAGCCATCACTGAGGGGGAGGGAAACAAGAGGAATGTGGTGTCAGTGTTGCAAGAAAGAGCCATTAACTGTGACATGTTGCTGAGAGGTTGCTTAAGATGCAGATAGAGATACTACAATGACCAGATTTAGCAAGGTGGAGGTAATGGATAACCTTCAGATTAGTTTCAGTAGACTCATGGTGATCTTGGAACCAGATTAGAGTTGTTCCAAGGGTGAACAAAAGGCAAAGGAAGTAGAGACAGTGAATGTAGCTATGACACATCCAGCTACCCAGAGGGAGAAAGTAGTTGGACCTGCAGGCTCAGGACATGGTCACAGGGACATCAAGCTAAATTGGCATAAGGTACCATGAAAAACATTGTTCTACATCCTACTTTGGTAAGTAGCCACTGGGGACTTAAAAGCTTGCAAGTGGTCATCCTGATGCAACAATGGATCTCTCCTTGTTGAGAGCAAAGAAGAATGAAGAAAAATAAAGACACATGGAAAAAATTAGTCCAAGGAACTAATAGACCATGTGATCCTCGGCCTATATGACCATGAGACCAGAAGAACTAGATGGTGCCTGGCTAACACCGTCAACCACTCAGAAAGGGATCAGTGCAGTGGATAGAGTAGGAGAACAATGTGGAACAAAACTCGAAATCATAAAAAAAAAAAAAAAAAAAAAAAAAAAAAAAAAAAAAAGACTAGGTTTGCTGGTCTGATAGAGCCTGGTAAGACACCTGAAACTATGACCCCTAGCTACCCTTTAGGTCTGGAATTGAACTCACTCCTGCAGCTTCCAGCCAAATAATACACAGGCTTATGGGGTGAACATTTACACCAGGTTGATGCACTCTTTGGAGCAATCAATCAATCGTGGGAGAACAGAAAGGCAGTGTTTGCACAAGAAGACAGCCTGGGGGTGGGGGTGCATGGGAGGGAAGGACACAGGGAAGAGGTAACTATGGGGAGGAAGTGGGAAGAGAGCTGTTACATTGTGGGGAATTCAGTCAATGTCATGAAACAAAATGTATCTGAACTGCTGTATGGAAAATGAATTTGCTCTGTAAACTTTCACCCAAATCCCAATAAAAATTTAAAAAGAAAGAAAGAAATGTGGCTATGAAAGGTAAAAAGAAATAGAGTCTATGTTCCACACCACTCCAATATCATCTGCTACCTAGCTTATAGTAACTTTATCAATTTTTTCGTTTGATGATGATATCCCTTCTTCTAGAAGAGTAAGAATTCATTACTTCTTAAAAGCTTTTCTGTGATGTGTATGGAGCTTTGAGTAGAAGGAGGAGTAGAAATGTCCCCAGTCCACCCTCTTAAACAAGAAGTCTACCAGTTACTTTACATCTACTTATCATTAAATCCTCACAACAGTCTCATGAGGAAAATATTATCATCCCTATTTTAAAGAGGAGAAAATTGAGGCCTAGAGGGAGAAAATGTTCAAGGTCACACAGCTAATCAGTACCAGTTGGAATTCACATCCAAATTTGTTTGCTTTCAAGATTCAAACTCTTTTTTTACCACACTATTCAAGTTAGAATATGGAATGGGACGTACTAAGTGAGTTTAGTAAGTAATAGAAATTTAGGGTTAAAAGCATCCTATGGCTCATACACCTGAGTAATTTTATGATCTTTAAAAAAAAAAAAAATTGGTCCATTTCCCTTACTTTAGTAAAGTTGTTCTTGAATATATCATCTTTTGTCAGCTATGGTAAGGGGAAATAAGATTGTATTATAGGAAGATCAGAATTTGGAGCCAAACAGACCTAAGATTGAGTCCCTGCCCCAGTATGGCCCTGAGAAATTCCTTAATATTTTAACCTGTCAAGTGGAGTTAGGCTTATTGTGAATATTAGTGCCAATATGTGGAAATCCCTTGGCATTTGAGCGATATTCACCAAATAGAGGCTCTTTCCAGTTAGTATCCCCCTTGTGGGATGCCTCTTGGCTTTGAATGTCCAAAGTTGAATGAACATATGTATCTCTCCAAAAAACTTTTTTTTTTTTCAATTGTGTTTTGGGTGCAAATTTACAGAACAAAATTTGTTTTACATTCAACAGTTCGTGTGCATTTGATTTCATGCCCCAATTACCTTCTCCAAACATACTCACTCTCCTCCCCTCCCTTTCCTGTGACCCCACCTCCCTGTGCCCTTCTTAACAAAGCACTCCTGTCTGTCCTGTTTTCCTTCCATGTGAATGTTGCCCCTCTGGTGTCCCATGGCTGATTGCTCCAACAGGTGTATCTCCATAGAGTAGGTTGGTGCATCACCCTGGGTTAGGTGTTCTGCATGTAAGTCTTTCTACTGTTGGGCTGAGAGACAATCCTTGGGAGTGAGTCCTATCCCAAGTCCAAAGGGTATTCCAGGGCCATAGTCTTAGGGGTCCCACCAGACTCCATCCCACCAGTAATTCTGGTCATTATTTTCCTCCCATTCTATCCAGGATCTTCAGTTTTGATCCCTTCCCGAGTGGTTGGCATTGGTGGCCAGGCACCATCTAGTTCTGGTCTCAAGGGCCATCATGTCCTAGGGCTGATTGCTTCCAAATGCCCTTGGTTTTCTTCACTCATCTTCACTTCAGATGAGAGGAGACCATTAGCTGCTTCTTAGATGGCCACTCAAAAGATTTTAAGACCCTAGTCACTACTCACCAAAGTAGGTTGTGGAACAAGATTTTTGGGTACTATGTTGTGCCAGTTGATCTTGGTGTCCCCCAATACTATGGTCCTGAGTTGGCAAGCCTGGTGGTTCTCTCTCCCAAGGTGTTTGGTTATCTCTTAGGGATTACTCCAACTCTGTCTTCTATTGTTTCTGTAGTGATTGTGGTTATTTTGTATCACTAATATCTATGCAGGAGCTCTGGTAGCATAGTGCCTAAGGCACTTGACTGCTAACCAGAAGGCTGGAGGTTCAAACCCACCAGCCACTCCTCAGAAAGAAGATTGGGCAATCCTACTTCTGTAGTGATACTGCCTCAGAAACCCAAGGAGGGGTTGCTATGTCGGGGGCCGACTCCGATGGCACATAACAACAACAACAACAGTATCTATGCAAGATTATCTTCAGCTAAATCTATCGTTGGTCTAGGACACATTCCTGCTCACTGACCCCCATCTGATCTTCTCAGTTGTCTATGCATTTATCTGTAGCCTGGTGTTTGGTGTTAGTGGTAATGCAGTATTATGCATATACTTGTATTTACCTCTGTTGTCTATATCTTATGTGTACATTTCAATGTCCTCTCTTTCTCCAATGTTATCATGATGGTCACAGACTCTTTCCATACTGTCCCTCCCCTTACCCAAATCAACATGTGGCCCCCAACTAGCCCGAAGTTTTCCCTTCCCTTCCCTCCCATCCCAGGATACAAAGTGAGTTCTCTTCCCTAAGCAAACGCTTCCTTGACTTTTTACAGTAATGGGCTCATACAATATTTGTCCTTCTGTGATTGACTTATGTCACTCAGCGTAAAGTCCTCCAGATTCACCCATGTTGTGAGATGATTCACGTATTCTTCATTATTCTTTAATGCAGCATAGTATTCTATTGTGTAAATGTACCATAATTTGATTATCCATTCATCTGTTGATGGGCATTTAGGCTGTTTCCATCTCTTTGCTATAGTAAATTGTGCTTTGATGAACATATCCAAATAACATTTTTAAGCTTTTGTAAATTTTATAAAATTTCTATGGGGGAAAATTGTATTTACAGCCCTGAAACACAACACACTACATTTTAAATGACACCATATGTCAATAAAGTCTAGAAAACTTTGCATTTGTAATGAAAAGACCCTCAGGAGTGTATGTGGACTTTTTGGTAAAGCGCGCAGAGTATCAACAAAGGGGATGAGCCTTTCCAATCTTGCTGGTGCTGAGGGGTGAGGTGACGCAGCATCACTTCGTGCAAAGCAACCCTTAACAACCTTATTGACTTTGGGATATTAAGCTGTGTTTTCCACCACCTGCCTGATGAGTTGCCGTACTGTGGAGGCTTGTGAGTTGTGGTGATGCTGGAAGATAAGCCACTGGTATTTTAAATACCAGCAGTGTCACCCATGATGGAAAAATTTCAGTGGAGCTTCAGACTAAGACAGACCAGGAAGAAAGACATGGTGATCTACTTCCAAAAATCAGCCATTGGAAATCCTGCGGATCACAACAGAATATTGTCCAAAACAGAGCTGGAAAACGAAATTTCCAGGATAAAAAGCACTCAAAATACAAAATGACCACAGTGGACTGGAGCATACCAAGAACTGTGAAGCTGGCACAGGAAGGACCAGGCAATGTTTCCTTTTGTTGTACATGTGATCCCAATGAGTCCGACCCAACTTGATAGCAACTAACAACAATAACAACCTATGTTTTAAGCATTTTTACCAGGAGTCCTGGTGGCATAGTGGTTGAATCATTTGGCTGCTAACCAAAAGGTCAGCAGTTCAGACCTAGCTGCCACTCCAAAGGAGAAAGATGAAGCAATCTGCTTTTGAAAAGATTTGCAGCCTTGAAAACCTTATGGGGCAGTTCTACTCTATCCTACAGGGTCACTGTGAGTTGGAATCAACTCTACGTCAGTGGTTTCTTTGGAGGGGTGCGGGGGGCAGTAAGGATAATTTATTGCATGTATGTGTGTTTTACTTATGTTTAGTTACATTTAGAAAATTGACAGGTGTGTGTATTATACTTTTTTCCATTTAAAATAATGGTAATTTTTCTCCTGGCCAGAATTTCCACAGAGAGAGGAAAGAATAATTAACCTTAAGTGGGAAATAGCTGAGAGGCTCAGCATGGATTCCCCAACCCCCAGAGGATGGGTGCTGGGACACTAGCATCAAAAGGATGTCCTTAAAGTCAGTTTCTCTCCCTCTGGAGTTCTTATGACCTCGTGACTTATACGGGACAATTATCATTCCTTTGGTCACCCAGCACCTGTACCCACTTCATGCTTGTGCCTCCCATCCTACCTTGTGAGGCAGAGCTCACCTCTCACTCTGGAAACCAAAAGTGCCTACACTGGTTTCTCCAAACCCTTGGGGAGGTGAGCAAGTAAGTGACCTGGACCCTGTCACTTATAAGAAGAAGCAGGGAGCACACAAAATCTAGTCTTGCAATGGACAGTGGTGATAGTGGTGGCATGTCCTGTTCTAGAGGTACCAGGACTCTGTCTCCAGCCCAGCCTCCGATGCCCCAAGTTGGAGGTGTCAGCAGTGGGAAGTGGGCCTGTGGCAGAGCAAATGTGCCTTCACCAGGCAGGTCTGCGGCAGGAGTTAGGGTGTTCCACCTGGTTGTGAGTGTATTATACATTCTTTCATTTAAAATAATGGTGATTTTTCTCCTGGCCAGAATTTCCACAAAGAGAGGAAAGAATAAGGGCTCCCAGAGAGGCTGCAAGCTGCCTGATATCTTGTTAAATCTCTCTTTGCTTAATCAGCCAGGATCAGTTGCTTCCAACTATGAACCCTGACTGATAAGAGGATATTGTACTTTCTTGACTAAAGAGAGGATTCCTTTATGCTGTCTATTATAGATTGAATTTTGTCCTCACAAAATATGTATTGTAAATCCTAAGCTATATATGTAAAGGAGCTCTGGTGGCACAGTGGGTAAGGCATCTTGGCTGCTAACCAGAAGGTCAGCAGTTCAAACCCACCAGCTGCTCCTCAGGAGGAAGATGAGGCAATCTACTTCTGTAAAGATTTACAATCTTAGAAATCCAGTGTGGGTTACCATGAGTTAGAATCAACTCAATGGCAGTGTTTTATTTTAAACCTATATGCCTATGGTTATGATCCCATTTGGGAATAGGTTGTCTTTGTTACATTAATGAGGTAGATTTGGTGTAGAGTGTGTTTTGAGTCAATCTCTTTTGAGATATAAAAGAGATTGAACAAGTGAGCAGAGGAGAGATGCGGTAAAATAGACGTCAAGACACATGGAGATCTCCAAGGAATCAGGAAGCAGAAGCTAAAGAGACAAGGACCTTCCCCCAGAGCTGACAGAGAGAGAAAGCCTTTCCTTTGAGCTGGCACTCTGAATTCAGACTTCTAGTCTCCTAAACTATGAGAAAATAAATTTTTGTTTGTTAAAGCCAACCATTTGTGGTATTTCTGTTATAACAGGATAGATAACTAAAACGCCATCTTACACCAAATTCTGCCTCATCTGGGTATATCAAGTATCCAATGTCCTTGGCCAATGGCCATTGTGGACAGAAGGATCTCCTGGTGGTCGCCACAGTCTGATGTTATTCCTCAGCACGGACACTACCTGGAGTCCATCTGCCCTTTTCAGATCTCAGGAAATTGGACACTTTTCTAGCTGTCATGACCACATATCCTAGTGTGAATGTGTGTGCCTGCTCTCCACAATAAATGGGCTCTGAAAAAAGCCAGTTCTCACTCATCACTGCTGTCTTAGTTTCTTAAGGTTGCTGTCATACAAATACCACATGTGGGTGGCTTTAAAGAACAGAAATTTATTTTCTCACCGTTCAAAAGACTAGAATCCTGAATTCATGGCACTGGCTCTAGGGGAGGGCACTCTCTGTCAGTTCTGAGGGAAAATCCTTGTTCTTTCAGCTTCTGTAGCCCTGGAGTTCCTCAGTTCTTTGGAAATCTTCATGTGGCATCTATCTTTTGCTTTTTGTGCTTCCTCCTGTATTTAATCTGCTCTTTTCATAACTCAGAAGTGATTAGGTTTAGGATACACCTTACACTGATATGGCCTCAACATACCAAAGAAAATCCTATTCCCAAACATGACTACATCTACAGGTATCCTGTCACCATTGTTGATTTTGACACATGGTGACTCCATAGAACAGAGTAGAACTGCCCCCATAGGGTTTCCAAGGCTGTACTCTTTACAGAACCAGACTGCCATATCCTTCTCCATGGATCAACTGGTAGGTTTGAACCGTGACCTTTCAGTTAGCAGCCAAGCAATTTAACTACTGCACCACCAAGGCTCCTCTCTACAGGTATAAGAGTTAGGATTCCAATACACTTTGGGGGGACACCATTAATCCATAACACTCACCTTCTCCAGAGACTCCTTAGAGCCTGAGGTTTTCTAGCTCCTTTGCAACTGAGGAAGGAGCTGTAGTGGCATAGCGGGTAAGACATTTGGCTGATAACCGGAAGGTCAGTGGTTCAAACCCACCAGCTACTCCACGGGAGGAAGATTAGGCAAACTACTTCCATAAAGATTTACAGCCTTGGAAACTCAATGGGGGTTGCGATGAGTCATAATCGACAATCAACTTCATGGCAGTGGGTTTGGTTTGGTACTGGGTTGCAGCTGAGGAGATAAAGGAGATAAAGAAAAAAGAACATTTACAACATTGACAAGTTTCCCAAAGGAGTAAGTGGGTTTGTTCCTTATCTCATTAACTCTGGTTTGTTGTTCTATGCCTGAAATCAGACCACACTTGCCATCACCCTGGACTGGCCCAGAACAATTCAGATCCCACAGATCTGTAACCTCCTTGGTGGTCTCCACAACCAACCTTAGCACAGAAACCCAAAGTGATAGAACAGACAAGCCCACGTTGAATTCCTAACCATGACACTAACAAATGCCAAAACCACCTGTTAGAGCCGCCCCCTCAGCCTGCTGGGTCTCCACATATGGGTCTTCTTCATGTACATCTGAGGCTGAAAACACTGATGCTTTCCCAGAAGCCTCCCCACACTAATTACATGTGTGGTCTGCTGGGACAGACACTGTCTTGGGGACCGGGAAGCAATGAGCCCTAGACAACAAGAGACTGTACTTAACCTCGCTCCCATGAGCTAAGATTCTCAGACCAGTATTCTCATCTTTTCCAAAGAGATTTTTGTCATATACTTGACCCCGTTGATGTACCACAAATTCCTTTGAGGTGGGAAAGGGCACAGATTTTGTAATGCAGCTGGGAAAAGTGAGGCCTAGCAAGAACAAAAGTGGTTCACAGGAGGCCAGAACTATGTCAATTCAGGGCTACTGGTGCCGGCTCTAGGGATCCACTCACATTGGTGAAGTCATCATTCATTGAGCCATCATCTCTGCTGGGTGTTACTGCTTTGTTAATTGCCATTGAGTTGGCTCCAGCTCATGGTGATCTTATATAATAAAAAAACAAAGTGTTGCCCAGTCCTGTGTCATCTTCATGATTGTTGGTATGTTTGAGTCCATTTTTGCAGCCATTGTGCCAATCTATCTCAATGAGGATTTCTCTTGTTTTCTCTGCCCCTACACCTAACATGATGTCCTTTTCTAGCAACTGCTCTTTCCAGATGACACGTCCAAAATAAGTGAGTCAATCAGGGTTCCCTTTTGCTCCCTTCAAGTCTTCCTCTTTCATCTTTAAATAAATCATTCCTTGGAAGTGCTTAGTTCTCTTGGGACTCACAAATGGAAAGAGTGACAAGTTGTGATCACTGGAATCTAAACCAATGAAAAGGTGTCTTGGGTTTGCCCTCTATGAAGAGACTTCTTCAAACCAGATTTGTGTGGCTCTGTGTGATAGTTGGAACTTTGTGTCAACTTGGCTGGACCACAATTCTGTGTGGTTTAAGCAGTTATGATGTGGTTATTCCCATGATGGGATCAGATGTATATGTTTTGAGCAGCCAATCCATTGAAAGGAAGTTTCCCTAGGGGTGTGGCCTGCTTCCAGTATGTTTATGGACATCCTGGAAAAGAGACATCCTTCTGTGGATTGGGATCCTTTTATGCTGCCTACAACTGTCCATGAGCAAACAATCCACCATTCGGCCTGGAGACCTTGGATTCATCATTCATTGGAGTCAACAGCTGCAAGACTGCCTGCCAACCTTGAGCTCCTCATCCCCTACAGCTGTGTGAGTCGGGAAAAGCCTCCAGCTTGACATGTGATCCAAGAACTTTGGACTTGCCAGCTTCTATAGCATAGTGCCTAAGGCACTTGACTGCTAACTAGAAGGCTGGCGGTTCAAATCCACCAGCCACTCCTCAGAAGGAAGTGTGGGCAATCTACTTCTGTAGTGATACTACCTCGGAAACCCAAGGAGGCGTCGCTATGAGTAGAAGGCACATAACAACAACATAAGTGTGTGAGCCATTTTCCTAAGATAAATTTCTTTTTCTCTCTCTATATAAGCTTTATTGGGTTTGTTTCACTAATGAACCCAGTCTAACCCACTCTGTTCACCATCTCCTGGGTCACGAGTCTGCTTCTCCTGATGTGTCTGGTCTACTTCAAAGTTGCCACCTCTTCCCACCCATGGAGCTACTCTAAAGGAGATTGAGCAGAGGGAGTTCCAGGAAGATAGAGTCACCCATGAAGTCTGATTTTCTCATTCCTCAGAGGCCAGAACAACGCAGCCTGGGCCAGGTTATGGGAGATGTTCCCTCAAGAACAACAGCTTATCTTCCCATCATGTACTTTCCTAGGGTTGGGGGTAAAGGTGAGAGATCCTGAAACGCTCTAGCTTAACTGTTTCTGATTCCAAAAAAAAAAAATACCTTCATGTCCTTTTCCCAACTACAAGCCACAACATTTGAGCGGTGGAGAGTGTTAGAGACTGGTCCCCTCATTTTACAGTCAAAGTGACCCTGCCTGAGACCTGATTCAAAGGTCAAGTAAAGATGAGATGTGATGTGGGATTCATGTATGAGGCTCCTTGCCCCAACCTGAAACCTACCATGTGGCACAAAGGAGAAAATAACTGGAAAATTCCCCAAAACTGACCCTGTGATTCTTCCAAATTCTCCCCAGAACAAATCTAGCCAAATGCTCAAAATGAATGGGAAACAGACCCATGGTCTATTAGCTTTAGAGTCCAACTTCAAGCTCACATTGCCTGAGAGACGCCTAAGCATCCTGATCTCCTTAGAGTTGCTCGAGCTCTGACATCCATTGAATGGGGTTCTCAAAAGCAGTGAGTGTCTAAGGAAAATCTGAACCTCATCTGAACCATCTGGTGGGTCTCTGACAACATCTGTTTCAGCTTCCCTGCTATTGAGAAAAATAAGGCTCTGTTTCTCTCCACTTTGGAAGTAGCTAGAGCTCATTCTTCACTCACAAGCTTTACCTCTCATTGACTCCTCAGGCTTTACCTCTCATTGACTCCTCAGGCTTTCCTCTCCCACAAAGAGCAGACACAATGCTACACTATGGTCTCTGTGGTAGTTAAATTTGTATGTCAACTTGGCTGGCCCTTGTAGAGTGGCTGGGCAGCTGGTGGTAGTTATTCCCCATGATGAGACTGGCAATCAGCTCCATGGAGGGATCTACCACAAGCAGCTGAGCAGCTGCCCTTGGGATGTGGTCTGCTTCCTGTATATAAGGAAAAGACTTGGGGATAGTGTCTAGCTTATGGCACACTTGGACCTTCCATGTAGCTGCGTTGTTGTTCAGCAGCCTGCCATGTTCTGCTGACCTTGGGACTTACAATGGACTTAAATTAATGGCCAGCCTAGTGGTTTGGTAACATCAGGACTGTGCCTTTTTATTTGTCGACCTTGGGTTTGTTAGCCTCAGCAGCCAGCAGCAGTCTGAGTGAAGAAATGCCTCTAGTTTCTGTGGGCTGGGAGCAGGAGGCAGAACTGGACCCCAAGGTTGAGGGGCTTTCACCCAGCGCCTAGAGCCTGGCACTTTGAACTTGGACTTAAAGCCTCTAGATTGTAACCTCTTTGTTAAGGCCATCACATTTGTGGTATATTCTTTTCAGAGCGACACTAGGTAACCAGAACAGCCTCCATAGTTGGTTTGTGGGAAGTGTCAGATGAGCTGTGTCAGGCCCAGGCCCTTGCAAGTTGTTCCTTGAGAGGACACCACAGGAGCCACCGGCCTCCATGGAGCCATGGAGCCTTTGGTGAGGGAGGTGGTGGAAGGCAGAATAATGGTCCCCTAATGATGTCCATAGGAGCTCTGGTAGCATAGTGGCTAAGACACTTGACTGCTAACCAGAAGGCTGGCGGTTCAAACCCACCAGCCACTCCTCACAAGGAAGGTTGGGCAATCTACTTCCGTAGTGATACCACCTCGGAAACCCCAGGAGGGGTCGCAATGAGTCGGGTCCGACTTGACGGCACATAACAACAACAACATTGATGTCCATAGCCTATTCTCTAGAACTTGTGAATATGTTACCTTACATGGTAAAAAGGACTTTGCAGACATGATTAAATTAAGGACCTTAAAAGGGAGAAATTATCCTGGATTATCCAGGTAGGCCCCATAGAATGACAAGGGTCCCTATGAGAGGGTGCAGAAGGGTCAAAGTCAGTAGTAGATGTAACAACAGAAGTAAGAGGTTGGCAAGATGTGACGAAGGGGTCATGAGCAAAGGAATGCAGGTGGCCTCTAGAGGCTGAAAAAAGACAAGGAAACAAATTGTCCCCTAGAGCCCCCAGAAGGGAATGCAGCCCTGCTGATACCTTGATTTTAGAGTCTGAATTCCAGAACTGTAAGATAATAAGTGTGTGTGTGTGTGTGTGTGTTTAAGCCATCAAGTTTGTGATCATTTGTTAAAGCAGCAATAAGAAACTAATACAGAGTTCTAGTGCAAGATTCACAGGAGTAGGAGGCAAAACTGAGAGGAGCCCCATCAGGTGCAGTCTCCCCAGGTCACACATCTTCTGGCCCCAGGTCATTTCATTAGGACCATAAATAACAGAAAAACCCAATTCAACTGCATATACACAGTTGTATAAGCAGTTGTGCTTTGAAGAAGTCCAAAGGCATGTGGCTTCAAACTTGGTTAGTTTGGTGGGTCAGTGATGTTACCAAGGATCTTGGTTCTTTCTGCCAGTCTTATTGCTTGCTCAGTCACATTATAGCTGCCCAAGTAGCTGCACCATTGCCAAAACTCAGAAAAACAAGCCATCTCACCTTTGAATTTCTTCTTAGGAGTAAGGAAAACTTTCCCAGACCTTCCTGCCCCACAACTTCCCCCCACATCTATCTCATTGGCCAGAAGTATACCACATGCTCATGTTTAAACCAATCTTGGCAGGCAGTATAGAAACTTCATGATTGGCTTATACCAATCAGGACCTACCCTCAGAGCTTAGTCTACCTGAAGCATTCGTCTGGTGCACAGAGGATGGCGCCAGAACAAAATCAGGGTTATGCTAGTGTCTCATTTATCTAGTGCTACTCTGGTAGCATAGTGGCTAAGACACTTGCCTGCTAACCAGACGGCTGGCGGTTCAAACCCACCAGCCACTCCTCGGAAGGAAGGTTGGGCAATCCTA
>NW_006921794.1:2833098-2844050 GCF_000298275.1 Orycteropus afer afer
AAACCACAGGTATAGGGGTTAGGATTTATAACACATAGCTTGAGGGGACACAATTTAATCTATAATAGTTAGCAAGTAACTCAAACCATTGCCATCAAGTCAATTCAGACTCATAGTAACACTATAGGACAGAGGAAAACTACCCCCATAGGGTTCCAAGGCTATAAATAAATCTTTACAGGAAGTAGACTGCTTCATCTTTCACCCATGGAGCAGCTGGAAAGTTTGAACTGTCAATCTTTTGGTTAGCAGCTAAATGCTTTATGAGTGTAATCCATGTTGAGTGGACATCCAGTAGCATCCACACCACTAACATATGGACTGAGGTTCACAGAAACCCAGAAGTGTCTCTTCCTATTATTCCAGAAAGCTCTGGAGCTTACATGACCTGCTCTATGTTCACCTCGCTTTCATTCATGTCAGGAAGGACATGATGGTTGACTTTTTAAAATCACCATGGAGCACACCCTGGGAGCAATGGTCCTGCCAAGCTACCTTGGTGCCTGAGCTCATTCTTATCTGGCCTGTTGCCTGAATGTGTAGTGATCCAATCATCTGGGTTTCACTAGCTTACTTCACAGGCAGCCACAACAGAGAAAGGGAAGAGTTGAGGTTATTTTCCTCAGAAAGCAGCTGAGCTTCAAGCTTTATTGATTTCTCTGTTGACAGTGTCTCTGCCCAGATACAGGTAGTCTGTTCTCTCAACCTGTGGGTCTGTAGGTGCCTTGGCCTGCTCACGGGTGACTGGATCTCAGGATCCCTCTCCATTTGGCCACACTGTGGACCTTCTCCCCTGCTGCCACTGCTCACCTCGTGAAGGCATCATGCCAGCTGTCCCCAGTAGAGAAGACTCTTGCACCCACCATTCTGTCCTTTTCATCTTACTCTCCCTGCCCTATCCATGAGGTGGTAGATGAAGGAGAAATGCAGAAAAAAAGTATAGAGGTGAGAGGCATAAAGAAAGAAAAAGGAAAATGAACTAAATGCCATGTGGAATTCAGGATCAGATCCTGGAATAGAAAAAGGACAGAGTGGAAAACTGATGAAATCCAAATAAAGTCTGTAAATAAATAATAGTATTGCACCATTGTTAATTTCTTAGTTGTGACCTATGCACCATGGTTATGTAAAATGTTATTAGCTTTATGGGAAGCTGGGTGAAGGGTACTATCTTTGCTGTTTTCCTTTCAATTTAAAATTATTCCAAAATTAGAAGTTTATTTTAAAAGGAAGGAAAATAAAATAGCATCAAGCCCTGCCATGTTCTGAATCTTTGCTCCCTCGCGGCTCCCTTGGCTGGAGTCCCTTGAGAATGCTCTGCCCCCGGCCCACCTTAAGACCAGTCCCAGGCAGAGAAAGAAGGAATCTAGAGAGATTTAAAACAGAAATGGTTCAATATATAGTTCCAGGTGATGGTAATACCAGAAATCATTGGGGTTAAAAAGGTTTCTTAACAAGACTTCACAAAACTATTTATAGGATCCATGTTTTGTTAAGTCTCAAAAAAAAACAAAAACGAAACTCACTGCCATTGAGTCGGATCCCACTCATAGCCACCCCTCCGTGGGTTTCCGAGGTGGTATCACTACGGAAGTAGATTGCCTAACCTTACTTCCGAGGAGCAGCTGCTGGGTTTGAAACTTCAAACTTCTAGTTAGCAGTCAAATGCCTTAGTCACTATGCCACCAGAGCTCCCCTAAGTTTCCAAGAAGGGGCTGTATTAAAATACGTTTCCCAAAAGTGATTTAACAAGGTACCTTTCTTATTCAAGCCACCTTTCAGAACTAGTTCCCCCACCCCCACAGGAAGCCCGGTCCTAGTTTGGTTCTTAGGTCCTTTGGATCAGGTTCATTTTGCTCCTCTCCAATCCCACCTTGAGGCACAGTTCTGACCACAGGCTTGTTCTCCAGATCCAAGCCACACCCTTCATTTAAGTTTGAGAATTTAAGTTTCATCTTGCGCTATAGCAACCTGCCTAGAGCCTAGTTCCTCTATTATGAAAACCTTAAAAAAAAAAAAAGTACCTTCATTTCAATTCCAACTCATTGCAATCCTAATGTGTTCTACAGGTTTCCAATGGCTGTTTTTTCAGAAGTAGATCACCAGGCCTTTCGTCCAAGGTGCTTCTGGGTAGACCCAAACTTCCAAACTCTCAGTGAGTGGTTGAGCACATTAACTATTTGCACCACCAATGCCACCGGAGTTCCTATTAGTACAATTACCTCATTTAAATCATACACTAAATCATGTGAGGAAGGAAATAGTCTTCCTTTTGCAGATGACAATAGAGATGCAGACGAGGCATAGAGAGATTAAGTCATTGATTGCCCAAAATCACCCCGCTGTCTGATAATGAGGCTGTGCCCTTGACCACCGTACTCTCCTATCCATATTTCTCCAAAACTCATCAGCCCTTAATCTGCTTCCAAACAGGCTTCCTTGCCTGAGTATTTGCACACTTTATCTGAACTCACCATCCTGACATTCTCTGCTTTGGCCTCGGCCAGGACTCCCTGAACCTTTGTAGTTTTGCTGACTGCCTGCTGCTCACTGCCTGTGTCCCCCATTTTGCACACCCTGACCAGATTTGCTGGCCCCAGCAGAGGCTGCCCACTCTAAGGGTCCTAGCTGCATCCAGCTCACCTCCCTGGCTACAGTTAACCTGCCCACCCCAACTGTGGACGACAACCAGAAATAGGACCAGAGGAAAGGAGGGATGGGAGAACAAGGACAAACAACAGGGGAGAAGCAGAAAGGAGGACAGATTTACTGCCAGTCACCTGTGATAGACACAGAAGGGTAGGAAACATTGTCAAGAATTGTATGAACTACAACCCAGGGCACCCAGAAAGGCCAGCACCATGTCCATCCTACAGTACCAATGCACTGATCCCTCTGCTGTGGTTACTGGGGACTGTCACAGCAGAAAGCTTTTATTACACCTGGCTACCTAATCATCTTCAAGTGGCCTAGATGTTAGCTACCAAAAACACCACGTCAGAACCCTGTCTTACAGATTTTAAAGCTCATGAGTTTTGTGAGTAGGGAATCAGAGTGACACTACATAATGAAATAGACCAACCAGTTAGCCAGTGGCCTGGTCCCATCAAACTCCCAAAATGTTTCTGTGCTCCTCATGTTTACTCTGAAAAGGGAGGTCGTGTACAGAGGCCCTGACCTTTCTATGCTATTTACTTTTCATTGCATTAAGATTGTGGTATTTTCTCTTTCCATTTTGCAGTCCATCCCAGAACAATAAACACCTCAATAAAGATCAGTAGCTTAGGGAGGATCACCACAGGGAATTTTATAATTCAGAAGTTTTAACTACTTTTTCCTGGGGGATCTCTCTTCAAGTCTAAGTAGTAACACATTTAATGTTGAAATAAATGCCTAATGAATAACCAAACAAAAAGTCTGGCATTGCTGGACAACAGGATGAAGGACTGAAAAATAAACTAAAAACCCACTTTCTTATTTATTAAATGTCAATTGCCACAACTTTGGGTGACTGCTCAGGTTTCTGTGGATAAAAACTTCATAAATGAGATTACTTCCAATGCTGCTGACCTCACAGCATCCAAGGAGGCCAGCTAAGAGTCCTCAGGAAGAGCATTTTTTTTAATGCAGACGCTTTTGGCTTATCTCAGTAAAAGGAGACATTCCTGCTGACCTCAAAAGCAGTTGTCATCGAATTGACTCCAACTCATGGTGACTCGTATGTGTCAGAGTTGAATGCTCCATAGGGCTTTCTTTCCTAAATGTTATTTATTTTGCTGTTGTTGAGAATATACACAGCAAAACTTATACCAATTCAAAAGTTTCCACATGTACAATGCAGTGACGTTGATTATGTTCTTCAAGTTGTGCAACGATTCTCACTCTCTTTTTCTGAGTTGTTCCTCCCTCATTAGCATAAACTCTCTGCCCCCTCAGGTCCCTATGGAATCTATCCAGCTTCCATAGGGTTTTCAATGGCTGAGCATGAGGTGCGTCAGCCAAGAATCCAACCCGGGTCTTTTTCTTTCAGGCAAGAGTTCTACCACTGATCCACCAGTGTTCCCCTCAGTAAGCATTGGTTATTATTAATATTTAGTCAAGGTCAAGGTCAGGGAGCTCTGGTAGCATAGTGGCTAAGACACTTGCCTGCTAACCAGAGGGCTGGCGGTTCAAACCCACCAGCCACTCCTCGGAAGGAAGGTTGGGCAATCCTACTTCCGTAGTGATACTGCCTCGGAAACCCAAGGAGGGGTCGCTATGAGTCGGGTTTGACTCGACGGCACATAACAACAACAACAACAACAGTCAAGGTCAGGCCAAGGCAAAACTCTCTGTCTCCAAACCCATGCTCACCCCTACCATGGCTGGTCTGGTCTCTTCTCATTTTGAGCCCCATTTGATGGAGGTTGCTGGTATCCTTAAGCTCTCCCTCAGCTTCTCAGAGCCTCCTGCTATATCTCTTCCAGGAGCACCTTCTAGGGAGAACACCATGCTCCAGAATGGAGCATCAGACTCGAACAACCCTCTCATTGTTCCAGCTCAGGACAGTCTCCATCACATTGCCTAGGATCATCTCATCAACCAAGTATGCAAACAAACCTGCTGTATCACTTAACAGAAGTGTCGCTGGGTCCTCCACAATTGGTAGGGGAGTGAGAAGCTCCACATGAGTAGTAGCAGCTGGAAAGCCAAGTCCTGCCCCATGTCACTGAGAACCTCTTCTCCTAGTGGATCTCTCCATAATAACCACAGCCAGTACTCATGGCTTTAAAAGGGGCTGGCCCAAGTATGGGCCAGGATTGCCACCCCTATCCCCACAAGACAACTGAGGACAGGTCAGAACATTTACCAAGACTTTCCTAAGGCTCAGGGATAGTAAGCATCTCAGTTCTTTGGTGCCACTTTCATGTTGCATCCTCAGCTTCTCTCTGTTCTCCTGCTGGCTAAGTCCACTCACCCTTCTGTGGTGTGTAGATGCCACTTCCTCCAGGAAGCCCTCCTCAACCCTACAATTCTGGGCAGCATTCTTTTCCTGTGCCTCCTAACCAAGACCCTGCTCACACAGCATTGTAATCACCCGATTACCTGTCTGAGTCTAAGAGCAGGACCATGTCAATCTTACCCAACTCAGCATGTCCAACACCAAGCAGAGGGCCTGGTATGGAGTAGACCTTCAGTTACTATTTGTTGAGTGGTTAAGTTAGCTCTATTTCAGTTTCAGTGCTCAAATGATGTGATTGGCTTCTGGTTGGAAATCCAGCAGCTATGAGACATGAAGTGAAGAGATAAAGATGAGGGGAAGGGGCAGAATATTTTCCTATCCATTGTGCCACCTGTGTCTCTCCTATGCTGTTCCCAGACTCTTCTCCACAGCCAATTGCTACACCGAGAGATTTTTCAGAGGTGAAAATAATATGTGTCAGGTTGGGATGAACTGTTCAGGCTGGGGGCCTGCTGAGACCACCTTGTCATTTGTAAGGCTGAGGTTTGGGGAGATGTTTCCTAGCCTTAAGTTAGGCCTTCTGAAACAACCAAAACCATTTGCCATCCAGTTGATTCTGACTCATGGCAGCCCCATGTGTCAGAATAGAACTAAGTTCCACAGAGTTTTTCAATGGCTGATTTTTCAGTAGATTGCCAGGTCTTTCTTCTGAGGTGTCTCTGGATGAACTTGAACCTCTGACCTTTCAGTTAGTAGCCAAGCACTTAACTATTTGTGCCACCAGGTGCTCTCTTAAACAGCAGTAATATGAAAAGACAGATTCTCTCTCTTACAGGAATTCCTCTATCTCTTACTTTGCCTGATCCAGTGTGTGGTGATGCCAACCAGATTATAAACAGCTGGAGAAGGCCTTGCACTGTGCCAGCTGCTCAGTAGGTGCTGCAAAAAGGGCAAGGAGGCCACATATTCTGACCTCCTAGAACCCCACAAGAGGAAGGCATAATCACCGTCAATAGCCCAAGGCCTATTACTGCAAAGCCAGACAGGCTGCCTCCCTCCAGCCCTTTCACCAAATGTTCCTCCCAAAGCACCCACCACCTCTCTCCTGGGTTCGATAATTCTCTGCAGTGGCCACACAGAAGTCACAGATTATGGGATTTATTAGGGAAGCACCACAGGCTACAATTCAAGTTCAGGAAAAATGCTCAGTCTCTCTCTCAGCCCAACGTCTCTCAGCCAACAGTCTCTCACAGTCTCTTTCCCAGCAGTGCTGGTCCCTCGGTGTCTCACTCAGTGATGTGTGTTTCTTGCGTCTCTTTCCCAGCAGCACGTGTCTCTTTCAGGAGTGCGTGTCTCTTTCAGCAGCAGGTCTTCCTCAACCAGCAGTCAGAGAGAGTTCTGCCTCTAGGAGGCCTCCTTTTGAGCTTGGCAGAGTGGCCAAACTAGCCAATCATAGCATCAGAACTCTAAGCACCTGAGAGAGAACCTCCCATAACATTGCGTTGTGCCACGCCCAACAGAAATAACCCAGGTAGATAACATTTACAATCAGGAGCTCCTCAGTTCCTCATTCCACCACTGAGTTTACAATGACTTATGGGTAGAAAAGCCATACTAAGTAATTTACTACACTGCAGGTGCTTGTTGCTGCTGCAGTACTGTCCTTACCGCTATTTATAAGGCTGGGATAGAAAGTGACACTGGGGAAGCTGAGAAAGACTAAAAGAGCCCTTGAACAGCCGCAGAAGGAATCACAAACTTTCTGAACACCAGAGATACCTTGGTAGGAATCAGAGCATTTAAAAATCAAAGGTCATCTTTGGAGGACAGAACAGAAGAGGAAAGTTGAAATAGTATCTTTTCATGGGAATCAACATTTAGAAAAAAAAAAAGTAATGTATGTACCTTCTAAAAAAAATTAAATGATACAAAAAGAATCTAGTGAGAAAAAGCCTCTTCCCAACCAGGATCTTGCAAGACCCCAGTCACCTCCTGCCCTTGACTCTTTCAAATATGCTATCTCATTCAACCTTTATTTAAAATTATTTTAGCTTTTAATTAAACGATATTTAATTAAAATGTTCACATTATTTTTATTAAATGTTAAGTAAGTGGTGATTAATTTAATAAACATTATGTGATAAAAATGCTCATTATCTTCAAAAATATTAAAACACAATAAATATGTTTAAAATAAACCTGGCAAAAGACAAATAAAATAGAAAAGTAGCAATATTCTAACACTTGACAGAGTAAAAGATGGTTTTTATTTCTTTATATCTTTCTGTATTTTCTAAAAACTTAAAAAATATCTACCATAACTATGAGGATCTCTGCTGATGTAGTGGTTAAGGCATTTGGCTGCTAACCAAAAGTCAGTGGTTCCAACCCACTAGCTGCTCCTTGGGAAAAAGATGAGGCAGTCTTCTTCCATGAAGATTTATAATATTGGAAACCCTATGGAGCAGTTTTACTCTGCCCTACAGGGTCATTATGAGTTGAAATCAACTCGATGACAGTGAGTCTTTTTTTTTTTTTTTTTGGTATCCTAAAGTAACACAACAATAACAACAAAGTAATATTAGAGGTATTTTACAATTCTATATTAAGTACAACTCTTGTTGATAGCTTTTTTTTCCCCCACTCTTATTGTCCATTTCCTCATCCTTCTTTCCTCTCTCCTCATTTTTCTGTCTCTTGGTGTCTTTCTGGTTCTTATTTCCATCCTCTTAATCCTCAAAGGCCCTTGGTAGCACTCACAGGAATTGTTTACTCCAACTATGAGTTGCTAGACAGATTTTTGGTTCCTTCTTTAGCAGCCAAAACAAAAAGCAAAGAAAATTCAAATTCATTTTTGACAGGATTGTTGATGTTTTTACTTTTAATTCAATCATATATTAATATTTATTAGTAGCATATGTGATGGTTAACTTGGCTAGGCTATGGTTTCCAGTTGTTCAGCCAAACACTAGTCTAGTAGCTGTTAAGGAGTTGTTACATGTGATTACATCAGTTGGTCTTGGGTAGATTACTTTCCATAATATCGCATAATATAGTATAACGTAATGCAATAATGAACTGTAATCACCGTCTGTAGTGTAATTTAATATAATGTAATCAATGAGTCAGTCGAAAAAGGAGTTTCCCTAGGGTTGTGTTCTACTTCCAGATTATAAATAAATATTTTGGCACAACACACACAGAGAGGGGATGATAGATGCCATGTGAGAATCATCTACAAGCCAAGGAATGCCAAGGAACAACAAAGGACCAAGAAATGTCCAGGGATACTGACAAGGAAGGAATCAACACAGATGGGACCCTGACTTGGATATGGAGCTAAAGACGAGGCCAGAGCATAGCAGGGACTGAAGCAAATGGGGCCTGTGAGCTGGAACTAGACTTTACTCCAAGTGTGATGGGAAGCATATGGAAGGTTTTGGACTTTCTTTATTGTGGTAACACAACATTTCTATTTCTATTTCATTACATTATTATTACTGCTATTTCAGCATTCTTCACATATACAATTTAGTGACAATAATTTTGTTTATGTTGTGTGATGACCACCACTACCCATTTCTACATTTTTCTATCACCCTTAACAGAAGCTCAGTGTCCCCTATACAGTGAATCCTTTTTCTGGAAGGTTTTGATTGGAAAAATGACATGACCTTACTTTAGCTTTAAAAGCTGCTATTTGAAGGGTAGGTTTTTGGGGAGGAGAGAGTGGGAAAAGGTGGAAGTATGGAGATTAGGTGGGAGGCTTTACAATAATCTAGGTGAAACAAGATGGTGTCTTAGATCAAGGTGGTAGAGCTAGAGGTAGTGAGAGGTGGGTTCTGGGTATAATTTGAAGGTACAGCCAATAGAATTCCCTGACAAGTTGAACTGGGCATCATTGCTGTCATGCTGAAAGCTATGCCACTGGTATTTCAAATACTACCAGGGTCACCTATGGTAGATAGCTTTCAGTGGAGCTGCCAGACCAAGACAGACTAGGAAGAAGAATTTGGCAGTTTACGTCTAAAAAACATGGCCACTGAAAATCTTATGAATAGCAGTATAACATTGTCTGATTCAGAGACAGTAGATGAGCCCCTCAAGTTGGAACGTACTCAAAATACAACTCAGAAGGAGCTGTTTCCTCGAAGCAGAGTCAACCTTAATGACATGAACACAGTAAAGCTTTTGGAACCATAATTTGCTGATGTGGCATGACTCAAAACAGCTGTAAACATCCATTGATAATTGGAGCAAGGAATGTACAAAGTATGACCCTGGGAAAATTGGGAGTGGTAAAAAATTAAATGAAATGCATAAAGAGTGATACCAGGCAATCATATGGTCTACTGTGTCAGGAATTTCAAATTGAAGAAGAATGGCATCACATTCATAGTCAAAAATAATATTTTAAGATTTATCCTGAAGTACAATGCTGTCAGTGAGAGGATAATATCTATGTGCCCACAAGGAAGACCAGTTGTTACTACTACTATTCAAATTTACACACCAACGACTAAAGCCAAAGATGAAGAAATTGAAGATTTTTACCAACTTCTGCAGTCTGAAATTGACCAAATATGCAATCAAAATATATTTATAATTACTGGTGATTGGAATGTGAAAGTTGGAAACAAAGAAGAAGCATTGGTAGGTGGAAAATATGGCCTTGGTGATAGAAATGATGCCAGAGATCACATGATAGAGTTTTGCAACACCGCCACTTATTTATTGAAAGCACCTTGTTTTGTTGTTTTGACAACATGAATCGTGATTATATATGTGGACCTCACCAGATGGAATACACAGGAATCAAATTTACTGCATCTGTGGAAAGAGGTGATGGAGAAGCTCAACATCATCAGTCAGAACCAGGCTAGGGGCTAACTGTGGAATAGAAAGTCAATTGCTCATAAGCAAGTTCAAGTTGAAACTGAAAAAAATTAAAACAGATCATGAGAGCCAAAATATGACCTTGATTTTATTTCGCCTGAATTTAGAGACCATCTGAAAAATAGATTTGATGTATTGAACACAAATGACTGAAGACCAGACAAGTTATGGGATGACACCGAGGACATCATACAAGAAGAAACCAAAAGGTCATTAAAAAGACAAGAAAGAAAGAAAAGACAAAAACAGATGTCAGAAGACACTCTGAAACTTTTTCTTGAGCATAGAGCAGCTAAAGTGAATGGAAGAAATGATGAAATAAAAGAGCTGAAGAGATTTTAAAGGATGGTTTGAGAAGACAAAGTAAAGTATTATAATGAAATGTACAAAGAAATGGAGTTAGAAAACCCAAAGGGAAGAACACACTCAGCATTTCTCAAGCTGAAAAAACAGAAGAAAAAATTCAAGCCTCAGGTTGCTATTGCTATTCTCTGGGCAAAAATGGAACAACACAGGAAACATCAAAAGAAGATGGAAGGAATACACAGAGTCACTGTACCAAAAAGAATTTGTTCATGTTCAACGATTTAGAAGGTAATGTAAGATCAAGAACTAATGGTATTGAAAGAAGAAGTTGAAGCTGTACTAGAGAACCAAGACAGCTTGTAAGAGGGTAAATTGGAATAATTACTACAAAAATTATATCCTGGGAGTTACGGCAAGATGGTGGACTAGGCAGAAGGACTGCACAGACCCTCTTCAACAAAGAAAAGGGAAACCAATTAACACAGACACAAGATAATCTTGGACCCCTGAGCCTTGAAGGGAAGGATACAAAAGTAGACTAAACCCCAACTAGCAGAAGAACTTGCATGAAAATACCAAAAAAGGAGACACACGGAGCTGCGGTCCGGCAGCAACCTGAGTGACCCTGACAGCACAAACAGCACAGATGGCACAGACGGCTTGGAGATTGCCGAGTGGTGGTAGGACCTGAGAATTAACCTAAAAATCACCCTGCTAGCCAGGGACTGCATGGAGGACTGAGCATGGTGCCTGGGGAACAGAGAAGGTGGAAGGGAAAGATGGGATGAGCTGTGGACTATTGCCGATC
>NW_006921794.1:2859078-2864228 GCF_000298275.1 Orycteropus afer afer
TGTGGTAAATTGTGGTCAATGTCATGAGACAAAGTATATGTGAACTGCTGTATGGAAAGTGAATTTGCTCTGTAAATCTTCACCCAAATCACAATTTTAAAAAAATAATAAATAAATAAACAGAGTATAGGTCTTTGGAGTCAGACAGACCTGAGTTGGAATTCTGTGTCCCACCTTTTACTTAAAGGCAAATTACTTAACCCCTTAATCCTTAATCTCTTTATAGATCAAGTATGGAAGTGCTCAGTACAGTGTTCAATAAACTGTAGCTATGATAATTTATAGATCAGTGGCAGAATTCTTACATTCCATGATGGAGGTCCAGTTTTGATTTCCAGCCCATCACCTCATGCACAGTCTGTCAGTGATGGCTGCACATTGCTATGAGGGTGAACAGGCTTCAGTGGAGCTTGTAGACTAAGACAGACTAGGAAGAAAGGCCTGGTGATCTACTTCCAAAAATTAGCCAATGAGAACACTATGGATCACAATGGCCTGATCCACCACCCGTCATGGTGCAGGACTAGGCAGAATTTTGTTCCATTGTAGATGAAATAAGTAAGGACCAAATTGAAATCAGCTAGCAACAACAGTAACAACAAATGATAATTCGATGTAGATACTATTAATCTCCACCTGGCAAATAACCAATCTTTGTGAGCTCCGAAGAGCAAGAAACTTGCATCATGAATCTCATCTCATATCAACAGTCTCTAGAACATTTAAAAGACTGATCCTCTACTTGAAGGTAAAAGGAAAGAATTTGGGTCAGTTTGGAGTTAACTACGCCTGAGTATTCAAACGTTATAATGTTTGGGTGATTTTTTTTTTTTTTTTTTTTTTGTGGTTGAGCAAGAACATGCAAAAATGCAGGTGTCTGTGGCCAGTGAACTTAAATGTGAAACAACACTCACCCAGCAACCAGCAGAAGCACCTGTTGGTATCTGTTAGCTGACACTGCATGGCACAAAGCAGTTCTTTCCTTCTGCATCATTGGGTCTATCAGCTTAAACTCATCATGTGACTTGTTAACATATTGTCATCACAACTCCACCTTCAAAATAAATTAAGTCTTCTTTTGGCATATTCAATATATTTCAGTTAGCTTGTACAGAGTGTTTACCCTGTGACAGACACTTTGAGTATTACAAAGGCAGAAAGGCAGAAAATACTTTTGGGTATTAAAATGGATATGAAATTAGGCATCATTTGAATTCCTTCTATGGCAGAGAAACAAATATGCTTATTTATAACCACTCACCATCACCTCTGCCCTACTTTGTTTATGGAAGGTGGGTCCAGAGAGAGATATGTTATGTTATTTGGAAATGGGTTGTCAGTTACCATCAAATCGCCCCTAACTTATGGTGATTCCATGCACAACGAACAAATGTTGCCCAGTCCCACACCATCTTTATAATCATTGGTATGCTTGTCCATTGTTGTGACTATTGCATTTTGAGTGCCTTCCAACCTATCTGGTTCATCTCCCAGTGACACATTGGTTTTTTGTTTTGGTTTTGTGCTGTTGAGTCAATGCCAACTTACAGCGACTCTGTTGGGCAATATTCTATTGTGAGTCCTAGAGTTTTCATTGGTTAATTTTCTGAAGTAGATCACCAGGTCTTTCTTCCTGGTCTGTCTTAGCCTAGAGTCTCTGCTGAAACCTGTCCATTATGGGTGACCTTACTGATATTTGAAATATTGGTGGAGTAATTTCCAACATCACAGCAACAAGCAAGTCACGACAAAGTATAAAAAAGTGACACGCTTCATATAAGAAAAATGATCGAGAGTTCTAGACTAGAGGATCCCAAACTGGAGAGAAGCCTGGAGAACTTTCTGGAGAGGCATAAGGCAGAGATGAAAAGGTGGTGCCAGCAATGGAGAGGAAGACTAAAGAAGATAGCCTGGGAACAAGCCATAGAACCTGCTGTAATGAAAAGAGTTTGGGCAAAAGCAGAGCTGAGTTGGGCATCTGTAAGATATAATTCCCTCCTGTGTCTCCACATTGAATCTTCATTGTTGTTCCATGCTCAAGATGTTGGGCATGTGCAATGAGCACAGGTGGGCTTTAAGGGAAGAACAAGATGGCCCTGGGGGGGGGGGGGGCAGGTTATGCTTTTATTTATTTACTGCCTCTGCTGGACCATATCCAAGAGTTCATTTCATCCAGAATAGAATATTTGCTTCTGCCTGATAACAGTAAGACTAGAAAAGCATATGTGTTTGGGGTAGAGAAGACTTGTGAAGTAATGGGCAAAGATCATTATATAGAAGGCAGATACCCACCTGTGCAGATTGAATTGCATCCCAAAAAAATACATGTTGTAAATCTTCTATCTGTGGTTAGGGGCTCTGATGGTGTAGTGGTTAAAGTATGGGGCTGCTAACCAAAATGTGGGGGTTTGAATCTACCAGCTACTCCACAGGAGAAAGATGTGACAATCTGCTTCTGTAAAGATTTATAGCCTTGGAAATGCTATGGGGCAGTTCTACTCTGTCCTGTAGTGTTGTTATGAGTTGGAATCAACTTGAGGGTAGTGGGTTTTTCTACATGTGGTTATAGGCCCTTTTGGGAATAGGTTTTCTTTGCTATGTTAATGGACAGTATTAGTATAGGGTGCATCTTAAGCCATTATTTTTTGAGATATAAAAGAGATTGAATAAGCAAGTGAGCAAGCAGAGATGAGGGAAGACAGATGCCACGCCACATAACAATCACCAAGGGGCCAAGGAACAGAAGCAGAAAAAGCATGGACCTTCTTTCGAGCTGAGAGAGAAAGAAAGCCTTCCCCTAGAACCAGCACCCTGAATTCAGATGTCTAGCCTCCTAACTGTGAGAAAATAAATTTCTGTTTGTTAAAGCTACCCATTTGTGGTATTTCTGTTATCTCACTGCCGTTGAGTCAAATCTGACTCATAGCAACCCTCCTTGGGTTTTCAAGGCAGTATCACTCATAGCCACCCTTCCTTAGGTTTCCAAAGGTGGTATCACTATGGAAGTAGATCACCCAATCTTCCTTCCAAGGAGCAGCTGGTGGATTTGAACCGCCAGCTTTCTGGTTAGCAGTCAACGCCTTAGGCACTACCCTACCAGAGTTCCTATTTCTGTTATAGCAGAACTAAATAACTCAAAAAGAATATGGTACTGAGGAGTGTGGGGGTGCTCCTCCAAAAACACTTAAAATGTAGAAGTTCTGGAGTTGGATAATGGGTAAAGGCTGGAAGAGTTTTAAGGTGCCTAATAGTAAAAGTCTAGATTGACTTGAAGCAATTGGTAGAATTATGGACATGCAAGGCAATTCTGGGCACTCTGGTGGCATAGTGCCTGAGGCATTTAACAGCTAAAAGAAGGCTGGTGGTTCAAACCCACCAGCCACTTCTCAGAAGGAAGACTGGGCAATCTACTTCTGTAGAGATGCCTTCTTAGAAACCCAAGGAGGGATCACTATGAGTCAGATTTGACTCAATGGCAGTGAGTTTGTTTTTAATTTTTTTTAAAGGCAATTCTGGTGAGGGCTCACAAGAAAGTGAGGAGAGGCATAGAGAAAATGTCTGTTGTAGTAGAGAATACATATGGCATTGTCATTAGAATGCTGCTGGTAATGTGTTGTTAAATGTGCTTCTGGAGAGGTTTTAAAAGTTGATGAACATATGCTAGGACAATGTGGGAAGGGCAATGCTTTTTATGCAGCGGCCAAGAACTTGACTCAATTATGTTCAAATGTTTGGTGGAAGGTAGAACATGTTTTTTCATTTGAAATGTTGAGTACATTTATTTATTTGTTTTATTGTACTTTAGGTGAAAGTTTACAGAACAAATTAGTTTCCCATTCAATAGTTTGTACATAAAGTGTTCCATGACAACAGTGGCATTCCCCACAATGTGTCAGCACTCTCTCCTTTTCTGGCCCAGTTCTTCATTTCCTTTCATCCAGATTTTCTACCCCTTCCTGCCTTCTCATCTTTGCTTTTGGGCAGATGTTTTTCTTTTGATCTCATATAATTGATAGTTTTAAGGACCATGGTTCCTTTTAGATGTTATTGTTTATTTTACAACAGCCTGCCTATTGTATGACTAAAAGGTGCTCTCAGGGAATGGCTTCAGTTCCACATCAGGAGGATACCTTAAGTCGATAGTCTCAGGGGTTCTTCCAGTTGGCCAGACCAGGAAGTCTGATCGTTTCTGTGAATTTGATTTTTTATTCTACATCTTTCTCCCATTCTGTCCGGGACCCTCTGTTGTGATCTCAGTCAGAGGTTTTTCTGGTCTTGGGGTTGTGTAGGCTGTGGACATGTGGTCCATTAATCATTTGAACTAATTGCTCCCTTGACCCTTTGGTTTTCTTCACTCTCCTTTGCTCTGGACAGGAATAGACCAAAGTTGTATCTTAGATGACCACTCACAAGAATTTAATACCCAGACACTATTCAACAAAGTAAGATGCAGAACATTGTCATTATGAACTATGTTGTACCAACTGACATAGATGTCCCCCAGTCCCATAGTCCTTCTAGCATAGGAACTTCATCCTGTTAGGTATTTGTTTATATGTAAAAGTTTCTATGACTGTGTCCCTTGTTTGCTCTGTTGTCCTTATTAATATAAACGCAGCACCTACAATTATGTATATAGAAATATCCACAACCAAACCTGTATCTGCAGGTAGGTGTACTCCCTTAAACCCTTCCACACCTCTTTAGCATACCTATCTACCTATGTATCCACTCATAAATTATTGTTCATTAATATTATTTTTGCAGGATTGTCTATGTTACAGTAATTACCATAGTTGCCCTTTATTCTTGCATTCCTCTCAGTGTCTTCCTCTCCCTAGGTCATGTTGTGCTGATTTTCTTTGTGTTGTGTATTGCCTTGCCCTTTACCATTATCAACACTTATCTTCTATCCAGTTAGTAATCTTCCCTCCTTCCCCTTCCTGTCCCTGGTAACGATCAAAGAATGTTTTTTCCTGTGTATGGACCTCTTCTTGCTTGTTTTTAGTAACAGTAGTCTCATAAACTATTTGTCCTGTTGTGATTGACTTATTTACTCAGTATGTTGTTATTATTGTTGTTGTTGTTGTTGTTAAGGCCATTGAGTCATTTCCGACTCATAGCGACCCCATGCACAGCAGAACGAAACA
>NW_006921794.1:2866723-2868733 GCF_000298275.1 Orycteropus afer afer
GGTACATACACACAATGGAATACTATGCAACACCAAAGAATAATGTAGAATTTGCAAAACACCACATAACGTGGATGAACTTGGAGGACATTATGCTGAGGGACATAAGTCAATTATAAAAGGACAAATACTGTATTAGTCCGTTATTGTAAAAGTTAAGGAAATGTTTATCTATAGAAGGACATTTTCTTTGTGGGTTACCAGGGGTGGGAGGGGAGGGAAGGGAACGCGGTTAGATAGATAGAGAAAAGGGGTGAACTGGAGAGGGAGCAGGGAGATAGACGCAAAAGGACATGGTCAAGAATTTCTTGATGGCTCCACATTATTAGGAATGACTTGAGCTGAGCTAAGCTAGTATGTGACTAATGAGAAAAATGAAAAATCTCCAGGGGAATTAACCTGAGTCAAAGGATGGAAAAAAATCAAAGAATGCACAGAACCAACTCAGTAGGTCTCCCATAAAACCACATCTACAAAGCTGTGCAAGCAAAGCGTCCACAGAGCATTAAGAAGTATAAACCCAAAACCCATTGCCATCAAGTCAACTCTAACTCACAGTGATCCTATAGGACAGAATAGAATAGCCCCATTGAGTTTCCTAGGCTATAAATCTTTACAGAAGCATATTGCCTCATCTTTCTCCCATGGAACAGCTGGTAGATTTAAACCACCAACCTTTTGGTTAGCAGTCCAGTGCCTTAACCACTACACCATCAGAGCTCCTAAGAAGGACAATAGCCTGCTGCTAATCTTTTTTCACACACTTGAGGAGCTGCTAGGTTGGTCATGCTGCTGGTATGGGGACTCACCTCCAGGATGGTTGACTATTTAGTATCAAGGCATGAAATAAATTTCCAAGGTTTCCAACTCATCCATAGTGAGCCATAGTTCCAACACTGCCACAGCAGCGGCATCATCCTGATGTGTCTGGATTTCCAACACTTGCTGCTCACTTCCTTTGCAGTACACTAACACTTGGTTATTTATCTTTCATACAATTAATAAACAAATGGCCATATCAGAACACTATTTGAATATCTCTGGAATTTCTTCTACTGAAACAGAGGGTGATGTTTTGTGAGCTAGTCTATAAATGATTCTGGAGTTCCTGGGGGTGCAAAGAATTAACATGCTTGGTTACTAACCATAAGGTTGGAGGTTCAAGTCTACCCAAAGGTGCCATGAAAAAAAGGCCTGGTGATCTACTTCCATGGAGCACAGTTCTGCTCTGAAACATATGGGGTCATGATGAACTGAAATTGAGTCCACAGCAAGATTCCACCATAGGGTTGATTACCAGTCTCATCATGGGGAATACTTACATCCAGGTGCCCAACCACTCAAAACCAGGCCCAGCCAAGTTGACACATAATCTTAACTACCACAATGGTCATTGAGATGACAGAAGGTGCCTGGGTGTATCAAGCCCAGAAGAAGGGAAAAGTTCAGGGAGTCTTCCTGGAAGGACAGCTCACAGTCTCAGCTTACCTCCAACATCTATTGGCCCCAAGGCTGCCTTGTCCACCAACTCATGGAGTGGCTTTCACTGGGAGGTGATGGTGAAAGCCCAGTGGGCACTGCAGAACTGGAGGGCAAGAGAGGGGGAGCTGAGTATCAGAGGAAACAAGCAAAATTCCAGGTAAAATCTCAAGATTAAATTAAAAAACCAAACCTGTTGCTGTTGTGTCAATTATGATTCATAGCAATCCTATGTGATAGGGTAGAACTGCCCCAACAGGGTTTCCTAGGCTGTAATCTTTATGGGAGTAGATTGAAAGATCTTTCTCCCAGAGAGCCACTGAATGGGTTCAAACTGCCCACTTTTGGGTTGGCATCCAAGCACTTTAACCATTGTGCTATCCTAGGACTAGAAAACAGAAAAATATAATCTATTGTTACATTTGGAAGAATATTGACTGGAAGGACCCCAAGGGAGTCTTTCGGGGTGCTGATAATATATATATCTTTATTTGGAAGGTGGTTACACAGAGATGTGTGTGTGTGTGTGTG
>NW_006921794.1:2869718-2883120 GCF_000298275.1 Orycteropus afer afer
TCTCACCCCAGCAATAATAGCAAAGTTCAACAGATCGGATAGTAACAGGCTGGCGGGGTTGTGGAGAGATTGAACTCTTGTGCACTGCTGGTGGGATTGAAAAATGGTACAACCATTGTGGCAAACGGTATGGCGTTTCCTTAAAAAACTGAAAATAGAAGTACCATTTGACCCAGCAATTCCATTACTAGGAATATATCCTAAAGAGGTGAGAGATAGCACACAAACAGACATATATACACCTATGTTCATTGCAGCACAATTCACTATAGCAAAGAGATGGAAACAACCTAAATGCCCATCAACAGATGAGTGGATAAACAAATTATGGTATATCCACACAATGGAATACTATGTCACATTAAAAAACAATGAGGGATACGTGTATCATCTGGCAAAGTGCATGAACCTGGAGGACGTTATGCTGAGTGAAATAAGTCAATCACAGAAGGACAAGTACTGTATGAGCCCATTACTTAAAAAGACGGAGAAGGGTTTGCTTGGGAAAGGGAACTCACCTATTGGGTTGCTTGGATGGGGAGGAAATGGGAGGGATTAATTTAGGCCTAGTGGGGACTTACACGCTGACATGGGTAGGGGGAGGGATATACGGGAAGGATATATGACCACCATGATAACATTTGGAACTGAGAGGAACTGTGCACATAAGAGATAGACAACAGATGCTAAAACCAACCAATGTGTCCACAATACCACATTGCCATCAACACCAAACACTAGGCTATACAGATAAACATATAAACACCTGAGATGATCAGACAGGGCTCGGTAAATAGAGGTATACTCTAGACCAAGGATAGACTCAGCTGAGGCTAATCTTGTACAGACATCAGTGATACAAAATACCTGCAGTCCTTAAAGAAACAATAGAAGACAGACACAGAGTAATCCTTCACAGACATCCCAACACTATGGGAGAGAGATCCAATACAACTGCTACCTCAGGACCATAGTACTGGGATACACCAGACTCAATTGGCACAACAAAATACATAAAAGCGTTGCTCTACATCCTACATTGTTGAGTAGCAACTGGGGTCTTAAAAGCTTTCAAGCAGCCATCTAGGATGCAGCTAATGGTCTCCTAGCATTGGAAGTGAAGAACGCACACAAAAAAGCGGGGGGCGGGGGGGGCGCATTTAGAAGCAACCAGCCCTAGGACACAATGGCCCTCGAGACCAGAAGAACTGGATGGTGCCCGCTACCAATGGCAACCACTCAGGAAAGGATCAAATCTGGAGATCCTGGATAGAGTGGGAGGGAAAACATGGAACAAAAGCCAAAAACTCAATAACGACCAGAATTACTGGTCAGATGAAATCTGGTGAGACTCCCAATACTATGGCCCTGGAATACATTCTGCGCCTGTAATAAAATTCACCCCCAAGGGCAGGCTCTCAGCCCAATAGTTAACAAGATGTACACACAGACCACTCAACCCAGGATGCCGCACCCACACACTCAATGGTAATACATCCCTTAGAGCAATAGACCATGGGACACTAAAGGACCAACATTCAAACTGAGGAAATGCTGGACAAACAGAAGTGCATAATTATGAAGGGCACAGGGGGAGGGTTACAGGATAGGGAGGGGAGGAGACTGGGTTAGGGTTGGACACGGTGAATGGGGAATGAAACTAAATGTACGAGTGACGTTGAATGTAAAACAAGCTCTTAAAATTGAAATTAAAAAAAAGAACTGTGTGCTTTGCTTCTAAAAAAAAACTTAGGCCCACTAGCCAAAAAAAAAGAAAACTCATTGCCATCGAGTTGATTCTGACTCATAGAGACCCCTCCTTGGGTTTCTGAGGTAGTATCTTTACAGAAGTAGATTGTCCAATCTTCCTTCCACGGAGGGACTGGTGGGTTTGAACCACCAGCCTTCTAGTTAGCAATCAAATGCCTTAGGCACTATGCCACCAGAGCTCCTTTAGGCCCAGTAGGATAACTGAATTTATTCAGTACACATCTATTTTCTACACCACACATAACACAAAAATCTACCTTGTATTTGCCATTTGCAAGTAATTTCATCTGTGTTCTCTCATGTAATTCTCTTAATAAGCCTTACCAATTGCCATGGAGTCAATTAACTCATGGCCACCCCTTGTGTGTCAGAGTAGAACTGAGGCTAATTTTTTAGAAGTAGATTTCCAGGCCTTTCTTCTGAGGTTCTCTGGGTGGACTCGACCTTCCAACTTTCAGTTAGCAGCCAAATGCATTAACTCTTTCTTCAAATCAAAACACATTTCATACCAGAAACTGAAGTTTACATGGATTAAATAACTTGCCCCCAAATCACCCAACTAGAAAGTAATAGAGCTAGGCTTTAGATCTAGTTTTCTTAACTCTAGTCCAGCTATATACCTGTTATACAAAGCTGGTTTTTTTTAAAAAAAAAAAAAAGCTGGTTGCTGTAAATGTTCATGCATTGTGAAGAATACAACCATTGTAAAGAACGTAACAATTGAACAACTTGTGTAGAAATTGTGGAATGGGAAATTAATTGCTGTGTAAACCTTCATCAAACACACAATAAAATATCATTTTCAAAATGAAAAGGGTAGCTGTCCATTTAATAGTCTAACTGCAGGACTTTAAGATATGAGTTTGTGCCAAAGGGGGCCAAGAAGCATCTCTTACCTGCTGCTAATATGAACCTCTTTCAACTCTATTCAGCCAAGCCTCCATCCACCGTGTATCAGGCGCAAACCAGCCCCTGGGAACTAGGAAACAATATACCACTCACACCTTCAAACAGCTCATAGGGTAGCAGAGGTGATGGGAGTGCAAAGCCAGTCATGACAGAAGCACAGAATGAAACGGATGCTAAACTAGAGAGACAAGCGCCATCTGGACAAATCAAATGAGGCAGCCATGGTTTCCATCTGGCATTTACTTCATTCCCCAAAATACTTGGTGGGCTTGAGGACCAAGCCCGGGCTGTTGCCAAATTAGCTATCCGTGTTGTTTGATTCCTGAAGAAGCTGGTTCTATGCACTTCTACAGGCAATTTATTTTCTTCTTTTCCACCTAGGCCCTGAACTTAGCCTTGGAAGCCAAGGGGAGCCCTGGGGCTTTACCCCTTTTCTGGAAGTCTTGCTCTCAGCAACATTGACCCTGGTCCCTCTGAGCTTAAACTCAAATAAAACTCTCTGCCACTGAGTTGATTCTGACTCATAGCAACTCCCATTGGATTTCCAAGGCTGTAAATCTTTACAGGAGCAAAGAGCCTCATATTTCTTCTGAGGAGTAGCTGATGGGTTTGAACCATGGACCTTTTGGTTAGCAGCCAAATGCTTTAACCATTGTACCACCAAAACTCCTTAAGATGGTCCTTAAATGCTTGTCAGGCATCAGCTAGAAGTTGAAAGAAAACATTGCATTTTACTTAGAGAAGGTAAAGTCCATGAGATTTCTGCCAAGGAGGTCGACCTGTGAATGTTGAGTGACCCTAGGTTGACCAACCTAACTGTTCCTTGGGGAGCAGCCAGTATAATAGGAAGAGCATGTGGTTAACCTAGATGAGCCTGGGTGTGGTTGGACCTGCTCTGCCACCATCTCCTGGTATGGCCAAAGCCTTAATTTCCTCATCTGTAAACTGGGGGTGTTAATGCCCACCTTACTGAGAGCCCTCTGGAAAGTGCCTGGCATGTAGGACTTATTAATTGATGTTGAATTCCTGCCATAAAGAGACCTTTCAGAGTGTCTCTTCAAATCTCTGGAGCAGATTCACTTGATAACACATTCATATAAACATCCCTCTTTACACGGCCCTCTTTGAAGATGATGTCATGCTCCTTAAATGCTAGATTTGTCTATTTAAATCCCAGAACAGGATGTCTTTGCCTTAGGAAACCCTAGTGTGACCTATGAGACTATCATGCTACCCTGGAAAGGCCCATTTCACGTGACAGTCACCTCATTCCACTGCATAGATGAGATGTGGCTGAAATGGTGACTTTAGACAAGGCCCAGCCCATGTTCTCATTTTTAGCCTGCCCTGCTGTCTGTGTGTATACACAGATGCCAGCTTAGCATAGTGCATAAGGTACTTGACTGCTAACCAGAAGACTGGTGGTTCAAACCCACCAGCCACTCCTCAGAAGGAAGATTAGGCAATCTACTTCCGAAGTGATACTGCCTCGGAAAGCCAAGGAGGGGTAGCTATGAGTCGGGTCCAACTTGACAGCACATAACAACAACAACAAGTGGAGTTCAGTTTATCAAAGTAGAACAGCACAACAGAAGCCTGGGAGAAACAGCTGAGGGACTGCAAAAGCCTTACTGTTTGTTAGTTGCTGTCAAGTCCATTCTGACTCACGGTGACTCCATGTATGCCCCATAGAACTCCATAGGTTTCCAAGGCAGTGAACTTTCAGTAGCAGATCACTAGGCCTGTGGTTCAAACTGACAACCTTTGGGCTAGTAGTTGAGTGCTCCGCAGTTTGTGCCAACTGAGGACCATTTTATGAGGTCATCAATCTTGCCTAAGGCATTTGAGTCGGGGCCGACTCCACGGCACATAACAACAACAACGAGGCATTTGACTGCTAACCAGAAGGCTGGTGGTTCAAAGCCACCAGCCACTCCCCGGAAGGAAGACTGAGCAATCTACTAAACAGAGATATTACCTCAGAAACCCAAGGAGGGGTCTCCATGAGTCGGAACTGACTCAACGGCAGTGAGTTTGATTTGAAATCCACCCCTTGCCCTCAGAAACGGTCGTTCTCCCACATTCTTTCAGGCTAATGATAAGCTCTCCTTTAAAAATGAAAAAGCTTCAGGAGAAAGAGAATCTCACCCCTCCCACACTCTCATCCCCAGTGTGTGCAACCAAGAATTCTCCAGCCGGAGCTTAAGCCGTTTGCTTCCATCCATGGTAATGTGGAAAACAGGTGATCTTGAGCCATTCAGGCTTTTGTTCTCTTAAGGGTTTTGTTTACCTACCTCTGGCACCTCTCCTCACGTCCTGTGTCTTAGTTTCCTAGTGCTGCTATATCAGAAACACCACAAGTGGGTGGCTGTAACAAACAGAAATTTATTCTCTCACAGTTTAGGAGGCTAGAAGACTGAATTCAGAGCACCAGCTCTAGGGGAAGGCATTTTTTCTCTGCTGGCTTTGGGGGAAGGTCCTTTTCAGCTTCTACTCCTTGGTGATTACGTGGCACGGCATCTCTCTTCTCCCATCTCTGCTTTCTTGCTGCTTGCTTCATCTTCTCTTTTAAATCTCAGAAGAGATTGATTTAAAGCACATCTTACATTAATATTGACCGTTAACCTAACAAAGAAAACCCTATTCCCAATGGGATTACAAACACAAAAGTAATAGGATTTATAACCACTATTTTGGGGGGACACAATTTTACCCATAACACCTATGTTCGCTGTGTGTCTCTTAGATTGTACAGCCAAGTACATACAGAAAACAAGTATGTAAATTCTGAGTCTATGGTGACAGTCAGTGGTGATTCAGGGGTAAAATTCTCACCTTCCATGCGGGAGACCCGGGTTCGATTGTCACCAATGTACCTCAAGCGCAGCTACTACTTGTCTGTCAGTGCAGGTTCGTGTGCTGCTTATGATGCTAAACAGGTTTAGCAGAGCTTTCAGACTAAGGCAGATGAGGAAGAAAGGTCTGGCACTCTGTTTCTCAGCCAACAAGGACCCAATGGATCACAACATTCCAATCTGCAGCCAATCGTGGGGATGGAGCAGGAACAGGTAGTGTTTCCATCCATTGTATGTGGGGTCTCCATGAGTTGGGATGACCCAACAACAGTTAACACATTCTGAGTAAGGAAACATAGGCCAGGTGTCTACCACCATACGAAAAATAAAGTAGTGATCGCCTAGCATGGAGTCAGACATCAAGAGAAAATGCTAATCTGACCTTTCCGATCCTGATAATGCATCTGGCCCTTTTTCTTACCAGGGGAACAAAACGTTTTTGCTTTTAAATACAGGACAACACAGCAGGAGCCGAGATCTGGACCTCAGGATGGTGCTGGATTGAAAAGACAAAATTCACACACAGGAAAAATACTATAGTATCTCAGGATCACAAATTACAAGCACTTGTCCACAGTCTGGTTGGGCTTGAAAAACTCCACTCAGCAGCCAGCCAAGGAAAAGCGATCTATTCACCTGCTCAACCAAGATTTAGAAAAGAAAAGAAAAAAGGGGAGCAGGGGCAGATTTGATTTTCCCATGTACCTTGGGACCTGCAGGGCTGTGGCCCTAACCTATTTCATAACCTCTCTGAGGAACAGCTCTAATCTTAGCACAATGGACTTCCTCAGACCAAGGTGACCTCCCTCCTCAAATGTTTTTCTTCCCTGTGTGCTACCCTGCTCCCTTGCCTCCTGGCCTTATGCAGCCTCTCTTATCTGTGGCGCAAGCAATTGGTAAATGAATGTCCTTCTGGAAGGAGCTAACCTCTCTATCAGTCCTAGATCTTTGAGATTATGGAGGTTAATTATACTTTGGGTTTGTGGAGCTCAAGTTCCCCAGGGTGCCTTGTGGCTCCGATTTCACCTTCCTGAACCTTTTGTCTGAGAGACACAAGTCACTTCACTCCCCCAGCCTCAGTTTTCTTGCCTCTAAAATGAGGCAGCTCACGTGGAGGAGGTTTTGTGTGTCAACCCAAGGAAATACAGCCAGTCAGAGGGAGAGTGGGGACAAAGGACCAGACACCACCAACTCTTGTGTTGGGAAGATTTCCCTCCACCCCACCTTCCAGAATGATCTTGAACTCCACTTTGTTCTTAATTTCCTTCATTTCTACTAATCTCCCAGAAATTGTACTGGATAAACTGTCTGATTCCTCAGATTCCTTGCTAGCAGCCCCTTACCACAGAAACTTACTCCCAGTAAGGGCAATAAGATGCCCAATATGAAACTTACTACCAGCAGGGCAATATGATGGGCATAGTAAGGACAGGCCCTTCAGTCAGAATCCTCTCCTCTCTGGCCTTCCATAATGGTGTGGCAATGCTCTGCTGCTCCCTTCTCCACCCAAGGCTGTCAAAGCCTCCTTCGTGCAGCCCCAGGCCTCAGTCTCAAGACACCCTTGACAAGTGAGAGGTCATGCTCTGGTCCTGCCCCTCCCAGACCCGTTCTTGGCTGGGTGAGGGCTTCCTTTGGCTCAGAATCCCCATCAAGCCCTAACTTTTCTGGTTCTAGAACAGGCTTTGGCCCTGGGCCTAGGACAACAGGTCACAGGCCTCCTGGGAACACGTGGGTGGAAATGGGCCCTTCCCATGTGATGCCTGAAAATCTAATTACAAACACAATCTATTTTGTAATGTTGACAAGCAAGGGCAAGTTTGAAGGAGGGAGGGTGTGTACCAAGGACTGGTCCAGTCCCTGGAGGTAGATACTGTGCTATTACTAGCAGGAGAGTGAATAGCCCAACACCTAACTCTCTGAGGGCTCTACCTTCTCTTATGGATCTTCCAAATCAAGGTCCATATCTCTGCCTCTTTTTCCTTCTAATGAACTCACAACACACACACACACATGCACACACACGTACATACACATGCATACAAGCACACACTCACACATGTACCTGTATGCACATACACACTTACACACATGGTGCATGTACACACTACACATGCACACATACATACACTCACATGTACACACACAATGTTCTGTCCACATTGAGGATCAGAATGTTTTGCTTACTTTAGAATCCTGGGAAAAGATTGTATTAGGTATTGAATGGCATTGCTTATATAAAAAGACAATAAAAGCCAAATGTGTAGAAACCAAAGTTTATAAGTGGTTACCAGGGGTGGGAAGTGGGGGGAATGGGAGTTAAAGTGATGGAAAATTTGAGTTGATTAAAGGTAAGATTGCACAGCCAACTATTGTAACTGCTGTCAATAAGTTGTATACCTGTAAAAAGTTGAATTGGCAAAAGTTGTGTGATAGATATGTTTACAACAATAACCAAAAAAAAAAAAAAAAGAGTAGTTGCTGAGGCTGGGTATGTACAACTAAACACCTCACTGGATTTGATTTCTTGGTTTGGAAGTTTTGGGACATGGTTTCATGGGACATCCCAGTTAATTGGCCTTATAACATGCTTAGTGCTTCTGTTCTACCTCTTAGTTCATTGCATAGTGTCTGGGGATCTTAAAAGCCCACAAGCAGCCATCCAATGCACAATGGGTCTCTATTCACCTAGAGCAATAGAAGAAGAAGGAAAGTCAGGAATAGGAGGAGGATATGGAGTGTGTGACGAACTGCCTCCATGAACAACTGCTTCTTTTGCCATGAGACCAGAGGATGGTGCCCAACTGCCATTACTGAACATTTTGATCAAAGTTTCCATAGAAGAATACTGATCAAAAGCAGGAAAATACAGAACAGAATTACAAATTCTCATGGACTAGATTTCTGGAGCCATGAATAGTCGATAAACCCCTGAAACTATTGCCCTGAGGTAATCTTTAAATTTTAAACCAAAAATATCATCTGAAGTCATCTTAAAACCAAACAATAGTTTAATTAGTAAAAATGGTCTTCCTTGAGCATTGTGTTCTTCTAAGATCTATATGAGATCAAATTGACAACAACAACTCAAAAGATGAGATAGGAACATTAGGGGGTAGTGAGTTTATGTTAATGAGGGAGGAACAACGCAGAAAACAAGGGTGAGAATCATTGTACAACTCAAAGAATATACTCAATGTCACTAAATTGTACATGGAGAAACTGTTGAACTGGTGTATGTTTTGCTGTGTATGTTCTCAACAACAACAACAATATTTAAAAAAAGAGAAAAGGATGTGTTGGGAACAGGGTCAGAGTAGCATCCAAGCACCTCCCTGGAATGACTGGGGAGTTAGCCTCTTTCCACCTAATGTCGGTCAAGGTCCCTGAAGTCCCACCATTAGAAATTCATTGCTTTGGGCCTCAAAGGTCTCTAAGTTTTCAGAGGCCTCCTTGCCCAATAAAATATCATCTGGGGAAGGAGCTGTTATGAGCTCCCAGTCCCATTTTGTCACTGGATCAATTTTCCAGATGCTTTGGAAGGTTGGAAGCAGAAAAGACCTGCATAAGGAAGATGACCTAGTGAGGTGACACAGCAATTGAGTGTCCCTGTGTTAGGCTGGTTTCTCTAGAAAAGCAAAACCATTGAAGTTTAGAGAGAGAAAGAGAGAGAGAAATTTATCTTAGGAAAATGGCTCACACACTTAAAGAAGCTGGTAAGTCCCAAGTTTTTGGATCAAACGTCAAGCTGGAGGCTTTTCCTGACTCACACAGCTGCAGGGGCTGATGAGCTCAAGTTGGCAGGCAGTATACTGGCCATTGACTCTGACAAATGATGAATCTAAGATCACCAGGCTCAATGGTGGATTGTTCACTCACAGACAGTTTCAGGCAGCACAACAGGATCCAGATCAACAGAAGAGTGTCTCTTTTTTCCCAGAATGTCCATAAATATATTGGAAGCAGAGCACACCCCTAGGGAAACTCCCTTTCACCAGATTGTCTGCTCAAAACATATACATCCGACTCATCATGGAAATAACCCACATCACAACTGCTTAATCCACTCAGAATTGTGGTCCAGCCAAGTTGACACACAGCTCCAACTATCACAGTCCACCCTTTGTCAACTTGGCAGTTGTGCACATCTCGTTAACCATATATAATCTCTAAATAAGGACAATTGTAAAGTCATTTTGTGCACCTAACAGATACACTAACATGTGTACAATCGAAATGCATTAACCCTGTTTACATTTCATAGTTCATAACAGAAAGAAACAAAAATATTTGATGCACATATACAATGAAGAAATAGAAAAATCACAGTCCTCGTTTCTGCAACTGGTCATGTGGCCATAGCTGATATTCAGAACTACCTTCTTCCACTACCCATTCTGTATTTCCCTTGCCCTCAGCAAGCACCTCAGCTGGTTGTGGTTCTTTGCCTGGTGGGGTGACCCAAACCTCTATTCCTGAAGGGTTTGGGCCATTATTACTCATATCAGAATTGAGTTGCTGTAGTTTTCCATTGACTTTAATCACAGGGTGGTAGTACCAAGAGACGTCCTAAAGAATCTCCTGTATTCCAGACATATTCTTCTTTACCTCCATTATACAATGTCAATCCAATTTCCCCTTGGTAATCAGGATCTATCACACCACACAGTATAGTAAAGCCCTTTGTCTTTTGATCCAGAGGCATGAAGAAGCCAAAATGACTGAGTGACATTCTTAACTTGCAGTTCAATGCAATCAGTATTGTGTCTCCAGGTGGGAGTGTTTCTCCTTTTGGGACTAAGATCTCCAGACCCACAGAGCATAGGGTAGCAGGGACAGGAAGCAAAAATTTTTTGAGTTGGTCACAGGGGTAATAGTGAGTGGTACCACTCCTGTTTCCACCCCTTGGTTCCTGGACCTGTGAATCCCAGCTATGGGAAAAACAGCACCATATACTAGATGCTGATTTAGAGCATATACAGCCTCCTGGAGAACATTGCCCCAACCCTTCAAGGTATTGCCACCTAATTGGTGCAAAAATTGTTTTTAGTAGGCCATTCCATTGTTCTATCAAACCAGCTGCCACGGGATGATGGGGAACATGGTAAGACCAATGAATTCCTTGAGCATAGGCCCATTGCTACACTTCATTTGCTGTGAAGTGAGTTCTTTGATCTGAAGCAATGCTGTGTGGGATACCATGACTGTAGATAAGGCATTCTGTAAGTCCACGGATGGTAGTTTTGGCGGAAGCATTGTGTGCAGGGAAGGTGAATCCATATCCAGAATAAGTATCTATTCCAGTAAGAACAAAATGCTGTCCTTTACATGATGAAAGTGGTCCAATGTAATCAACTTGTCACCAGGTTGCTAGCTGATCACCCCAAGGAATGGTTCCATATCATAGACTCAGTGTTGGTCTCTGCTGCTGGCAGATTGGGCACTCAGCAGTGGCGGTAACCAAATCAGCCTTGGTAAATAGAAGTCTATATTGCTGAGCCCATGCATAACCTCCATCCCTGCCAGCATGGCCACTTTGTTCATGAGCCCATTGGGCAATGACAGGAGTAGCTGGGAGAAAAGTATGACTGGTTTCCACTGAATGTGTCATCCTATCCACCTGATTATTAAAGTCCTCCCCTGCCAAAGTCACCTTTCGGTGGGCATTCACATGAGACATAAATATGTTTACTCCTTTTGCCCATTCAGAGAGATCTATCCACACATCTCTTCCCCATACATCCTTGTCACCAATTTTTCAATAATGCTCTTTCCAAGTCCTAGACCATCCAGCCAAGCCATTGGCCACAGCCCATGAATCCATATACAATCATGCATCTGGCCATTTCTTGTTCCATGCAAAGTGAACAGCCAGATGCATCGCTCAAAGTTCTGCCCATTGGGAGGATTTCCCTTCACCACTGCCCTTCAGGGAAGTCCCAGAAAGAAGCGACAGTGCCGCTGCTGTCCACTTTCGAGTGGTGCCTGCATATCACACAGAACCATCTGTAAACCAGGCACAAATCTTCTCTTCCTCAGTCACCTGATCATAAGGAAGTCCCCATGAGGCCATAGGAGCTTTGGTAGCTTAGTGCCTAACGCATTTGACTGCTAACCAGAAGGCTGGCAGTTCAAACCCACCAGCCACTCCTCAGAAGGAAGGTTGGGCAATCTACTTCCATGGTTATACCTCCTGGGAAACCCAAAGAGGGGTCGCTATGAGTCAGGTCTGACTCAATGGCACATTAACAACAACAAAAACAACGTGAGGCCATGAGTGCAGACTGGGAGAGGGAAGGTAATGTGACTGGAGTGGAGACCATAGGCATTTGGGCCACTTCCTCATGCAACTTACTTGTGCCTTCAGGTCCTGCTCGAGCCCGATCTCTGATATACCACTTCCACTTAATGATGGAGTGCTGCTGTGCACATCCAACTTTATGACTCTGTGGGTCAGACAAGACCCAGTTCGTGATGGGCAGCTCAGGCCTCATGGTGACTTGGTGACCCATGATTAGGTGTTCAATCTCTACTAAAACCCAGTAACAAGCCACAAGCTGTTTCTCAAAAGGAGAGCCATTATATGCAGAGGATGACAGGACTTTGCTCCAAAACCCCAAGGGTCTGCACTGCGATTCACAAATCGGGACATGCCAAAGACTCCAAACAGCATCTCTATCTACTACAGACACTTCAAGTGCCACCAGATCAACAGGATCATATGGCCCAAGTGGCAGAGCTGCCTGCACAGCAGCCTGAACCTGTTGCAGAGCCTTCTATTGCTCTGGGCTCCACTCAAAACTAGCAGCTTTCTGAGTCACTTGATTAATAGGCTGAAGTAACACACCCAAATGAAGGATATGTTGCCTCCAAAATCCAAAGAGGCCCACCAGACATTGTGCCTCCTTTTTAGTTGTGGGAGAAGCCAGATACAATAACTTATCCTTCACTTTAGTAGAAACATCTCAACATGCCCCACACCATTGGACCCCTAGAAATTTCATGAAGGTGGAAAGTGCCTGAATTTTTATCAGCTTAATTTCCTACCCTCTAGCATGCAGATGTCCAATAAGTCTAGAGTCATTGATACTTCTTCCTTACTAGGTCCAATCAGCATAATGTCAATGTAATGGACCAGTGTGAGGCTTGTGGAAGGGAAAGGCAATAAAGATCCCTAAGGACTAAATTATGACATAGTGCCGGGGAGTTGTTATACCCCTGATGGAGCACTGTGAAAGTGTATTATTGGCCTTTCCACCTGATGGCAAACTGCTTCTGATGGTCCTTTGAAATTGGTATTGAGGAAAAGACATTGGCCAGATCAGTAGCTGCATACCAAGTACCAGGAGATGTACTAATTTGCTCAAGCAATGAAACCACCTCAGGAACAGCAGCTGCTTTTGGAGTCACCACCTGATTAAGTTTACAATAATCTGTGTCATTCTCCAAGATCCATCTGTTTTTTGCACAGGCCAAATAGGTGAATTAAATGGGGATGTGGTGGGAATCACCACCCCTATATCCTTCAAGTCCTTGATGGTGGCAGTAATCTCTGCAACCCCTCCAGAGATGCAGTAGTGCTTTTGGTTTACTATTTTTGTAGGTAGAAGCAGTTCTAATGGCTTCCACTTGGCTTTTCCTACCATAATAGACCTTACTCCACATGTCAGGGACCCAATGTGGGAATTCTGCCAATTTCTCAGTATATCTATTCCAATTATGCTTTCTGGAACTGGGGAAATCACTACAGGATGGGGGTTCAGGGACCCACTGGACCCACTGTGAGACACAAGTGAGCTAAGGCTCCATCAATAACTTGACCTTCATATGCCCCCACTCTGACTGGTGGGCCACCGTGACAATTTGGGTCT
>NW_006921794.1:2883750-2891356 GCF_000298275.1 Orycteropus afer afer
CCACTGTCAAATCTGGTTTACATAAAATAGCAATAACAGGAGTCTTCAGGGATGCTTGGGCTCCCTTCACAAATCTGTTCCTCACTGTACTGGTGAAAGGTGTGTCCTCTGGACACACCTTAGCTGTTCTGGCTCTAAGGGTCTAATATGATTAAGTCCATTCTAACAGGCCAATTTCCCTAAGGCTCTGAATACCTTCTTCTACATTATACCAAGGCAGGTCTGGTACTTCAACTTGACTTAAGGTAGGCCACTGCATAATCCATGCTTCAGTAAGCAAACCAAATAAGCAATTAGATCCTCTCCTAACCTCTCAAACTGAAACACTGAATGAAGAATCCTTACTTACTGGGCCTAAATCAATAAACTCAGACTGATCCAATGTTACATTCTTGCACCATTATCTCACACCCTCAGTAGCCATTCCCACACATATTGTCCAGGTTTCTGTCTGTACATGTTAACAAAATGAAGTAGATCTTTTTAGGTGTAGCATACCACCTTCTCGGTCACACTTTGCATTTGACCTTTTGGGGCTTGCTTGGACTTAACTTTAGTTATAGGTCTAGCAGCAACAATGAGTGGTTGGGGCAGTTCCTGAGAACATTCAGCAATGTCTTCCATGGTATCTACCTCAAGCAATGACCCAGCAGGAACAGTTGGGTTAATCCTATCAAATGGAGGTGGAAGAGATAATGGTTTGATATTAATCTTTTCAGATGGGAGGGTTTCAACAGAATTTACAGGCTCCATATCCTCATCTTCCTGACTATCTGCCCATATGTCCCCATTCCAGGTTTCAGGATCCCATTTTTTCCCAATCAATGCCCTTTAACTTCAGACACCATTTTGGATTGGCAATTCAATTGGCATTATAATTCAGCTACCCTTACAATAAGACTCTGGGTTTGTTTTTTGACAATATCATCTCTGTTATGAGAAGAAATAAGGCTTTCTTTCATGGCACAGCTGGAAACATTGAGGTCTTTTATGCAATGCTTGAGCTGTAACTCACCAGCCCTGTTCTTTTACCACTTTTTCTAGCATAAATAGGACCAACCAACCAACTTCTTTATATTCCTTATGCTGACAAAATTGCAGAAAAGTATCAAATATGCGATCACCCAGAGCCTCACTTCTCAAAAACACTTGATCTATTGGTGGTGCTATTTTGCATATTAATGTTGCCACTTCACCCCACAGATTAGCAGGGCCCTCTTTACTAATGGAGGCAGAGTCACCAGGCCCTTTATGATTAATCAAATTGGAGAACCAAAACAGAATTGGTGAGAAGCAATTTAGGAAGCCCATCCTTATGATTTTGTCTCTCTAGAACCACTCTTGGTACCAATAGTGTTAGGCTGGGTTCTCTAGAGAAGCAAAACCAGTTAAGCTTATAGAGAGGGAGGAAAAAAAAAATGTATCTTACGAAAATGGCTCACACACTTAAAGAAGCTGGCAAGTCCCAAGTTCTTGGATCAAACATCAAGCTGGAGGCTTTTCTCAACTCACGCAGCTTCAGGGGCTGATGAGCTCAAGTTTGGCAGGCAGCACACCGACCATTGACTCCAAAGAATGACGAATCCAAGATCACCAGGCCGAATGGTGGATTGTTCACTCACAGACAGTTGCAGGCAACACAACAGGATCCAGATCCACAAAAGAGTGTCTCTTTTTCCCAGGATGTCCATAAATATATTGGAAGCAGGCCACACCCCTAGGGAAACTCCCTTTCAATGGATTGGCTGCTCAAAACTAATACATCCAATCTCATCATGGGAATAATCCACATAACAACTGTTTAAACCACTTAGAATTGTGGTTCAGCCAAGTTGACACACCACTCTAATTATCACAGCCCCACACACACTTTGTCATGCCCAGCCTCATTCACTCAATGAATGTTGACTGAGTATATAATATATTCCAGGCACCATACTAGACACTGGCAATAAAGTGATAAGTAAAACAAAAAACAGTTCATGCCCTTGTGGGGCATATGGTCTAGTTGCAGAAGGTGGGAAAGCAGTAACTAAAATAAATCACACTGAAAATTAATTTGGTCTGTAAACTCTCACCAAAATCACAATAAACATTAAAAATAAATAAATAAATGTAGTAAAATAAACAACACTAATGAACACGCTATTGAAAACCAAAATGAGTACACTTGATTAAGAAAGGAAAAGGATTCTACAAGAACATAACACCAAATAAGTAGCAATGGGGTTCTTAAAAGCTTGCAAGAGGCCATCTAGATTCAACAATGGGTCTCTCCTCATCCAGAGCAAAGAAGAATGAAGGAAACCAAAGACACATGGAAAAAATTAGCCCAAGGGACTAGTAGACCATGTGAATCGCAGCCTATATGACCATGAGACCAGAAGAACTAGATGGTGCCCAGCTACCACTGTCAATCACTCAGAAAAGGATCAGTGCAGGAGATCCTGGATAGAGTGGGAGAACAATGTCAAACAAAACTCAAAATCATTAAAAAAAAAAACTAGGTTTACTGGTCTGATAGACCCTGGTGAAACCCCCAAGACTACGGCCTCTAGTTACCCTTCAGGTCTGGAATTGAACTCACTTCAATGGCTTCTAGCCAAACAACAGACAGGCATATAGGGTGAACATTTATACCAGGTAGATACACTCCTTAGAATGATCAAACATGGCAGAACAGAAGGGCAGTATTTGCATAATGAGATAGCTCAAGGGGCAGGAATGCATAGGAAAGAAGGACACAGGGAAGAGGTAACTAAAGGGAGGAAGTGGAAAGAGAGCTGTTATGTTGTAGAGAATTGCAGTCAATGTCATGAAACAAAATGTGTATGAACTGCTGTATGGAAAATGAATTTGCTCTGTAAACCTTCAACCAATAAAAATTAAAAAAAAAAAAAAAAAAAAAAAAAAAAAAAGAACATATCACCAAAGAACCCAGCTGAGACTGAGACTGGGGTCCGGGAATGCTCTCTGAGAATGTGATGCTTGAGCTAATGCTAAAGAAGTAGGAAAAAGCCAAACTCACTGCCACTGAGTCATTCTGACTCATAGCCACCCCCACTGGGTTTCCATGACTGTAAATCTTTAAGGAAGCAGACTGCCTTTCTTACGCAGAGTGGCTGGTGGGTTCAAACCACTGACCTTTCAGTTAGCAGCCAAATGCCTTAACCACTACATCATCAGAGCACCTTATAGGAGAAGAAGAAGTAACTACAAAGGCAGAGCAGAGAGAGCATTCCAGGCAGAGAAAACTGCTTATGCAAAGACCCTGTGGTGGGAAGGAGCCACCTAATACTTCCATTGGGAATAGTCATTTTCCTTAACCTCCAGTAAACTTTGAACTTGAAGGAAACATTCCCTTCTAAAAATGTGTTTCCTTTTCCCTTTCCCTTTCCACTTACCCCTGCACTTAAATCAATACAAAGTGACATAAAGCAGGTGAGATGTGCAGGAGAAAACCTAAAAAAAAAAAGAAAGAAAACTTGCAGACGGCAGCTATGACAGCAATTTCCTGTTTGGTGTCTCCGACCACAAAACTTCTCAGCCAAATAAATTGACAAAGGAAAATATTTTGGAGAACAGTGTGTAAAAAACACATATTGGAAAACAAAACAAAACAAAAAAACCATGACCACCCACTTTCCAGAGAGAAGCTGCAAGTCTGAGGGAGGAGCTGGAGCCCACCAAATGAGGCCCTGCTAGGGCTGGGGGGACCCCAAGGACATTTAGTCCCACTTCTGTTACCTGGAGGAATCTGAGGCTTAGAGACAGCAAGGGACCAGTAAAAGGCAGGGCTGGGGCTTGAAGTCTCTCTCCAGGCCCTTTGTTCATGTTCTCTCCTGCCTCGCCCACTCAGACCAGATCTGCCGACCTTCACCTCTCAAAGAACGATGAAGTCGGAACTGCCCTCTACAATTACTGTGGGTAATGTTTAATTTTTCATTGTGCACAGGAGTCTGGTGTTCTTGGGACATAAAGAAGAGAAGGAGGAGCCAGACACATACTATGTATTTGACCTTTACAATGGCCCTGGGAGACAAGGACTTACACTTTCATTTACAAATGAGGAAACAGAGCTTCTGAGCAGTTAAGGAACTTGTGCAACATCATTCAGCTACTAAGTGGCAGAGACAGGATTTGAACCTGGTCTGTTTGAAAGCTCATTTTCCCCCCTTTTTTTTTCCATTCCATACCCAGAGTGATATACCATGGAGAACCTTCCCAAGATTCCCTAACCTCAGCTGATTGCCAATAGGCTAACCATCATTATCTACTGCACCTCAGCTCAGACATGCCTCCTCACACCTGTGGACAAACATAGATAGGGTGTTGAACTCTGCCCTCCTGTCATAATTTCCCCAGAGAGAGGTGTGCATTGGCTCCTCTCCCCCACTCTGGATGCTGGTGGTATATAAATACTCAGGCTGGCACTAACTTTTGGGTGTGTGCAGTATTTTTTGTTTTTGTTTAGCTGTTTCTACAAGAAGTTAGAACTGAGAATTCCCAAATTCAAAAACATGTGATTCATATCCTACCAGATTTGCATGCAGTACCCAATCTTACTTACTCCATTCCAGAAAAGCCACTGGCTGACACTTTGCAGGTAACACTCAAGCTATTTGCAAAGGCCACCCTTTTCGCCCTCAGGTCTTAGAGAAAGTGAAGTTCAGTAGATCTTACTGGCGTGAGATGACCTGCACTCACATTTCTCTAAGTGTGTTCTAAGGAACACTCATAAGATGTGGATTGTTGGTAGGTTTTCCACCAAAATAAAGGAAAGGAGAGGACCACCTTTCTTGGGTGCAGTATTTCTCAAAGCCTTTAACCTGCTACAACAGAGACAGCTAGTTATCTTCCAATATCCATTTCCTTTGTCTTTCTTTAATAATAAACCCAGTGCTGTTAAGTCAATTCCTACTTTAGTGACCCTGTAGGACAGAATAGAAGTGCCCCATAGGGTTTGCAATGCTGTAATCTGTATGGAAGTAGATTACCATATCTCTCTCCTACAGAGTGGATGGTGAGTTTGAACCCCTGACCTCTCAGTTAGAAGTCAAGCACTTAACCACTTAGCCACCAAGGCTCCTTTCATTAATAATAGAACTCTCAGATTTACCTGAGCACATATATGGCCACCTAGAGACTTTTTTTCTCCAGCTAGGAATGGCTATCTAAGAGCTGGATTTAGACAGACTAAGACCTGGACTTCTATAAGTAAAAGTGATTTATGTGTCTTCTAATCATATTATTGAAGGAAATAAGCCTTAAGCTAATAAATCAGATAATAAAAGTTGCAGGATATAAGATAAATACACAGAAATCAACTGCATTTCTATATACTAGCAATGGATCCAAAATGAAATTAAGAAAACAATTCCACTTAAAATAGCATTGTTGTTGTTGTTGTTGTTATTTGTCATCGAGTCGGACCCAACTCATAGCAACCCCTCCTTGGGTTTCCAAGGCAGTATCATTACAGAAGTAGATTGCCCAACCTTCCTTCTGAGGAGTGGCTGGTGGGTTTGAACCATCAGCCTTCTGGTTAGCAGTCAAGTGCCTTAGGCAATACGCTACCATAGCATTGAGAGAAACAAAATACTTAAAAGATTTAACAAAATAAGAGTAAGATTTGTACACTGAAAACTACAGGACATCATCAAAAGAAATTAAAGACAACCTAAATACATAGAAGGACATGCTCATAGACTAGAAGGAATACTTAATATTGTTAAGATAGCAATATCCCCTAAACTGATCTATAGATTGAGCACAATGTCTATCAAAATCCTAGCTGCCTTTATTACAGAAAAGAGCTCTGGTGGCACAGTGGTTGCATTCCAGCTGTTAATCAACGGGTTGGATGTTCGAGCCCAACAGACACTCCACAGGAGAAAGACATGGCAGTATGCTTCTGTAAAGATTTATACCCTTGGAAATGCTATGGGGCAGTTATACTCTTTCCTATAGGGTCAGTATGAGTCAGAATCAATTTGATGGCAGTGGGTTTAGTTTTCAGATTGTTACAGAAATTTGCAAGCTGACATTAAAATTCATATGGAAATGAAAGGGATGCAGAGTAGTAAAAACAGCCTTGAAAAAGAACAAAGTAGAAAGACTTGCCCATTTTGAACAAGATAACCATATGATCTACTATGCTGGGAATGACAATTTGAACAGGAATAGCATGGCATTCATCATCACAAAGGATGTTTCATGATCTATCGTGAAGTACAATGCTGTCAGTGATAGGATAATACCCATACACCTACAAGGAAGACCCACTACTGTTATTCAAATTTACACACCAAACACCAAAGCCAAAGATGAGGAAATTGAAGATACTTATCAACTTCTGCTGTCTGAAATTGACCGAACATGCAATCAAGATGTGTTAATTATCACTGGTGACTGGAATGCAAAAGCTGGAAACAAAGAAGAATCACTAGTAGTTGGAAAATTTGGCCTTGGTGACAGAAATAATGCTGGAGATCACATGATAGAATTTTGGAAGACTGATGACTTATTCATTGCAAATACCTTTTATCAACAACACAAATGGTGGCTATACACATAGACTTCACCAGATGGAATACACAGGAATTAAATTGACTACATGTGTGGCAAGACGCGATGGAAAAGTTCAATATCTTTAGCCAAAACAAGGCCAGGAGCTGATTGTGGAATAGACCATCAACTGCTCATATGCAAGTTCAACTTGAAGTTGAAGACAATTCAAACAAGTCCATGAGAGCCAAGACATGACCTTGATCATATTCCTCCTGAATTTAGAGACCATCTAAAGAATAGATTTGATGCATTGAACACCAATGACCGAAAACAGAAGAATTGTGGGATGACATCAAAACATCATACATGAAGAAAGCACCAAAATGGATGACGGAAGAGACTCTGAAACTTGCCCTTGAGCAGAGAGTAGCTAACAAATGGAAGAAATGACAAGATAAAAAAGCTGAACAGAAGATTTCAAAGAGCAGCTCAAGCAGACAAAGCCAGCTACTACAATGAAATGTGCAAAGACCTGGAGTTAGAAAACCAAGAGGGAAGAAAACGCTCAGCATTTCTCAAGCTGAAAGAACTGAGGAAAAAATTTAAGCCTAAAGTTGCAATATTGAAAGATTCTATGGGCAAAATATTGAATGATGCATGAAGCATCAAAAGAAGATGGAAAGAATACACAGAGTCACCATACTAAAAAGAACTGGTTGATCTTCATCCATTTCAGGAGGTGGCATATGATCAAGAGCTAATGGTACTGAAGGAAGAAGTTGAAGTTGCACTGAAGGAATTGGCAAAGAACAAGGCTCCAGGAATTGACGGAACCCATTGAGATGTTTCAACAAAGGGATGCCCTCCTGGAGGCACTCACTCGGCTATGCCAGGAGATTTGGAAGACAGCTCCCTGGCCAACTGATTGGAAGAGATCCATATTTGTACCCATTCCAAAGAAAGGTGATCTCACAGAATGTAGAAATTATCAAACAATATCATTAATATAGCACACAAGTAAAATCTTGCTGAAGATAATTCAAAAACAGTTGCAGCAGTATATTGACAGAGAACTTCCAGAAATGCAAGCTGGATT
>NW_006921794.1:2893001-2917841 GCF_000298275.1 Orycteropus afer afer
GTAGATTGCCCAACCTTCCTTCCAAGGAGTGGCTGGTGGGTTTGAACCACCAGCCTTCTGGTTAGCAGAAGCTAACTACCAGAGCTCCTTTCAGACAACATATAGCACTGGGCAAATCAGCTGCAAAGGACCTCTTTCAAGTGCTGAAGAGCAAAGATGTCTCCTTGAGGACTAAGGTGCGTCTGACACAAGCCATGGTGTTTTCAATTGCCTCATATGCATGTAAGTCAGACTATACATAAGGAAAACCAAAGAAGAGTTGATGCTTTTGAGTTGTGGTGCTGGCGAAAAATGCTGAAAACACCATGGACTGCTGAAAGATCTAACAAATTTGTCCTTGAGGAAGTACAGCCAGAATGCTCCTTTGAAGCGAGAATGGCCAAACTTCATCTCACCTACTTTGGTCATATTGTCAGAAGGGACCGTTCCCTGGAGAAGGATGTCATGCTTGGTAAGGTGGAGGGTTGAGGAAAGAGGGGAAGGCCCTCAACAAGATGGATTGACACAGTGGGTATGATGATGGGCTCAAGCATAGCAACGATCGTGCAGCTGGCGCAGAACCTGACAGTGTTTCATTCTGCTGTCCATAGGGTCACTATGAGTTGGAGATGACTCAACGGCACCTAACAACAACAGAAAGACTCACAATCCCTACTTTCAAAACTGACTACAAAGCTATAGTAATCAAGACTGTAGTAGTGACAAAAAGTTGACATATTGATCAGTAGGATGAAATTGAGAGTCCAAAAATAAACCCCTAGAGAAAGAAAGGCTCAGGGAGCAGGAGTGCATGGAGGGATGGACACAGGGAAGAGGCAACTACTGGGAGGAAGTGGGAGGGAAGCTGTCGCATTGTGGTAAATTGTGGTCAATGTCATCAAAGTGTATGTGAACTCCTTTATGGAAAGTGAATTTGCTCTGTAAATTTTCACCCAAATCACAATAAAGATAAATAAATAAAATAAACCCCTGCCCTTATTGGCAATTGATTTTTGACAAGGGTGCCAACACAATTCAATGGGGGAAAAAAAATCTTTTCAACAACTGGTACTGGGACAACTGGATATGCATTCATGAAAAAAATGAAGTTGGGCCCCTACCTCATACCGTGTACAAGAAACTCAAAATAGATCAAAGACATAAATGTAAGAGCTACAATTATAAAACTCTTCAAAGAAAACATAGGTCAAAGTCTTAGTTGGTCCTGTAAATCCAGGTGCCTTGGATTAGATAATGCTTTCTTAGATATAATACCCAAAGCACAAGCAACAAAATAAAAAGCAGATGAATTGAATTTTATCAAAATTTAAAACTTTTTTGCTCCAAAGATACTATCAAAAAGTGAAAAGACAACCCATGAAAGAGAGGAAATATTTGCAAATCATATAACTGATAAGGGTCTAGTATCCAGAATATGCAAAGGACTATTACAACTCAAAAATAAAAACATAAATAACCCAATTAAAAATGTGTAAAAGATTTGAATAGACATCTCTCCAAAGAAAATATACAAATGGCCAATAAGCACATGTGAAGATGTTCTACAGCATTAGTCATTAGGGAAATGCAAGTCAAAACCACAAAAAGATAGCTCTCCAAACCCACAAGAATAGCTGAGATCAAAAAGATAGACGATAGCAGGTGTTGGTGAGGATGTGGACTGTTGGAACACTGAAACATTGCAGGTGGGAATTTAAAATGGGGCAGCCACTTTGGAAACAGTTTGGCAGTTCCTCAAAAATTTAAACATAGAATGATGTAAATAAAATGATCATTGAAAAATTTAAACATGTAACCCAGCAATGCCTCTCCTAATTCCCAAGAGAATTGAAAGCATATATCCACACAAAAACTTGTACATGAACGTTCATAGCAGCATGAATCATAATAGCAAAACAAAGGGAACAACCTAGAAGTCCATCAACTGAAGAATGATAAACAAAATGTGGTATATGCTACAATGGATTATTACCAGGCCATAAAAAGAATGAAGTACTGATTCATGCTACAATAATACAAAGAACCTAGAAAACATTATGGTAAATATAGGAAGTCAGTCACAAAAGACCTCACTTTGTATGCTCCTATTTATATGAAATGCCCAAAATAGGCAAATCCATAGACACGAGCAGATTAGTAGTTGCCAGAGACTGAGGGGATGAATGGCAAGTGACTGCAAGCAGTTACAGGGTTTCTTTTTGGGGTGTTGGAAATGTTCTGGAATTAGAAGTGGTGATGGTTGCACAATTTTGTGAATATACTAAAATCCCTGAGTTGTACCCTTTAAATGGGTGAATTGTATGGTATATGAATTACTCCTTAATTTTAAAATATGTATATTTGGGTTCAACTGGAAACTTAGAAGATTAAAGAAAAGCTAATTTAGTTCCCCCAAACCCTAAAAAACAGATAAAATATAGTAGTTGGTTTTTGACAATGTACATAAAATGATCACAACTGATTGGCAAATGGCCAACTTTCCTGCCTTCCTGTTGGTGTCAGTTGTTGTCAAGTCATTCTGCTTCATGGAGACCCCACATGTGCAGAATACAACTTCTTCACAGGATTTTCAAGATTGTGACCTTTCAGAAGCAGATTCTTTCAAATCTTCTGGATGGATTTGAAACAACAGTCTTTGTCTTTGCCTAGTAGTTGAGTATTTAACCGTTTGCACTACCCAGGGATTTCTTCATGCACCCTTATTCGCTGCAAAAGGCAGGTGGGGTGTATCATATTTGTTTCTCTGGGCAAAGCCCACTCATCAAAGGCCTCTCTACGCCCCCTCTGGCCCCACTGATGCATTAATGTCAAGTCAGCACTGTCAAAATTTCCTTTGTTCACAGATCTTATAAAAGCACCATCATTCTGAAGTCCTCCAGCTGCCTCAACTTTCCCTCATATTTTAAGTCCCCAATTTTGAGTACAACTGGTATTTCCCTTAATTCAAGGGAAGCATCATGGCACTTGAAAAGGTACCACCAAGATATATGAGTTAAAAAAAAAAAAAAATCACTGCTATTGAGTCCATTCCAAGTCATAATGACCCGTTGGGTTTCCAAGCCAGCAGCAAATCTTTACAGAAGTGGATTGCCCCATCTTCTTTCCATGGAGTAGATGGTAGGTTTGAACCACCAACCTTCTGGTTAGCAGTCAAATGCCTTATGCACTGCACCATCAGAGTTCCAAGATATGAGTAGGAGGATGGAGACAGAAAAGAAACTTCCATCAACACTGTAATTCTCAAATTCCTATGTCCCATTAGTTATACACCAGTATTTTCCTGGGGTTCCAAATGAGCTTCAAAGAATTGCTTTCTCAAATTTGTTGCTATCTATCATCAAACTGGCCCAGAGTCATAGTGACCCAATGCACCACAGGGTCCTGCACCATCCTTACAATCAGTTATGGACTGGACCTTTGATCCATAAGGTTTTCATTGGCTGATTTTTGAAATTAGATTACTAGGCTTTTCTTCCTAGTCCATCTTAGTCTGGAAGCTCCACTGAAACCTGTTCAGCATCATAGCAAAACACAAGCCTTCCCTGACAGATGGGCAGGTGGCTGGGCATGAGGTGCACTGACTGGGAATCAAGCCTAAGTCTCTTGTGTGCAAAGCAAGAATTCTCCCATTGAACCACCAATGCTCCCTTGCCATCTAGTGCAATTAGCCAGCACCCTGAGGCCTTGCTAGGAACCAAAAGCTATATTACTTCCCTTAAAATATTTTTTGAATGTAAATATGTCTATTAAAAAAAAAAATAGAAGCTTACAAAAACATAGACTCCAGTTCAGATTTTATTTGTATACAAAAATATATTATAATGAGAAAAGTTTATTACTGTTTCCGACTATATATAATTAATTACAAATATTTTCATAAAAGCATTTTAAATTACAGGGAAGCTATGTTTTAAGAGAAAATACAATATTGGTATGGATCGTCTCTTCTAACACACTGCAAGCAGGTGAACAAAACCAATTTCACCGTCTAAATTGCCCAGAGATGAGCCCAAAGGTGGATGGGTCTGAGAGGGCTAGTGGGAGGTGAGCTTCATCTCTATCCTTTCCGGTGGCAGATTCTAGTAGCTTTACTAGGTCCTCAGAGCTTTCTGAAGCTTCTTCCTTATGAGAAAACAGACCCAGAACTTTTCCTGGTTTCACATACCTGTAAATGAGAGAGAAGTAAGAGTATCCATTCACAAAAGATTGCAAATCCTATGCTTAACCAGATCAGACCATCTCAGACGTGTATCAAAGCACCGCATTTAATGGCAGGCTTCCCACATAATGTATGTCTGATTAACTGACATGACAAGGCAGCCATCTGCAATTTCTATGAAGTAGCCAAGCTCGTTAACAGGGGCCTAGCACAAATTGTGCTACAATTACAACAATCTCTGTCAAAACAAGCCTTAGTCTTCTCATGTAAGATGGTATGGCATGTAAGCAAACAGGCAATAAAATCTTCAAGTAAATAGTGATGGGCTTTCTATCTAATATTTGAGTGTGTCTGAAATAGGAACAGAGTTGTTATTATTTATTTATTTATTTCACATAGTTATTTTTAAATGATCCGCAATGGATCTAACTTTTTTTTTCAGATTTCACCCAGCTACTTAGCAGAGTATAGCATAAAATACTTTCTAGAGAAAAACAGCACTTTCACTGAAAAATTAAGGGCTGGGACAAAATTCTCCAGGTCCACTCTGTGAATGAACAAAGCTCTCCCTGCCTCCCTTCCCTACAATGAGTATGGCTATGGAAACTTCCATCTTGGAAGTTCAAAGTCAGTGCTTTGGCTCTTGTAATCTTGTCTTTGTCCTACAGAAATAGGGTCTATAGAAGGATTCTCAAGGTTCCTTCTTCTAAGCTAGAACACTCCGTCATTACAATCTGATGTCTTCAGTTTCCAAGATAATGTTCTTGGTCACATAACATGGAGTACCATTGCTATAATTCCTAAATAGGAAGCAAGGTATTGAGTGCTTAATCCAGGTCATTTAGCAATTCGTGTAGGTCTTTGGTTAGAGAGTCTCCTCATGCCAACTCCTTATTTTGGGACCCATCCTTCTAGAACACAGGTCTCATCAAACCCCTGCTTATAACCTGGGAAAATTATCCTAGCTCATGGGATGGAATCCTTAGGTGTGTTAGCATAATGGCTGCATGGTCAATCAGTTACTTTTTTCTCTGAAAAGCCTGGCAGGCCATCCTCAGGTAAAGCTCCAATCTTGCTCTTACGACTTTTCTCTCCATTTCTCAAACAAAACACCATTGTTTGCTGGCAGCCTGTTCTCACTGTTTGGAAAGGTACACGGACTACTTTAATGAAAATTTATCTTCAGAATTTCTTTGAGCCATGGGGGTCATATTTCTCAACCCAAAGAAGTCTTAAGATGTAACTTCCTGCCCCAGGCAAACTTGCAAACATTATAGCATGTACTCACTTGCTAATGTTCTGTCAAGATCAGCAATAAAGTCTTCTAATTCTTTTGTGTCTCCTAATTTGGCTGTAAAACAAGAGAAGGAGTTCAGTTTTCCATATCAAAGACAGCTAATGACTCCCAGGGCTGCAGTGTCATGCTACTGAAGTCACACTGGATTGTGTGACACCATTTTGCATATCATCTTCAGACACTCTCTGAAGGGTATCCTGTAACAACCTAAGTGTCTGCTTTAGAGTGTTACTGTTGTTAGCTGTAAGTCAGCACCCAACTCATGACAACCCCATGCACAACAGAACGAAACACTGCCTAGTCCTGGGCCATCCCCATGATCAGCTGCAGATCAGACTGTTGTAGTGCCTAAGGTGCTTGACTGCTAACCAAAAGGCTGGTGGTTCAAACCCATCAGCCATTCCTCAGAAGGAAGGTTGGGCAATCTACTTCCGTAGTGATACTGCCTCGGAAACCCAAGGAGAGGTTGCTATGAGTCGGTCTGACTCGACGGCACAAAAACAACAATTTTTGGGACAGATCATCAGACCCTTCTTAGTCTGGAAGCTCCTCTGAAACCTGTTCAGGGTCATTGCAACACACCAGCCTCCACTGACAGATGAGTGATGGCTGTGCATGAGGTGCGTTGGCTGGTAGCCAAACCCAGGTCTCCGGCAGGGAAGGTGAGAATACTACCACCGATCCACCACTGCTCCAATATTTAGTTACAGCATACGCAGAAACTAAGACAGATCTAAGTGTTTCTTTCTTGGTTTTTAGTTCAGTCCTACCCCATGCCTCATCAAATGGAAGAAGAATCTCCCTTCACTGCCTTAAAAGTTTGGGAGGTGGGGAGAAGAGAAGAGATAGATTGGTTTTTTGATTGTGTAGGATTTTTGTTATTCAGTAAGCATGGATTCTGTGTAGAACCAACAGATTTTGTAATTCCTGTCACACTTCTGGCACATTCTTGTTTTATGTAATCTCTCTAGGGCAATGACACAGAGTTCAGACTGCCTCTAGTATAACTGGGTGAATAGGCACTGCTCCTTGTCAAATGGTACACCTCTTCCGATGTGACATGGGGCTTCTGGACCCAGCAGGCTTAACCTCTCCAGATCCCAGCACAGGGAAGCATGTCCTTATTCTGATTTTGACTGCTAACCAGAAGGTTGGTGGTTGAAACCCACCAGCCACTCCTCGGAGGCAATCTACTTCCATAGTGATACTGCCTCAGAAACCCAAGGAGGGGTCGCTATGAGTCGGATCCGACTCGACCGCAATGAGTTTATATACTGAGACATACTTTTTCTGTATATCTTACTTTTTCTGTAGAGTTCAATATTTGTGCCTTCTCTGAAATGCATTCATTCACCCACAGCCACTGAGTCAATTCCAACTCATAACAACCTTATAGGCCTGAGTAGAACTGCCCCACAGATTTTCTAAGGCTGTAAATCTTTATGGAAGCACATTGCCTCATCTTTCTCCCACAGAGCAGACAATGGGTTCAAGTTGCCCACCTTTTCACTAGCAGCCGAGCACTTAACCACTGTGCCACTAGTGCTGCCCCTGAAATGCGTTACTGGATATTTTTACTAACTTACCCCTGCTGGCTACAAGTGGCTCATTGTTCTTAGCTTTTAAAGTCAATTTGCCACTAGGGCTTTTGTTTCCTTCTTTAATTTCTACCTCTTGAGGATCAGATAGCAAATCTAGGCACACTTTAAGCCACTTTCTAGACTTCTATGTCTCTCTGAATTCAACAGATCAGATCCATTACGGACTGAGGAGTGGATAATGGCAGTGTCCCAAGTGGCTGCTAACGTTGCTGTGCTGAGAATTTAAAAATGTCTCTTTGGAAAAAAAGAGTGACATTCTGCCTTAATGCCAGAGCGAGAAAAGCAATGGAGTCTTCATTTTTTTTTTCAAACTATGTTCCATTTTTATTGCATTCTGCAACTATTTTCAGCAAGTGTAACTTTTCTTCAGAAAAAAACTTTTTGTTTTCAAAGGGCACTTGTCTAATAAAACAGAACATTCAGCTCTCTAGTTGGAGACACCCTACTAGTTTCAAAAAATAAGAAACTGCTCATGCATCTTTAAAAACTTTTTAGGTCTATAAATACCACAGTGGAGACAGACTATTTTGAATCATGTTAAGTCATCTCTTGTCTAATAAGAAAGATTTCATTTAATTGCTAAATTGGTAATATGAAAACATGGATTAAACTGTTAATGCAAAAAGGAGTCCTACCTTCTACAAAGTCTAACTGACTCAGACCAGATTCACTGCCATCCAGTCGGTTCTGACTCATAGCAACCCCATTTAATTTCTGAGGCAGTAAATCTTTATGGAAGTAGATTGCCCCACCTTCCTTCTGCAGAACAGCTAGTGGGTTTGAATTGCCAACCTTCTGGTTAGCAGTCAAATGCCTTAGGCACTGTGCCACCAGAGTTCCTACAAAGTCTAACTGTTGGGTTTCAAATTCTAGAACCAACTAGCCTGGGAGGAGACTGGCACATGGTCTACACTCTACCCCATGGGATAGAACCAAGTGTAGAGTCTACCAGTTTTCTTCCTCTCATAGAGTTTTCTGACTCAAATTATCTAATTTAATTATCCTACAGATCAAACTCCTGAGAAATAATAGATTCTACTTCACATTGTACTATACTAAGACATTCTGGCTACTGTTGAGTCTATTCCAACTTAATGGCGAGTCCATGTGTGCCAGGGTAGGACTGCTCCAGAGGGTTTTTCATGGCTGATTTTTCAGAAGTAGATCACCAGGACTTTCATCAGAGGAGCCTGAGTGGACTTGAGTTGTCAGTTTTCTGGTCAGCAGCTGAGAACATTAATCATTTGCACCACCCGGGAACTCCCTGGACTAAAATATTAGTCTTACGTACGCGTTTTGCACATTTGGGAAAGATTGATTAGGGATAAGGGGGAAAAGAGGAGAGGAGGGGAGTCAAAAAGCTGAAGAGCCCACACTCCAACTAATGAACTTACCTTTCCGAGGAGTGGTGGTAGGAGAGAGCAGAGCTGGGGTGGAGTCTGTTGGAGAATTCAGTTTCTCATCACTGAAGCTGAAGCTATTCCTATAAAGAGAATCTGCACCTTTCAGGAAAGAAAATGTACTCATTAGAAACAGTTTTCAGTATGTAGTCTTTTGACAATCAACAGTTCTTCTCCAAGAGAAGCAATTGTTGTAAATATATAGCAAAGAAAGCAGGTAGATTTCCAGAATTTATATTTATGCTCATAAATGATTTGAGGCAGGGGAGTGTGCATGTGTATGTGTGTCAGTGTCTGGGTCTCCAACCAGGCACCCCAAACTCCCATGGTTCCTCAAACAAGCAAAGCATGCTAGATCATCACGACCAGCCCTGCTTCCTCTGCACACACGGGAGCCCACTGAGCAGCTGAACAAATGCTTGCCTGATTGGGTTGGTTTGGGATCTTAGACATAAGGAATCATCTTTGATGAAAAATGTCCCTTCTGTCCTGTAAACTCCCCAACATGCAAGCACAAAGTTGGATCCCAGGACTTAATCCTTCCTGCCTGCTCAAGGCAGTCTTTGTCATGGTTCTCCCAACACACTGAACCCTAAGCCTATACTCTCAGAATAGCCAGAGGGCTAGAGATTAATATTTCATATCCCATAAGTTCGGTGTATTACAGATACTTCAAGTGATTTTTGTGGCTCCCCCTATTTTCACACCCCTGAAGACCAGAGCAATAATAGGAAGGGAAAGTTCCAGGAAGTAGGGCTGAGTTGAGAATCAAGAGACCCAGATCAGCTAGTGGGTACTTGGGTGCCCTTGAGCAAGTCAATTAGTATCTTCATCAGCTTAAATAATCCTGACAGTTCCTTCCAGCCATGAAGCTCTGGGAATCTATTTCTCTAATGCCTGCTATGAAGGAGGAAGTCCACCCATCAGCCATGCACCTGTGACACACAAAGGAGCGGCTGCCTGAGTGGCACTGACTCAAAGAAGTCAAAGGCAGAGCAGGCAGAGGAAGCAGGATGTGGCCACTGAGGTTCTGAAGGAACAGCCTTCCTAATGAAAACAAAACATAATGCCAGCCACGGTTGTAGCAGAGATGAATGCCAGAAAGGCTCTTCAGGTGAGAAAGGATAGCTGAATAATGCAGGCCTGACCTGGCCACCACTCCTTTATGGGATTCTCTCACTTTAATTCAATTGCTTCCAGCTCAGGAGGAGGCAAAAACATCTTCTTTGGTCCTCTTAACTCAAAATGAACTTGACTAAGTTACAAGAGATAGGCCCAGTTTAAAAAGAACTAGAATTTCTCTAGTTCTAGAGAAGCAGAAGTTTCTGATCCCAAAAGAATGTTGCTACAGCTTCTCAAGTATCTCACCTGGTTTCCTTCCCCTTGTCCCGCCTCCTGACCAGATGGCCTCCCCAGCTGCCATCTTGTCTTCCCTGCCTACTGGCCCATCTTCTCTACTTTTCCAAACATGCTCAGAAGATCCTTCCTTGCTGACCAACCCCCACAGTCCTCTCTTCTTTCAGAAGTCTAGGCCAGGTCACCTAAAAGGACGTAAATGCACACTTATTTTTCAGGGTTTTAATGATGAGCACCTACTGAGACCAAAAACTCTGAGCCAAAACTTCAAACACTCATCTTTTGAAAAGACCTCTGTGATCAACTTAAGTTTGAGAAACATCAAAGGCCCTTGATTCCTAAAACAAGCAGAGCACACCAGGGTCATCATAACCAGACCAGCCTCCTCTGCCAACACACGAGAGCCCACTGAGCAGCTGAACTAAAGCTTACCTGATTGGGGTTTGTTTGGGATCTTAGACATAAGAAATCATCTGTCATGAAAACCGTCCCTTCTGTCCTGTGAACTCCCCAAAATGAAAGCACAAGGTTGGATCCCAGGATTTAATCCTCCCTGCCTGCTCAAGGGAGTCTTTGTTATTGTTTTCCTACTATATTCCCTCTTGGGAATTCCCATTGTGTATTCCCACTTTAATGTCTCTGAGGTCTTATAATAAAGAAGTCAGTTTAGCCCTATTTCCCAAGTTTACCTAACCATGGGATACTTACGTGTGTGCATGTGTGTGTGCGTGTGTGTGTGTGTGTGTGTCACCCCTAATAATATTTCTCAGGACACTTGTACTCTGTGGCACTCAATTTGGGAAATCCTTCCGCTTAACAGCTGAGCCAACTTCTAAAGCAATCTGGATTTTCTCAGGGGGAAGTTTTTTTCCCAGATACAGGAAAGTGACCATGTCCATTGCAGACATACAGAGGAGCATGACTGCTTATCACCATGCAGTAGCCAAAAGTGTCATCAATCTAAACTGGTAAACTTGCTGGGATAAGATGATGTCAAACTTAGGGCCAGAAGAGTTACATGAGGTAACCAGGCTGACGAGCCAAAAGGAAGGAGCACAAGACCCTTGGGATATTATCTCTGGCTCTGAAGGACACCTGAGAGCATCACCCATCCCTGGCACACAGGGTGCCAGGCCCAGAGATTGTTGGCTCAGATCCCAGTGGCCATACCTTGGGTGTCTATCTACCAAAAGCAGCCTGTCCTTAGAAGCCAGTATCACACCACACCCAACTCCAACTCCACCCCACCCCTGCACTACAAGCCCTTCCCATGACTTTGGTCTTCATCCCTATCTTGCCTCCACTCCCCAGAGGTTTTATGTCCACATAATACTCATCCTTTGAAAGACAAGAAAAAAAAAAAAAAACCACAATTGGTTTTCCTCAGGGTCAAGTAGACCAAAAGCTATTGAGTTTTCAGGAAAGCACAAGGAAACTCAGGTAGTTTAGGGATATGCTGCAAAGAATGACCCAAAGTACCAGGACATCAACACAGCTTACTTTTCCTTCTTAGAGCCTCGCCAGTATGCTAAATGCTTTTTGATTGAAGAATTTTCTTCAAATTCAGAGAATATATATATATATGTAAAATGATAAATTCAGGTACAAACTATTAAAATGATTAGAAGTTGCCTCCTACTGCTAATGAACTCAGACTACTCTCACAATAAGGGAGGAAAAGAGAAAAAAAAAAATACTAGTCACAACATCAAGATATAAACACACACAGACACACAGAGACAGGTTAACATAGCCTATGTTCACTCCCCTATCCCAAGAATCCACACACAAGTTCACACATTGGCTTACTGCTGTAAGCCCCCTTTTTCCATGGGGGTGCAACATACATGCTGGGCTAGACTATAGGCTCCAAAATTTCCAATCCCCAAGAGGACATTCCCAGTCCTTGAGCCAAATTTGCCCACAGTTCAGTTCCACTCTCAGATGATGTTCTACACATGCCATTTTTGCTAATGAAAGGGAGCTGCCTGAAGAGCCCCAGAGCAACCTGGATCTAACAGAAGCCACCACTGTAAGGAGGACACATCACAGAGGCCATGAGAAAGCAGGGTGAAACTGTACATGCCACTCACCTTTGAGTGTCTGTTTCTTCTTTGTCAAAAGACAACTAATAGCCCAGGTGCTCATGTCTGGTATCTATGGTTTTAATTATTTTATTCTAAAGTTCCTGGTAAAATGGAGAAATGAATGCCCAGGAGAGGAAATGTCATCACTGAGAATAAAAAGAAGAAAGATTCTGGGCCCTGGCTTCCCTCTCTGCTTCAGATAGTGGCAAATTTTTGAAGTTTGTCATCAGAGGTGCCCTAGAAGAAACTTCCCAAGAAGAAGCCACCGGCACAGACCTCAGAGGCACCCCAAGCCCTAGACTGCTCTTTACCTTTTACCTGATAAAATTAATTCCATGGACTTTTATTAAGCACCTACAATAAACAAGATGTCATGCTAGAGAAAAAAATAAAAATTAAAAGATGTCACGCCAGCTGTGTTATAGATTTCAAGCTACATGAAGCATGACTTCTTGTTCTTTTTACTCCCCTAGAACTCCATTCCTTTAAAAATAATAGCCAATGAGTCTGATAAAATGACAACAAGGTGTCACTGGCCAATAGCATATTAATGTATTGCCCCCACCCAGATGTCAGGTGCTGCTATTGAGAGAGGCTTACAAGATCCAGAACAGTGATGATTTGAGGGACCTTGGCAGGTGATAAGGCTGGATATTTTAGGGCACTACAACATGTACTTCAATCAGCTCTGAAGCCCCACCTTACAGACATCTCAAAGCCTCATTAGAAACATCTTTGTTAAGTCAATTTAGTGTGCCCAAGCCAGGAACCTCAAATTTAGAGACCATCTAAGATACTACCAAAAGAAATGTAAGCATATTAAATACACAGGCAGTCCCCAGGCTATGAACAAAAACTACTCTTAAGTGTGTCTTTAAGTCGAACCTTAAGTGTCTTTAAGCAGAATAGGTACACATGGTTATTTAGCCTTACTATAGTGCAATCCAAACCAAACCCACTGCCATCGAGTGGATTCCGGCTCATAGTGACCCCCACTGGGTTTCCAAGGTGGTAAATCTTTACAGAAGTAGACTGTCCCATCTCCTTCCTGCAGAGTGGCTGGCAGGTTTGAACTGCCAACCTTCTAGTTAGCAGTCAAATGCCACAGGCACTGCACCACCAGAGCTCCTTACTTTAGTGCAAGAAAAGGCACAAAACCATTTCAATGATTTAATAGCTGCACTTGGAGCAAGTGAAGGTGATTGTGATAAAATTTACATAACATTAAAGGGCACAAGGTGTGTGGGGGGGGTGGGGACTACCTCTTAGGCATTAGCCACCAGAGCACCTTAGCGCTTGAAAACTCAGATGTAAAAACAGAAGCTTCTTTAAAAGGTAAGTGTGCTTTTTCAGTTTGGGGGCTGGGGAGGAAGGTAATGTAGGGATAGCACTGACATGGGCTGTTCACGTGGGAAGAAAAACCACAGACAGTAAACCTTGCCCAGAGCTCCTGTAAATATAGAACAACCCCACATGTCTAAGGCAACCAAACTATAGTAATTAACTGAGAAAAAGAAAGCCTTGGGTCTGTTTCCTTTTGCTGCAAGGAATTGGGGAGGGGGGTTTTCATCCTCAAAATACAAACGCTGACAGCAGTCATAGTGAGACAGAATAATAATTCCGTTTCACCACGGTTGCCCTTCTGGGACTGCTGGGTCCCTCCAGACAACTTGCTAGGAACTATCGGAGTGAGCCTTATCACCCACTTGGAACTCCAGTGCATCCTCAGGGCTCCCAGGCTGAATAAGGTCCCCTTTCCCAGGAAATAGCCTTCACTGAGCCTGACAGATGACCACCTCCACCTTGGGGAGACACCATCCAAACACAACCGCCATTGATAAACCGACATATGGTCTGTGTCTAATGGGACTTCAGTCTATTCCTGAAGACCTTGTTCCTGTTCCAGCCATCAACCTATGGTGATGCAGCAAAGCCTCAGAGAGTGAGCCCATGGAGGTTTCACTATTTTATCTGAAAAATGGTGATATTAGTGCCTGCCTTGCAGGGTTGTGGTAGAGATCAGATGGGATAGCACAAAAGCATAGCAAAGAGATCAGTAATACTAAGAGCTAATAATAATAGTAATCATGATGAGGGCTTGGTAAAAGTGAACTGCTGATATCATCATCCTGGTGTGTTCTCCTTTTTGTGGAGCTAAATTCAGTAGGATCTATCTCTCTCAAGCATTCTCTTCCACAGAATAGCATTAAACAGACAAATGAGCATAACAATGTCTCTGCTTAATTCTCAGCAGCAATTAAGATACATATTATGCTTATTTAAGACATTATTATTTAAATACACACACATCCTGCCAAGGCTATTTCTAACTAGTCTTGTGGGGAGACAAACAACACATTTATAGCAAAGAGTAATGTCATCTGGGAATCCCCAAGTGGTGTAAAGCAGTTAACATGCTCTGCTGTTAACTGAAAAGTTGGAGGTTCAGTCCACCCAGAAGCACCTCGGAAGAAAGGCCTGGTGATCTACCTCTGACAGTCCTATGGAGCACAGTTCTACTCTGACATTCATGGGGATGTCATGAGTCAGAGTCAACTCAACAGCAACTGGTTTGGTTTTTTAGTGTCATCTGAGCCTGCCTTCTACCCTGACCAGTCTTCTCCCTATTATTTCTCTAACCAGCAAACTAAGGTGTAGTTTAAAGTTAACAGTTAACAAAGACAGAAAGCAAAATATACGTACATGCCCTGAGAAAAACTACCAAAAAAAAAAACTATTATAAAAAACTGTTGCAAAATTCTCCCCCTACACTGTTAAGAGAATGTGTTTCTAGTATTTTTTCTTTGAGGACACTGGAAAAGAATCTCAGATCTGAAACCCTACCTAAGTGACGTAGCCATCACCCATGAATGGGCAAGCTCAAGTTGCATTCTAGCTGAATGTGGTTGTGGCTTAGAAAGACCTATTCTTTGCAATAGAGCAGCACCAGACAGACGGTCCCAGCCTTCTTTCCTGTGTGGGAAAGAATTTGTATTTTATGAATAACTTGGCTGGAACAGGAACCAGGTCTTCAGTAGTAGGAGACATATTTAAGTTTGGCCACAGATATTAAGACAAATTACAAAAACTGTAAGGCTTCCCTTTGAAAGTGAATTAGTGTTAAGGATTTAATAAGTGGTCTGGTCCTTAACAACCAAACCCCAAAATTCCAAACAGAAAATTAACAGCAATGATTCCACCATTCCCTTTCACCTCAAAAGCTACAATTTGGTCTAATCCTCAGGCAGAGCTGCCAAGAAACTCAATTTTCCAACTCAGACTCTGAGCAGAGTGGCAAGTGCCCTTTATCCCTTTTCAGAAGGACAGACAGTTCATGTTCAAGCTCTTTCTTAAGAGCTCTGAATTTCAAAAGAAGAGACCCACAAGGAACCAGTTGACCAGACGCCATCAAGCTGACAACGACTCATGGGGACCCCATATCTTCAGAGTAGAACCATGCTACATAGAGTTTTCAATGGCTGAATTTTTGGAAGTAGATTGCCAGACTTTTCTTCCAAGATGCCTCTGGATGGACTTGAACTTCCAACCACTCAGCACATGAACCATCTGCATCACCCGGGGATATTTCCAGAGTCAAGGACAGCACAGAGATGGATATCCATGCTTGGAACCAATCTAGGGATTAAAGTCTCAAGAATAATCCAAAACCAAACCAAACTCCCTGGCATTGAGTCAATTCTGACTCATAGTGACCTCCACTGCGTTTCCAAGGCTGTAAATCTTTATGGAAGCAGACTGCCTCATCTTTCTTCTATGGAGCGTCTGTGAGTTCAAACCACTAACCTTTTGGCTGGTAGCTGAATGCCTTAGCCACTGCACCACCAGAGCTTCTCAAGAATAACTCAGAAGACCTTAAACTGCACTTTCAAAAATGAGTAACTTTTAAAAAATAAATTAATTTTTTTAAAAATAAGTATTATTTTTAAAAAATATAAGTTATTTTTCAGGAATTGTAAAGTAACAAACATGTACTATTGAAAAATTATTAAATTTGCTGCTTGACACCCTAACAGATATTTATCCATAATCCTTACAGGAAATTTGACTTCCTGGAAAATTGTATCTCTTTTATTACAAGGTTATTTAGGACATAGACCCTAGAGTAGACTTGATTATGAGAAAGGTCACCAGGAGGCCACCCCGTCCCTTCACCTATCTGCTCTCAGGCTCCCCCCCTCCAGCCTGGGCAGGGGTCAAAGCCAGCATTCCCTGTGGTGGACCTGCCTGAAGGAGAAGAAAACACCCTCTGAAATAATTGAACTCAGCAACACTAGGGATCTTTTCAAAATTTTATGCAATGGAGCAGCAAGTCTGAGAGCTCAGGGCCAGAAGTAAGTGCAAGAAGTTACTTCAAAAATCTCAAGAATAGCAGTTGATGAAACCTTTTCTGGTTGCACAAATGCTGGGTATTGTGCCCTCCCACAGCTTCCCTCCCTCTTCCCCTACCCACCCCCCAATTCCTGTGGCACTTACTCCACATCCTCTGATAAATTATTGCTGAAAAGCTGAGAGGAGAGGAGGAGACAAAAGGAGACTGTGGAAGGCCTGGCTTCTGTCCCCAAGAGTCCTGTCTAGTTGGAGTCTAGCTGCTTAAATCCTTATGCCAGACACCTGCAGGCAGCAGGTTGACCAACTTACCTTCCAATAGCCTTCCCTTGACTACCCTCAGGGTCTTGCCAGGGCTGGATTTATAATCCTGTATACTTAAGTCCTGGTGACTGCACTGAGCCTTGGGGCTTACCCCGCTGGGCCCCACCCTTCGTTCTACAATAAGCAAACTGAGGCCTGAGCCCTAAGGGCTCCTGAGTGGGCTGGGAATCCGATCACTACCAGGACAGAGCACCACTTACTCTCAGAGTCGCTGAAGCCGCTGCTGTCACTGACGCTGGCGCTACTGCGCCGCTTCATGCGCTCCAGATGCTCTTCGTAGTGGAAGTGGCGTTCGTGGAAGGGCGATGCGAAGTCAGCCAGCACCGCGTCGAACTCGCACAACGCGTCTGTCAGGTCTGCAGCTGCAGCCGAGTCCAAGGCCGGGGCTGGGGACAGGAGCAGTGGGGTCAGGTGAGGAGGGGGCCGTTACCGTTCTCCGAGATAACTAACGTTCACTGTGCTTTGGCCAGGAAACAGCCACGCTGTAGCCGCCTTTATCTTTTCACTTCAACCACTACCTGAAATGACTCCTACTATCATACCCATTTTACAGAAAACTGAGCCCAGTGAAGAAGCCCACCAAATGTCACCCAGTTAACACTGCCAAATGCCTTCCCACGCGTTTTTCCACATGTCGGGTACCTGTCCCCACGCTCATTTCCCCGGGGGTGCACGCGAACACGCGGCGCTGGGCAGACTGAGTCAGGGTGCACCCGTTGCGTGTCGGGGTGAGGCCCCCAGCCCGAAGTGGGGACAATGGTGAGGATCCCCTCTAGGAGGTATGGGAGGGGAGATTGAACTCGATAGCGCGGAGCGACGCGGATTCAGAGTCCCAGTGGAGAGAATCTGAAGGGAAAAGGGAAGACATCCTCACCTGTGGAGCGGGGCTTTAAAAAAAGACCTCAGGCGCTTGTACTCACCTGCGGCTGCGGCGGCCGCTGGGCTGCCCTGTGCGGCGGGCGGCTTCATGGGGCAGCTCGGCCCCGCGCGCTTGGCTGATGGTCCTGCGAGATGCCGGCCCGGGACGGGACCGCTGCTCGGGCTAAAGCAGTGCTGCTAACGGAATCGCTCAGCCCCTCTCGCGTTCCACTGCTTTCGCGTCCTACAACCCCACGCTGTCCACAGCTCTGTCTGCGCACAGCTCCTTCGCCAGCCCGCCACCCGCCAGCCCAAAAGTCTTATAGCTGCGGCGCCGCGGGCGGGGGCGGGGACGGAGGCGGGGCCGGGCGGGGCCGCGCGCGGCGGGGACGCCCCTGTCCCCGAGGCACCGCCCCCGCCACGCGCCCGCTGGGGAACCGCAGTGACGAGCCCAGGTTACAGCCCCAAATATTTACCCGCCGCTTTGCCCCCGCGCCCTAGCAACCCGACCCACAAAAGTGTCTCGACCGCGGTTTGGCGCCACCAGAGCTCCAGCCTAAGAGTTTACGGTTCTGATCCCGCTGAAGTACCGCGGACGGCTTTTTTTTTTTTTTTTTTTCATCTGTGAAGTGGACGTGCAAATGCTGAGCCTCCTGAAGTTACTGGGAGAAATAAAGGAGCTGGCGCTGTGGAAGGCCCAGCCGGGGGTCAGAGACGCTGAGGGACTCCCGTTGGTGTTTTCTGTGCGTGTCCACCCCATTTTCCCCAGACTTAGAGGATTGTGGACGGACGAGTAGACAGGATGGGGCGCAGGGGTAGAGGGAGAACATTCGATGGAATCCAGGAGTTTGGGAATCTTATGTGCTTCCATCCCGAGCGCAGGAGCCTAAACTACAGTCCTGGGCGTTCCTACTAGTTCTGGCCTCACTTCGGACCAGTTTATTAGTGGAAGAAATTGGTGTGCAGACGCAGCGCGTTGAACTCGAGCCTCGCAGTGTCCACACTGCCCAGAGGCCTGGCGAGGGGGACCAGTCGTGGCCACGAATAACTGCCCTCCGCGGAGCCAGACGAACGCCCAAGCCACTAACCACACGTGATTATTTAAATTTAAAGCAGTCAAACTTGAATACAATTTTAAAAGTAAAAATTCAGTCCCTCAGTGGCACTAGCCACGTTTCAAGTGCTCCGTAGCCATCATGGCTGAAAGTTCTATTAGCGCCACAAGGTTCTCTGACCCACAGGCTGGCCTCAGAGGGTGAGGAAACTGAGGAGCAGAGAGACCTTACGTCTCTTACCAGTCTCTCAGTGATGGAAAGGCTGGTCGACCTGGTTTTAGAGCCACTTTCGACTTCACTACACCCTCCCTCCCTCCACATGGTGACGCCCAGACAACGTCTGAAGTGGAAAACTGAGCAGGCAGACGGAGGAGGCGGCTGTTGAAGCCTGGAGCAAGGAGCCTGGGTCTTTGATTTTTTCTCTGTTTTCTTCTTCTTTTTCTCATTCCCCTCCCTACCCTCTTTTAAATTCTTTTTCTCTTTTTCTGCCTCCCTTCTCCTTTCTCTTCAACTTGCCTGCCGCCCTCAGTAGGATGGGCAGAGCTCACAGAGCACAGCCACTTTGAGAGCTAAGACCAAGGAGCTGTCTTCCAAAAGCAGCTTTCTCAGAATGGTGCATGTCGCCAGCCCAGCCAGTGATGACTCAGGGCCCCTCTTAGATAAAGAATCATTCAAGCTGATCTTCAAAGGAGCCAACAAAACAGCCCACTTTTTAGCAGCCAGTTTACTGACTGAATGAAAAGATCCATGTCCCCATCCTGGAGAGATGAACATTGTGATAGGTTTTTTTTGTTTTTGTTTTTGTTTTTGTTTTTTTCCTTTCACCAGCACCTCATTGTAAAGGAACCCACTTGAGGGTTGAGGAGAAGGGGAGATAGTTAGGCAAGTGACACTCAAATCCTTTGTCACCTCCTTTGGGATGGGTTTCACTTTGTTTATGGAGGACTTCTGCTCTCTTTCCTAATTATAAATATATCTTTTTAAAATATATAGGGAAATATAGAGAATTAGCACTCCCTGAGTGGTGTAAATGTTTACATTCTCAACTACTAATCAAAAGGTTAGGAGTTTGAACCCCACCCCCACCCCCTGCTGGTGTTTCAGATCTGCTTCTAAAAGGTCACAGCCTTGAAAACGTGTGGAGCATTTCTATTCTACACACAGGGATTTTTCATGAGTTGGAATCAACTCAACAGTAACTGGTTTGGTTTGGTTTTATAGAGAATTAGTACACCCAGTGTACCCACTACCCAGAATTCATACATACTAACATTTTGTCATTTTGCTTTGGATATTTTAAGTAATTTATATACAACAAACTAAACACATCTAGAGTGTCATTTCATCAATATTTACATATTCATACAGCTTTGGAACTGTTATCCAATTTAAGGTACAGTCCATTACTATCACCCCAAAAGGGTCCCTAGGCCACTCTCCAGTCAACACCATGCCATTTATATTACTGTCAAGTCAATTTGAACTCATAGCAACCCTTTAGGACAGAGTAGAACTCCCCAGTAGGGTTTACAAGGCTGAAAATCTTTACAGAGCAGGCTACTATGTCCCACTGAGTGACTGGTAGGTCTAACTGCAGACCTTTTGGTTAACAGCCAAGCACTTAACCACAGCATCACCAAGTCTCCTTTACCACACTCCATATTAACCTCTATGCTGAATTCTGTCACCATTGATTAGTTTTGGCTATACTAGAACTCCTTAAACAAAGTCATATTATGTGTTTTCTTTTATGACTGCCTTCTTGACGTAGTAGGTAAGACATTTGGCTGCTAACCTGAAGCTCAGCTGTTCAAACCTACGAGCTGCTCCACGGAAGAATATGAGGCAATCTACTTCTGTAAAGATTTATAGCCTTGTCATTGTGTTGCTGTGACCTAAGCCCCAAATTGGCCTGCGTTAACAAAGATAATCTTAAAGAAGAAAAGTGAAGTTGAAGGGCTTCCACTATCTTATTACATGAATTACTTTTAAGTTGCAATAAGTAAAGTAGTGTAGTTTCAGCAAAGGATTGTTAAATGGATCAATGAAACACAACAGAGTCCAGACATAGAGCCACACATATTTGCTTAATTGATCTATAACAAAGGTATCAATACAATTCATAAAAAAAAGTATTTTTAACAAATGGTGCTGAAATAACTGGATATCTGTACAGAAAAAATTTTACTTACTGTCACCTCTACTATGTTGTTGTGTACCCTTGAGTCAATTCCACTTCATAGCAACCTTATAGGAAGAATAGAAATTCCCCATAAGGTTTTGTTCTGGTTACCTAGTGCTGCTCTGACAAGAACATACCACAAATGGGATGGCCTTAACAAACAGGAGTTTATTCTCTTACAGTTTGGAGGGTTTAAGTCCAAGTTCAAAGTGCCAGGCTCTAGGGGCTGGGTGAAAGCCCCTCAACCTTGGAGTTCAGCTCTGCCTCCTGCTCCCAGCCCACTGGAGCTAGAGGCGTTTCTACACTCAGACAGCTGCTGGCTGCTGAGGCTGAGTTAACAAGAAAAAGGCACAGTCCTGATGTGACCAAACCACACGGCAGGCCATTAATTTAAGTCCATTGTAAGCCCCAAGATTGGCAGAGCATGGCAGGCTGCTGAACAACGACATAGTTATATACAGGGCCCGAGTGTGCCATAAGCTAGAGACCATTCCCAAGGCTTCTCCTTATATACGGGAAGCAGACCACATCCCAAAGGCAGCTACTCAGCTGCTTGTGGTAGATCCCACCATGGAGTTGATTGCCAGTCTTATCATGGGGGAATGACTACCACCAGCTTCCCAACCACTCAACTAGGCCCAGCCAAGTTGAAACACAAACATAACCACCACAGATTTCCAAGGCTGTAATCTTTACAGGAGTAGATCCTCAGGTCTTTTCTCCTGTGGAGCTGCTCATGGGTTTGAATGACTTACCTTTTGGTTAGCAGCCAATTTCTCAACCATTGGACCATTAGGATTCCCACCTCTACATGGTTTTTATTGTTGTTAGGTGCCATTTAGTTGACTCCAACTCATAGCGACCCTGTGTACAACAGAACGAAACACTGCCCGGTCCTGCACCATCCTCACAATCCTTGTTATGTTTGAGCCCATCGTTGACAAAATTTCATGGCTATTCATAAAGTTTTCCAGAATAATCAGGCAGTGTTTCACTGCTATTTACAAGGTTTTCAATGGACAATTTTTTCAGAAGTGGATGGCCTCGTTCTTCCCAGTCTGTCTTAGTCTGGAAGCTCTGCTGAAACCATGGGGGACACTGATGGTGTTTGAAATACTGGTGGCATAGCTTCCAGCCTCACAGCAACACACAAGCCACCACAGAATGACAAACTGACAGATGAGTGGTGGACCTCTGCTATATACCCCAGAAAAAACTAACATGAGATGGATCATAAATCTAAATGTAAAAGTTAAAACTATAAAGCTTCCAGAAAAAGCAAAACCACAGGAGAATATCTTCATGATCTTGACATATGGAAAGATATTTTAGAAAGGATAAAAAAGGCATTAATCATAAAAATATTGAGAACTCATTCTTCACCAATGTTAGAAACTGTTGTTCACTGAAAGACATCATTATGAAAAAGAATAGACAAGCCACAAACTGGAAGAAAACATTGCAATATATATACCTGATGAAGTACTTGTTTCCAGAATATAGAAAGACCATCTACAAACCAATAATAAAAAGGCCCCCCCCCAAAAAAAAAACCCAGTTAAAAAAAATGAGCAAAACACTTGAATAGACACCTCATAGAAGAACATACATGAATGGCCAATAAACATATGAAAAGTCAAAAATACTATTACCCTACGATCCAGCAATTCTACATATTTACCCAAGAGAAATGAAAAGTAATGTAAGAATGTTTATTTATGGTAGACAAAGACTAGAAACAGCCAAAACATCCATCAACAGGAGAAAGGACACAAACTATAGTATATTCAAACACTAGAACACTGCTCAGCAATAGAAAGGAACAAATTACTAACCCACACATCATGGTTGAATCTCAGAAACATTAAGTTATACAAAAGAAGCCACAAATGAGTGGTATGGGTGCTGGCGGACAAGGTGGATATATTATCTTAGCCCTCTATAATAAAGACCCAAGAAACCAAGTGAAATGGATATGAATTACAATCCTGGAACCAGAGCTTCAAAGGAAAGGATAAAGAAGTAGATCAAATGCCAATTAGAGAAAGAGACTATATGAAAACAGCAAACAAGGAGGCACACAGAGTGGTGAATTGTCAACAGGCCTGGCACAGTATGGCCATTTGAATTACTGCAAGCAGTCTTCTGATCAGGACAGGAACCAGATAATTGGCTCTATTTACCTGGTACTGCACCAACACCTACTTCAGTGATTAGCAACCAGAGAAATGTGATCTTTCCCCTTATGCCACATAACTTCCTGGTGACCAGAGGGGCAGCCCCACCCACAGCAGCCAGTCAAGCCCCCTGTGGTGGTGAAGTTTGTGTGTCAATTTGGCTGGGCCTGGTTGAGTGGCTGGGAAGCTGGTGGTAGTTATTCCCCATGATGAGCCTGGCAATCAACTCCATGATGGGACCTACCAAAAGCAGCTGAGTAGCTGCTTTAGGGATGTGGTCTCCTTCCTGTATATAAGAAACAGCTTTGGGAATGGTCTCTAGCTTATGGCATGCTAGAACCCTGTGTGTAACCGTGTCATTGTTCAGCAGCCTGCCATGCTCTACCGATCCTGGGACTTTCAACGGACTTGAATTAATGGCCTGATGTATGGTTTTGGTAACATCAGGACTGTGCCATTTTATTTGTCGACCTTGGGCTTGTTAGCTTCAGCAGCCAGTGGCTGCCTGAGTGAAGAGAAGCCTCTAGCTTCAGTGGTCTGGGAGCAAGAGACAGAGCTGAAGCCCAATGTCGAGAGGCTTTCACACAGTCCCTAGAGCCTGGTACTTTGAACTCGGACATCTAGCCTCCTGAACTGTAAGAGAATAAACCCCTGTTTGTTCAAGCCATCTCATTTGTGGTATATTCTTGTCAGAGCGGCACTAGGTAACCAGAACACCCCCCCAGGCCAGTGCTGTTCCACTTTCTTTTTTCATTTTTTCTTAGTTCTTCCCTCACCACTCTTGTTTTTCTTTTCTTTTTTCTTCCTCTTCCCCCTCTCTTGTTTTTTCTTTAATCCACAGAGCAGGCTCCTGCCCCCACTGCCTCCTCAGTCAGCAGTGCCCACCCCATACCTCCACAGTCAAAGGTGCAAGATCCCAGGCAGCCCAGCCATGGTTGGCAGCTAGCACTTGCAATTGTTCTGTGCTGCTTTTTCTTTCCTTTTCCTTTTTTCTTTTTCTTTATTTTCCTTCTTAATTCTTCCCTCTTCCCCTCCTCTTTCTTTTTTTTTCTTCCTTTTCCACCACCCCCCTTTTCTTTATCCTGTGAGCAGGCACCCCATGCCCTCCTTTTGTGACCAGCAGTGCCCACCCCCATATATCTGCAGTTGGTGGTGCACACTCCCACATAGCAAGGGCTAGGCTTCCGCTGCAGCCATGTTTGTGCTGTGTTCCATTTTCTTGTATTTCTTTTCTCTTTCACTTTCTTCATAGTTCTTCCCTCTCTCTCCACCTTAGTTTTTTTCTTTTATTTTTTCCTTCCTCTCCCCTCCCCAACTTTTTTTTATTGTTTGACCATGTAGTGTGGGCACTCCACCCCTACTGCCTCTGCAGTTGGCAGTACCTGCCTCCACCACTTTCACAGACAGCAGTGTGCTATCTCATAGAGCCAGCACCTCACCCCCCCATCACCTCATTGGTTAGCAGTGCCTGTTCCCACCCCTCTACAATTGGCGGTGCACACTCTCACAAGTAAGCACTGCATTCACACTGCAGTCATATCTGGTGGCTAGCACTTGTGCCAGTATTGTACTTTTTTCCCTCTTCTTTTTATTTCTTCTGAGTTCTTCCCTCTTTCCTCTTGATTTTTCTTTTCTAATTTTTCTTCCACCACCATCCCTTTTATTCCCAAGCAGTCAGGATCCAGTGACTCCACCCAGCCATACCTACCATACCTGCTGCCCCTCACCACAAGAGGCAATTGCCACCAACAGCACCACTGAGGACAGCAGCCAACACTCACCCAGTTTGCCCTCAGCTGCTCTACACAACCAGCGATTGCAGACACATGGCCACTGTGATAGTTGGAGCTGTGTGTCAACTTGGCTGGACCCCAGTTCTGTGTGGTTGTTCCCATGATGGGATCAGATGACTGTGTTCTGAGTGGCCAGTCTGCCCAAGGGGAGTTTCCCTAGGGGTGTGGCCTGCTTCCAAGATATCCAGGGACATCCTGGGAAGA